>NC_141536.1:161957498-162257498 GCF_021556685.1 Rattus norvegicus
GCATGGGCACAGCAGAGTCTTTGAGAGCAGGAGTGGAGAGAGGAGAGGCTGCGGTTAGCTAGGGCCTGAGAGCAGACTTTGCAGAGCCAACTGAGGAGAGAAAGTTACTGTGGGCAGCAGGGAGGATCCGGAGTGATGAGTTGAAGCAGAGTCTGAGGGAAAGAAGCAGGAAGTCAGGTTAGAAGACGCTGAAGTGCTTCCTGCTCTGCCCACACACATCCCTTCTCGATTCTGCCTACCCTTTGTTGGTGGCTGTTTCTGAGGGAACTGAGGCTGGCTCATGCTGGGATGAGACTCACTGGCAACTCCTGAGGAACCCATTATGAAGTCATCAGTGGCTTTGAAAAAAATTACCCAGAAATTGACCCAAACTCTGAGAGAACAAGACTGCTTCCCAGCATTCACCACTAGGTTCTTGGCTGGAAGTGTCCTCAACTTCTAGCCCTGCCTTGTCCCATGTAAATGAATTTTCTCACTGAGAATAATCTAGATTAAGGAGCTAATTGTAAATAAAACACGACAACATGTTGGGGTTGGTCTGCCGCTGCTGTGTACTCAAATACTAAATTCTGTACCCCAAGATCTGCTCACCCAAGACAAATGAATTTCACATACAACTGCTTTTGTTACGGAAAACACCTTGCTCCCCAAGTTAACTGGGCTGTAAAAAGGCTGAAGTCTGTGATTGGGCAGTAGGGGGGGGAAGGCGGGACTTCCTGAGAGGGAGAAAGGAATTCTGGGAAGAAGAAGCCGGAAGGTCTTTTGCCAGGAGATATAAGGCAAGATGGGTGTGCCTGGAAGGTATAGCTAGCCAGGTGGCTGGATGGGACTAGGTGGGCTAGTTAGCTTAGATGAGTTGGTTGAGAGTCTCTCCATCTAATGCCCAAGCTTTGAAATATTAGCAGGTCTCTGTGTGATTATTTAGGAAACTCTCCAGTGATGGAATAACTACCTGCCATATTAATTTCCAACATTAACATGTGCAGAATAATAATTCATTTCACAACAAAAAACAAATCCATCTAGAAGACACCTATATTTTTAATTCCACTTTTCCTACTAACAAAGAGATTATGTGTATACTGACTATGTCTGTCCAATCAGATTGCTGCTCTTTGTCTTCCCACAAACCCCTCCAAACTTTTTATTTTGGTTTCTGTTTGAGTCTTTACTCAAATTTTCTGGGCACCAGCTTCACTCAACAATTCAACTCAAAATGATTTTAAATGCTTCATAGACTCCCTGACATACTAACGTTTTTTTTTTCACTAGTAGCTCTTTGGACTCTGTTATTCATGGACAGACCCCCGTTCCCACACCCTTACAGGCTTCTCCAGAATACTGTTCCCCACACCACTTGGGCTCAGTAACACCTTCCTGATGTGTCAGTGCAGATGTCTGCCTCTGTCTGCCCCAGAGACCCAGCCCTGACCACCATGTCTTCATCTCTGGTCAGCTTAAACAAATAAGGTCAAAACCTGGCAGTGGTGCCACACTCCTTTAATCCCAGCACTAGGGAGGCAGAAGCAGGCAGATCTCTCTGACTTCTAGGCCAGCCTGTTCTACAGAGAGAATTCTAAGACAGCCAAAGTTACATAGAGAAACTTTATCTTGGAAAAACAAGCAAGCAAGCAAACAAACAAAGAATGAAGATTAAGTGAACACCTACTAGGCCTTGGGTCTCCTCCTCTGCTGCCCTTTTCTGTAAAGTAATTTTCTCCCGAGATCAGCCACTTCCCTGGCTTTTCTCTCACACACACTGACAGCTTCCACAAGCTCTCAGAGTGTCTGTGAATCCCTCACTAACAGACTTCAGCTTCCCTGGTTTTTCAGTTGTGGGAAGAGAGTTCCGAAGCTTGTACACACAGAAGGCTATCTGTGGCTACCAGTGAACACACATCCTCTTCCCCATCCCTTTCCCTTTCCTACCTGTTGTGGAATCAGAGAGAGAGAGAGAGAGAGAGAGAGAGAGAGAGAGAGAGAGAGAGAGAGAGAGAGACTTGGTTTAGACTCTTAACCCCAACTGTCCCCCTTCCCTCAGAGACCTATAAGAAGGGATCTGGACAATGCCATGTGGATCCGATTTAGAACCCTTTGCCATGATGTCTGTCTGTCTATCTGTCCATGGCATTAAGATTCTTTGTCTTAGTTAGGGTTTCTATTCCTGCCCCAAACATCATGACCAAAAAGCAAGTTGGAGAGGAAAGGGTTTATTCCACTGGAATCTGGAGGCAGGAGCTGATGCAGAGGCCGTGTAGGGATACTGCTTACTGGATTGCTCTCCCTGGCTTGTTCAGCTTGCTTTCTTAAGGGATGCTACCACCCACAGTGGGCTCTCCCACCCTTGATCACCAATTGAGAAAACGCCTTACAGCTGGATCTCATGGAGGCATTTCCTCAAAGGAGGCACCTTTCTCTGTGATAACTCCAGCTTGTGTCAAGTTGATACACGAAACCAGCCAGTACACTCTTCCAATAGATGTCTTTTCTCCAACCATCTACCTCTTTGTCACCCTTCAACCCTACACCCAAGACCTTTCACCCTGGTAGCAATATTCCTTCAGCTCATCCCAATAGACCCCCCAGCTGAGGTCTGACTGCTTAGGCCCTGATTGGTCCTAAGCAGTTTAAGTCCTGTCTACAGTACATTCAACTCTGTGGTAACAATCACACCTAGGACTCCCCTTAAATATGGAGGGGTCCCAACTTTAACTGAGTCTTCCCTACCCTACAAGTGGTGGGATGAGGGAGTGGGGGATGACAGATGTTTCTGGTGCTACAGCTGCTGTCCAGTGTCCCTTACTTATGTAAGTGATTCCCTGGTCCCCCAAACTGGACTTGGGATTCTAGTCACGGTGAGTCTTCCCAGAAAAGTCACATGGCGAAGGTGCATTGGCTGGGGCTGGGGTGGAAATGAGCACTGCTGGGTTCAAGACAACGCCTGCAGGCACTTGGGGTGAGCTGGCTGGCTGACTTGGATGCTATTTGTGACAAAAGTTGCTCGTGAGTGCCTAGAAGCCTAATGAAATGAGGCTGTGGAAAACAGGCTGGGCTGTTGGGTGAGGTCACCATGGACCTGCTCTGTCAGACGGCAAGAATGTTCCCTCTCCCTGAGTCTTCCAGTGACCCCCTGGCAGGAGGCTGCAGCGGGTCACCTAAGGGAGGGTAGTGCATTTTTACAGTTTCCTACCCGTGGGTGACCTTGCTCTGGCCTCTTTATTTTCAGCTGCATTTTCATGAGCCCCTCCCCCGAGCCCCAGCTACCACCATGAGCTCAGATTCCAAAGTCACTAGAAAACAAACTCTGGAAACTTGGTTCATGCTGGAGCCATCGCTGTGTCTGTGACCTCACCCGACATGGTCTTTTCTGTGAGTCACCTCCTGTAGGCTGCTCACTGGAAGTGTTGACGCTAAAGGAGGTTTGGTGCCACCATCGTCTGTGAATGCCAGCCTTCGTTGACCCTGGGAGAGTCTGGGAAATGAGAAAGGCATGAGTTTAAGAGACAGTGAAGAGAAAACACTTTGGCATAGTCCACGGAGCAGGGACAAAGAGAAGAGGCAAAAAATGACCTTCCTGTTGATTTGGCACAAGATGGGAGGTTGTCCCCCCCCCTTGGATTATTTAAATTTACATTTCAAATGTTATCCCCTTTCCCAATTTCCTGTCCATAACCCCCCTATCCCATCCCCCATCCCCCTTCTTGTATGAGTGTGTTCTCCCACCCAACCACCCACTCCTTCCCACCTCCTTGCCCTGACATTCCTCTACACTGGGGGGTCCAGCCTTGGCAGGACCAAGGGTTTCTCCTCCCATTGGTGCCCAACAAGGCCATCCTCTGCTACATATGCAGTTGGGTACATGGGTCTGTCCATGTGTACTCTTTGGATGATGGTTTAGTCTCTTGGAACTCTGGTTGGTTGGTATTGTTCTTATGGGGTTGCAAGCCCCTTCAGCTCCTTTAATCCTTTCTCTAACTCCTCCAATGGGGACCCTGTTCTCAGTTCAATGGTTGGTTGCGAGCATCTGTCTCTGTATTTGTCAGGCTCTGGCAGAACCTCTCAGGAGACAGCTATATCAGGCTCCTGTCGCATTCACTTCTTGGCATCATCTGGGTTTGGTAGCTGTGTGTATATGGGCTGGGTCCCCAGATGGGTAAGCTCTGAATGGCTGTTCCTTCAGTCTGGAAGGGAGTTTTCATAGTTCCCCGGCCATGAGAGCTTCCTGTTATTCTTTTCCACAGGCCTGAACTCACCCCTTTCCCAAATTCCCCATTGCATAGACACATGTCTATCTCATGTGAGGTTTGGGGGCTGCAGGCTGCACCCTTTTATGGTCCTGGACTCACCCATATGACAGCGTTCCAGCTCTCAGTGTTCTGTGAGGCACCAGTGACCAGCTCGGGGGAGGGACCCTAGTGCTTCCTGCTTTTCTCGAACTGATGAACTCTAAGGCACTTGGTTCTAAAATGGATGACCACTGTCCCTCAAAGTGGGAACTGCGGGGTCAGTGGTGAGAGCAGGCCGAGCCTGGCTCTCTTCTACCAGCTTGTGAAGTGACTCCTGAGGTTGCTCTCGGGAGGGTAAAGCTCGGCTCCACTGTGACCTCATTTCAGAGTCGGAGATCTCTCATGCTCCCCTGGAAACTGGTGCGTTCTGCAGATAGCTAGCCTGGAGTTCAGGATCTCTCCACGCTGGCAGCCCAGAGCAACTCATCTATATCCGGAAGTCCACACCTCCCTGTTGCTCACTAGATCTGGACCCTTTCAGTATTTGGAACAGTTAAACGACAGCCTTGAGGGCAAAGGCCTGAGAGAACTCTGATGAAGTCTCAGCTTCCGTCTGCTGAGGAACAGGATAGGGAGCACGGGACGGAAGAACATGGAGGGCAAAGCTGGTCGGTTCCTCAGACTACACCCAAGAGGATTGGTTAGTCCTTGTGTTAGCTGATGCTTTGCTGCATGAGGAGACACCATGGCCAAAGCAACTACTATGGGAGAAAGCATTTCGCTGGGGGTTGGCTCACAGTTTCAGAGGGTCAGTCCATTATCATCATGGGCAAGCTTGATGACAGGCAGGCAAGCACTGGACCAGTAATGAGAATTGCAGCCTGATCTGCAGGGGGTAGGAGACAGACAGACAGACAGGGCCTGGTATGGGCTTCTGAAACCTCAAAGCCCACTCCTTAGTGATGCACTTCCTCCAACAAGGCCACACCTCCCAATTGTCCAAATCCTTTGAAATGGTTCTGCTCCCTAAGCATTCAAGTATAAGAGCTTGTGGAAGCCATTCTTATGCAAACTACCACAGGCTTCATTCATCCTCTTCCATAAGAATCTGCTAGGGAGACACACTGGAGCTTCAGTGTCCTGCCCTCTCTTGGTAGGACAGGCCTCATGTCCTCTCCAAGAAGCACTGACATAGAAGAATAGTGTAAAGACAGGAATGGTGGTAAACTCCTGTAATCTCAGTATTCCAGGAGCTGAGGCAAGGGCAGTCCCAAGAGTCTGAGGCCAGCTTTTGCTGCACAGTTTTCCAGTGAGTGCTAGGCCGGTCTGAGCCTTCAGGAAATATAGAAAGGCTTTTTCTACTAAAAAAGGCAGCCCATAAGTAGCCCAGGGAGTACATAGCAGCACAGGAGCACAGAGCAGCCCAGGGAGCACAGAGCAGCCCAGGGAGCATGGAGCAGCCAAGGGAGCACGGAGCAGTCCAGGGAGCACGGAGCAGCCCAGGGAGCACAGAGCAGCCCAGGGAGCATGGAGCAGCCCAGGGAGCACAGAGCAGCCCAGGGAGCACGGAGCAGCCAAGGGAGCACGGAGCAGCCCAGGGAGCACGGAGCAGCCCAGGGAGCACGGAGCAGCCCAGGGAGCACGGAGCAGCCAAGGGAGCACGGAGCAGCCCAGGGAGCACGGAGCAGCCCAGGGAGTCTGCTGTGTCTGCTGAGTCCTCTGAGCCTGGTAGTTCAGTGCTATTGTCCTTCTAGAATTATCCTTCCCTGGCTCAGAAATTCTGCCACGGTCCAGGACTGGAGCAGAGTCAAACTCACTCCAAAGCCCTCACATAGTCTGTCTACTTACCATATATAGATACTGCAGGCAGTATGGCTGCTCAGCATTTAAACAGCAGAACCTCAGAATTAAACAAAGGCCCCGAGCCCTTGACACTCAGGGCAAGTCAAACACAGAGCAAGGGGATGCAAGCTGAGTGTTTTTTACCAAGTCTTCTGACCTTATCTGTTGGTCCTTGCTGCCCGTCAGTGATGCTATGACCTGACTAAGGGCTTTCTCCTTGGGAGCTCTGTGCTCATTCTTAGTCAGGTACATGGAGATTTGTCACACTGTCCCCTTAGAGTGTGCATTTTGCAAGGACATGGTCATTCCCCGTATTCATGCACTGGATCACTCTCTTTGGTCCCTTGATGGGCAAATTTGTCTTGCAGGGTCACGTAGCATGGGCACTACAGGGCCGGCATGTTTGGTAAACTGTGTGTGGTGGTTTAGATAAGAATGTTCTCTGTGGTCTCATATATCTGTCTGGACGCTTAGGGAGTGGCACTATTTGAAAGGATTTGGCGATGTGGGATTATTTGGGACAGGTGTGGCCTTGCTGGAGAAAGTGTTGCTGGAGAGGGGTTTGAGGTTTCAAAAGCCTAAGCCAAAATCAGAGATTTTTGGGGATGAAAACTTATAACAAATTTGGTACTTGGAGGCTGAGAGAACTAAGTGAGAATGACATGGGTTCTTGAAACCTCAAAGCCCACCCTTAGTGACATACCTCCTCTAACATAGCCACATCTCCTAATTCTTCTCAAATAGTTCCACCAAATATGGGCCAAGCATTCAAATATATGAACCTATGAGGGACATTTTGTTCAAACCTCTATAGCTAGTTTGGCTGAACAATGAACTCCGGGCTCAGTGAGAGACCCTGTCTCAGAAAACAATGTGAAGAGTAAGAGAGGAAGAATCCTCTGGTCTCCACAGGGACATGTGTGCACAAATAAACACAGAGACACAGAGACACAGACACACACACACACACACACACACAGAGGTACGTACACACAGACATATAAATGCATAAGACACAGACACACACACAGACATGTACTTATGTATGAATAGACACACAGACACACACACAGTTACACACACTGATACACACACACAGACATGCAGGCAATACAACACACACACACAGAGAAAAAACCACAGACACACACACAGCGACACATGTACAGACACATACATGAATGCACACACACACAGATACACACATACAGACACATATACCCCCACAGTCATGCACACATAAATGTGCAGACACATATATGCACATATACACACAGAAAAACAAATACACACATGCACACACACAAATGCATACATATACACACAGAGACACATCATATGTATACACACATACATGTACACAGACACAGAGACACACGCAGACACACACATACATGCACATAGACATACACATGCATGCATAGATGCACAGATACACACACAGAGACATAAACACCCAGACACACACACAGATACACACAGAGAAATACACACACACACACACACACACACATACAGACACATATGGACAAATGCATACAGAGACACATAGATACAGACACACAGAGACACACAGAGAAAGACACACATACACACAGTCATGTACACATAGACACACAGACAGACACATATGTACACATACGCACAGAAACACACATGTACACACACAGAGACACATAAATGTACATACACACAGAGACACAGAAGCTCAAGACACATATATGTACACACACACACACACACACACACACACACACACACACACACAGGTGTTTGATAGGAGTACCTGGGCAGCAATGAGAATGAATGGTAATGTGACAAAACTATAGCTTTAAAAATCTTATCCTGTCACCTTATTGGGCACCAATGGGAGGAGAAGCCCTTGGTCCTGCCAAAGCTGGACCTCCCAGTGTAGGGGAATGTCAGGGTGGGGAGGCAGAAAGGGGAATACCCTTAAAGAACAAGGGGAGAGGGATGGGATAGGGAGCTTATGGACAGGAAACTGGGAAAGAGAATAACGTTTGAAATATAAATAAAAATACCCAATAAAAAAATATCCTATCCTGTGAAATGGTCGACTGACTTGATCTTGTGCAGGCCAACAAGCTGGTGTGAGCTCGTGAGTGATGTAGTCCAGCATGGCCTGAAGATAATGTTTTGTTCCAGTCTTCTTTGACATCTGCATTTCGTAATCTGCCTAACCACCCCTCTTCCAAGTTTATTCCAGATCTTTGGGAGGCGGAAACATGAAAGCAGAAAGGAATTCGTTAGCTCCTACCCTTAACTGAGGAGCTCCAGGCTTTGATGGTTTCTGGAGACTGGCGAGTCAGGTGTGGCTCCTAGTAGGTTTACCACAGTCCAGGGGACGGCCTCAAACCCAAAAGTATTTGGAGTCAATGGGTTATTAAAAATTAGGCCAGAGATAGAAAATCAGTGGCTCAGGCAGTAGACTGGCCAGTCCTGAGAGACAGAGTTGAGAGGGAAGCTGGGAAGTGGGGCGCATATGGGTAGGAGTTGGGGGAGAATATGATCAAAATACACTGTATTAAAACGTCAAAGAATTAAAAGTTATTTATTAAAAAAACCAACTAGGGGCTGGGGATTTAGCTCAGTGGTAGAGCGCTTACCTAGGAAGCACAAGGCCCTGGGTTCGGTCCCCAGCTCCGAAAAAAAAAAAGAACCAAAAAAAAAAAAAAAAAAAAACCAACTCATCTTGTGCCTATTTTATTACAACTTTCTAGAAGTTTTTGAAAGGATTCCAAGTATGACACATCTTTGCGATTTGTAAGTTCTACCAACTAAAAATCTAGGTTGCATGTCTTTGGGGCCATATCATCCCCCTAGCATCAGCAGCCCACAGACACCAACCATGGAGACCACATCTAGAGCAACTGTCCACAGCCTGGACGCTTTAAACACCAACTACTGTCTCAGCACACAAGGTTCTCATTGCGACTTAATCATCAGGGCCTAGGTAGAGCCAAAGGATCTCACCCAAGGATTCTGGAAGTTTCCATTCCAGCATTTTAAAAGGCATTTAGACAACGCTGGAGTCAAGTAAGCTTCAGGTAAATATCTGTGTTGGGTCCTTGTCCCCAGGGGACCAGACCTGGGACCAGATGGAGTAAACAAAGAAAGGAAGATCTCTGCAGTGGAAACAAACATTCCTGGGTGAATGGAACAGCCAGATGTTTTGCTCGGATGTTCTGGCGAGGGCCTGGCACATCCTCGGGGACTGTGCTAGCCCTGCCATCCTTCAGAAGGGGGACGGACCCTCTGTGGAGGGAGAGCTTCTGAACTGCAGTGAGAGCCACCAGGGGCAGCAGAGGCTCTGCCCTTGTAGAAGTACTAAGTGTGCTCAAAGAATAGACTAAGAGGAGAGGCTTGAAGGCATTGGTAGGGTAGCAAGCCCTGACTCACTGAAGCTTACTACAGCAGGCCTGTTCTAGATAGCATTAAAGGTCAACTTGAAACAGCCTAGAATCATCTGAGAGGAAAGCCTGATCAGATTGGCTTGGGGCAATCATTGATGTAGGAAACCTAGCCCACTGTGGGCGGCACCATTCCCTGGGCAGGTGGTTCTGGGCTGTGTAAGAAAGTTAGCTGAGCATGAACAGTGACTGAAGAATAAGCAATATTTCCCCATGGTTTCTGCTTCAAGTGTTTGCCTTGAGTTCCTGCCTTGACTTCTCTCAATGATAAATAGACACCACCACCAACCAACCAAACCAGGACAAGGCCACTGGAGTTCAACCTGAAGCAGCTAAGAAACCAAAGGTGATTTACTGGTTTATTTCACTGAGGACCGAATAAATAAATCCAGCTGCAGGTAGAGCTGGCTGCAGGGACTCAAGCTCCAGCTTTTGGCACCTCTAGTTTGTACCTTAACTGCCCCCCAAAAGGCCCCATCTGTGCCTCAAAGGCAGCAATTCCAAGGATGTCACTTTGGTTATGCTCTGAGTCAATAAATACCTGACCAGCTGGCTGCTGAATGGATCTCGAGTCTTTAATCCCTAGAGGGATGCTTAGGTATGATTCATGTTAACCAATCCTGGGGACCAGTTCTCCCTACCCTGTCGTGTGGACCTGGTTGCTGTCTTGTTAGTCTGAAAGAATACAGAGATCTCCTGGCATGTTGACACAAAACCCCAGTGGACTGTATATTTCTGAGAAGCCATGGAACTGCCTCTGTAGGAAGAGAAATCCAGTGGGTGAGAGGAGGTGAAAAGTTGGAGAGCTTCAGTGGCTCTTGAGGTTGGAGATGGCACAGTCCATGCCTGGTAGTGAGAGAGAGGCGAGGAGAGGTGAAGACCTCAATCCTGGGGCCGGATGTCTGAAGCAAACACTGGCACCACCAGCCGATGATTCTCCCTCTCTGGCCAGTCACTTGGTTTCTCTGTGCCTCAGTTTCCCCACTGTTGACACAGTACCGAGGAAGAATCTTCCTTGAAAGGATTCCATGAAAGTCATGTAAAGTAACGTCACATATTGAGGCAGCATTCGGGTAGTCCGTGGGAGCCTCCCATGACCTCTTATCGCTATTTCGATGGTTAATCTTGACTGTCAACTAGACAAGATCTGGAGTCAACTAAGAGGCACACCTCTGGGTGGCTCTGGAAGGGCATTTCTAGGTATGTTAAACTGAGGAGGGAAGACCTCTCCTCGGAATGGGTGGCATCTTCAGGTGGCCCAGATCCAAGGAGTTCCAAGGAAAAGTCAATGCAAATAAACTGCCTGCTTGGGCTCTTTGCTGGAGACTCTGTCAGATCTTTACCGCCACAGCCACCTCTGCCACCGCCACCTCGGCCGCCGCCACCGCTGCCGCCGTCATTCTTCACTGACCTGGAAATGAAGCTTCTTCAAGTGTGGACTGAAGACTGGGAGCTCCCCAGAAGTCTCCCAGGCCTCCAGTGACAGACTGGGGCTGCTGAGGTCACCAGCCTTGTGCACTGAGCAACTGTCAGATTCTCAGTCAGCCTTTCTCCAGTGCGAGGCAAGCGTTGTGGGACACCCCTCCCCCCCCCCGTTCCTATCTTGTAAGCCAATCTAACAAACCCGTCTGTAGTACATATTGCAACATATATTAATTCTCCCCACCGATTTTGTTCCTCCAGGGACTAATATACCCACGTGGGGCCCCATGTTCTGGACCACGACCCTTGTTCCTCATCCTTACCTCATCCCAAGGTTGACATGACAGTGTTCTTTTAAATGGCCTGACTGCCCTGTGTGACACAGAAGTGGTGCTGGTGGGGGACACATCTACCATGCAGAGCACTCCTCTGTTGATGATATGGCCCGCAGTTCCAAGAGTTCCCTGGGCGGCTATGAATGTTCGGTCCTGAGAGCTCCCTCGTCTCTTTGTTACAGAGAAGAACAGCCAAAATCTTAATTTACAAGTTCTCTGCAATTACTGCCTTGCCTGATTTATAATTCATGGTACAATATTTATTTCTAACAGGAAATTAATTTTGGAAACTCAGTGGGTGATTAAGTTAGATCGTAAACCCCTTCCGCTAGCACAGGAAGGGGAGGAAGTAATGGGAGATGAGGCTCAGAGCCGCCCAGGGAAGCTCTGTCTTAGCATCCCATGATCCAGCTCACCGCACTCAACCTGGAGAGGACGCAGCTTGCTCAGCATTCGAGTAGAGCACAAGCGTCCTGTGGCCTTTCACCCCCAGAGAGCAGATTAAAGAAATGGTTCCATGCAAGCCCAGCTTGGTGAACCAGGGGGCTTGTTGGAGACTGAGCGAGGGGTCAGCACCCACCACCTAACAGGCACAAGGGTGGTGACCTACTGACCTACATCCCATTCTAGTTCCTGAGTCTATCTAGAAAGTCCTTCCCAGAGGAGCCCGGAGGTTTGTCTTTCGCGTGATTCTAGATCCTGTCAAGTCAACAATAACAACCATCACCCAAGCAGAGCACAGAGACTAAGGCCATCACAGGGACTCCTGCAAGCTGCACTCTCGGTGGTCCCTTCTGAAGGTGCAGGAGGTCTCACCGAAGTCTCCTCCACCGCCATCAGTTGGGATCGCCCTTGCATCGTTGGAGAGAGGCTCTTGGGTCTCCTAAGGTTTTTTTGTTTGTTTGTTTTGATTTTGGGGTGGTGTGTGTGTGTGTGTGTGTGTGTGTGTGTGTGTGTGTGTGTGTACGTGTGTGTACGTGCGTGTTGCACAAGCCTGAAGAGCCATCCTCCTTCCTCCCTGCAACATGGCTATCCTGGCCTTTTCCCCAGTTAATCTGTCATTAAGAGAAGGAAGACTGTTAATGGAAACGGTGCTGTCTCACCACGGTTTGTTCCCAGCAACAGCCCACATGTTGGAATGGGCAAAGGGCGTGCTCAGTGGAGTGTAGATGGTCAGCCTTCGGGTGGGAGACACCCGTGACTACAGAGACGGCGCCACCCTGATTCCACTCTTCTTATTTGCAGAAGGAAGATGAACACAGCTCTTTATGTAGCAAGTTTGCTTAGGTTGCAGGGGGATGCAGGCGCTGTATCAGTTGCCCTGTAACAAAGTAGCCTCAAACTGAAAAGCCTTGCTGGTCTTTGGTTTGGAGATCTGGGAGTGTCCAGATACTCGGGCCCAACACATACTCGGGCCCAAAGCCAGTGCCACATGTGTCATAATGCTTCGTCACAGGGGAGCACATCAGCCTGGAATGAAAGCATGCCCACTGCTGTGTAAGGCAGGCTTGGACGGGGATTTAACAAGTACAGGTTCCTTTCTAGAACTGCCATGAACCTCAAGGACTGGCTGGCCTTTGACACCAGCATCTCTTGCAGCTACAGGCAGGAGCTGGGTTGCGGTGTGGTAGACATCGAAGGTGTTTTCCTACTTGAAAGCTGGTTGAAGGCTGTCCCCAACCAACCCCTTATCTGAGGTCAAGCTGCCTGCAGGGGTCTTGACCTGTTGGGTCTTCCTGCCCTCCCATTCCAGCCCTCCAAGAACATCCTGGCACTACCTTCCAAACAACCTGCTCCCTTCCAAATCCTCATCTGCAAGGCACTGCTTCTGGGCCAAGCCAGAGAGCTCTGGACCCCGGCAGCCAGAAGGCTTTGCTGACAGAGTTGGTGACACACCTTGTGGTGTGTGCACACACCTGTGTTGCAGACACTCAGCACCCAGTGCCTACCGGAAGCTGCCCCTCCTCAAGCTTCTAGCAAATATTCTCCAGGTGAGTGAGATGCCTCTTGCCACCAGTTTCTCAGCTCCCAGTAGTTTGAGACACCAGAGGTATCTGAGATGCAGCCAGGTGCTTCTGAGGGGTAAACAGAGGTTATTTCAGGAATAGCTACTCGGTGTGAAGAAAGGAGACCCTTATCTTCCACTTTGCCCCCACCCACACCACGAGATAACCAGCCACTGCAAGGGCTCCCCTCCCCCACCAGCTCACTGGCTGGCCCCCCACCCGGGCCCATCTGCTCTGCATGTGTAAGCATTGTCAAATTGTTTGAATAAATTGTCACTCTGATTAAAATGTTTATGTCTGCAGGATGACTCGTTTCTGCTAAATTGTACTAAATAGTCTCACATTTGCTGTACAGATTTGACATCTGTGTCTGGTTTCTCTGCTGATGGCCAGGCTGAGGGCTGGGTTCTCACAGGAGCCCCCTCCTACCGCCATCTCCCTCCAGAAGCCACCAGGGCTGAGCCCATGTGAGCGAGTGGGAAAACAATCCCTCTTGCCCTTCAGGGGTCCTCTGTGTGTGTGTGTGTGTGTGTGTGTGTGTGTGTGTGTGTGTGTGTCTGTCTGTCTGTCTGTCTGTCTGTCTCTGTCTTTGTCTCTTTGTCTTTCTGTGTCTGTATCTGTCTTTGTCTCTCTCTGTTTCTGTCTCTCTCTGTCTCTGTCTCTTTCTGTTTTTCTCTGTCTCTCTCTGTCTCTGTCTCTCTGTCTCTCTGTCTCTGTCTCTGTCTCTCTCTCTGTCTCTCTGTCTCTCTCTCTCTCTCTCTCTCTCTCACACACACACACACATACACACACGTTCAGTTTTGTTGGGATCCCATCTAGATAACTAGACTCTCAGCATCTTCTTGAAGCTGGTCAGTGTTTACTCTCTGTTAATGAGAGGGTAGATAAAAAATGTTCTCAAAACAGACACATACTCATATGCACACATACGAACATATACAAACATACATATGAACACACATATGAGCGCACAAACATACACACATACAAAAACATATAAACATACATATAAACACAGACACACACACATACAAAGACACACATGTATACAAACACACACATACACACACACACACACACACACACACACACACACACACACACTGATTCTAAATGTAAAAGACCAAAGTACATACACTTCCACAAGATACAAAACTCTTTGGGGTAATTCATAATATACAAGATGATTGGATGGATTAATGGGCAGGTGGATATGTGGGTGGATATATAGAAGGATGAAGGGATGATGGAAGGAAGGGTGGGAGGGGAGAAAGGAAGGAGGTTGGGAGGGAGGGGAGGAAAGAAGAATGGATTGATGCGTGTGTGTAATGATGAACTGAAGGAAGAATGGATGGATACATAGTAAAAGGAAAGGTGGATGGATGATGTATGGATGAATGGAAGGAAGGATGAATGGGTGAGAGACGATGGATGGATGATGGGTGGATGATGACTGATGGATGGATGGATGATGGGTGGATGGATGATGGGTGGATAGTGAATGATGGATGGATGGATGATGGATGATGCGTGGATGGATGGGTGGATGGATGATAGATGATGGGTGGACTAATGAAATGGTGGCTGAAAGGAAAGGTGAGTGGATAGATGGATGATAGAAGGATGAAAAATTGAAGAATAGATGGGAAGATGAGAAGAATGGGTGATAGGTGACAGAAGGAAGGATTAATGGATAGAAGAATAGATGGATGATCCAAGATGGACAATGGAAGGATGGGCTTGAAGGCTAGAAGGATAGGTAGGGTGGAAGAAAGGATGGGCATATCTAACAACAGGAACTCCACTTACTGGCTGTTGTTGACTACACCCTGCCCCTTAACAACCAGCTCCTCTTCCTCCCAGATACACAAAACGAAGCCCAAGGCAATAGTCATACTCTGGAGAACTCTGGCTCAGACGGCTACTTTTAAGCAGGGTATCTGACTTATCCTGTTTTGCTTCTGAATAAAATAATTTGCTACTTTGTTTTGTTTGTTTGTTTGTTTGTTTGTTTGTTTGTTTGTGTGTGTGTGTGTGTGTGTGTGTGTGTGTGTGTGTGTGTGTGTGTTCAGTACTTTGAGGATGATACCAAGCCCCTGGAAACATCTGTTCTCGATCAGGACCATCAGCAAGCTTACACACAACTCACCCAAGCCTGTGGGTCAAACCACCATCTGGGAATTTCTTATTCTTAGCAAACACACATTTCAGACACCAAGGCAGATATGGATTTGAGATATGGACACTTTTAGTCCCAAATGCTGCCAGGACTCCACCTCCACATAGAAGGTCCCTCCATCGAACCTGTCTTCTGAGAAGACTTATTGACGTTTCTGGGGTGTTGCGAACTGTACCAAAGGTTCAGGATTTGAGACCTAGATTCACTGTCTACCCCTTCAGAGTCTGTCTTAGGGTTCCTATTGCTGTGAAGAGACACCATGATTACAACAATTTTTGTTTTTTTTTTAATTTTTTATTTTTTAAGATTTATTTATTTCATGTATGTAGGTACACTGTTGCTGTCTTCAGACACACCAGAAAAGGGCATCAGATCCCATTACAGATGGTTGTGAGCCACCAAGTGGTTGCTGGGATTGAACTCAGGACCCCTGGAAGAGCAGTCAGTACTCTTAACCGCCGAGCCATCTTTGCAGCCCTATAACAATTCTTATAAAGGAAAACGTTTAACTGGAGCTGGCTAACAGGTTCAGAGGTTTAGTAAATTATCAGCATGGCAGTAAGCATGTAGGCATGAGGCAGATGTGGTTCTGAGACGGGAGAGTTCTACACCTGGATCCTCAGGGAGCAGGAAAGAGTGGCACTGGGCTCGACTTGAGCATCTGAAACTTCAAAGCTCACTCCAACAACAAGACCACACATACTCCACCAAAGCCACACTTCTTAAATGTGCCACTCTTTATGAGCCTATGGGGGCCATCTTCATTCAAAACATTGCAGAGCCTATAACTGACCAATTAGTGATCAGAAAGATAGGTGTGACCTTTAGTCCATAGGTTCAGGTGTGCACTCAGGCCTGGCCTTACTCAACACTTTCCCTCGTGACTCAGCACTTTATTCCTCTGACTCAGCACTTTATCCCCCAAGCCGTTCCCATGCTTGGCTTCTTGCTTGGTTACCCATGAGTCCAGTCCAGCTAGATCTCCCTCATCCCTCTGATCCTCCCTCTGATCCCTGCAAGTTGTTTCTGGAGATGTCCTCTCCATGAAGATTGTATATGCTCCTCTATGGCTCCCCATTGCTTGCGGGCTAAAAAAAAAAACATGACCTTGAGACCCCTGCTTTGGTCTAGGCTCTACCTCATTACTCTTGTGCTTGCCCAGATTGGACTAGGGGAAGGAGAGAGGAAAGCACTAGCCTTGGGCACAAAGGGAAGGTCTGAACTTCAAGGAACCAGATTGACAATGTTTGAAAGCAAAACTGAAAAATAAAACTTCCAGAAATACATAATACCGGAATTTCAGGTGAAAACGGCCTCTGTTGTGCATTCGTGTGGTTCTCATGACTTCGCTCAGTCTGCTCAGAGTGCGATGCCCTGCCTGGCTGACAGTGTGGATGTTCTGTTATTTTTGTTACTTGAATGTTGGTTGCAAACATTACCTTAAAGTCATCTTGACCTCTGACTGTTTTCTACCTCCCTTACATTTTGAGGTGAAAGGCAAATATTACCTACCGTAGTCCTTGCTTTTGCGGTCCTGGTCAGGTCTTCAGTTTCTGGGGGTTCAGTTACTGCTTCAGTTCGCTGACAACCCCCACCATGCTTTGTGCCACAGAGGACAAATGCATCAGGGCAGGATATCCAGGGATCCCTGACAATCCTGAGCTCGGACCAAGCTCTGGTCCCTCAGCACTTCTGGCTTGGATGGGAAATGCTGGCTTGTGTCTCTCTTCCTTAGACTGTATGGAGCAGGTCCACTGAGAGCACATGGTGTCGGACACATGCAAGAATGAATGAATGAATGAATGAATAAGTGAATGAATGAGTGAATGAATGAGTGAATGAATGAGTGAACGAGTGAATGAATGAATGAGTGAATGAATGAATGAATGAGTGAATGAATGAGTGAATGAATGAGTGAATGAATGAATGAGTGAATGAATGAATGAATGAATGAGTGAATGAACTAACGGAAAAGCCGGGGCATGCAATTGAGTGAGTGAGAGCATAGAAGACAAACACCTGCGCCCATTGGTGAACGAGAAACAGTGAATAAAAGACTGGGTGAGTGGACGCATGAACGGACTCAGGTTTCCTTGCAAGGAGCTCTCAACGTTGCCTGTTGTCTTAGTGAGGCTTCCCATTGCTGGGAACAGACACCATGACCAAGGCAACTCTTATAAAGGACAACATTTAACTGGGGCCGGCTTACAGGTTCAGAAGTTCAGTCCATTATCATCAAGGCAGGAGCATGGCAGCATCCAGGCAGGCATGGTGCAGGAGGAGCTGAAAGTTCTACATCTTCATCTGAAGGCTGCTAGCAGAAGACTGGGCTTCCAAACAGCTAGGACTGGGGTCTTAAAGCCCACACCCACAGTGACACACCTACTCCAACAAGGCCACACCTCCTAATAGTGCCACTCCCTGGGCCAAGCATATTCAAACCACCACACCTGTGAGCTGGTAATATGTGGGTCTCCCTGCTCTTGTGGGTCATCAGCTGATTCAGCCTACAAGGGCAGTGGGAGCAGAGACATCGAAAAGGGGGTCCGGAAGCCCCATGAGTGCTTATGGTAAGTGACCACATTGGAAGTGCTTGTCAGTAGGCTGATCAACTTTACTTAGGGTGTTTGAAATGGTGATGATAAAGGTTTGGGGGACTGAGGGTAGGGACATCCAGGATGGGTAAAGGTCATTGGCTGGGGGTTTAGGGTACCTGTTATACCTCTCAGATGCTAGCCGAACAGGTTTGACCAGAAGCAAGAAAAGGTAAGCTAACTGGTGCTGTGTGTCATTTCTCTCAGAGGCGAGTGTGGAGCCTTAGAATTCCCTGGACAAGGTCAGAGAAGGGGAAAACCTGTTAATGAAGGGAGTCCTTCATTACACGCGAAGCCCCAGACTTTGACCTTAATTAGCAGTTTTCCCACAGTAATAATCGCCCAGAAACAGTAAAAATGGCAGGAGAGAGGTAACCAGAAGAAGCGGGGTACAATCACAGGGAAGAGACAAAGGCCACACAGCCGGAAAGCTAACTGGGCAATAAACCAGGACAATCACAGACCCCGCCCTGGTGGGTCTGGGAGCCATGTGGAAATTGGGGATCCTGATCTTGAAGCCTATTGGCGCTAGGAGCCTTTCCGAAGCTGATGTGCTCCCCATCTTTTCTGATGTCCCTGAGGTTTTGTGAATTTTTTTCATTTATTTTATTAAAAGATACCCATGAGGTCAGACAGCAGCCTGCACCCCTCCGTCCGCAGTCATTTACGTGTCACTTCTCTCTCTCTCTCCTTCCTGGAGCTGCCCTGTAAGGTTTCTGTTCTGTTATTTTTTTCCCCAATTGCACACATGCATGTACGGGCTCACACACACGAACACACACACACACACACACACACACACACACACACACACACACACACACCCTACACACTCTTCCAGTCTCCCTTCTGAAGCAACCCAGCCTAAGGTGGCAGCAACCTGGTCTGCAGCGGCAAAGGTGTTTCTCACAGGGGCACCACACTCTCTCCGGGAACTTTGCCTCAGGAGTCCCAGGGATGGCAGAACCCAAACAGTCAATGTCGATGGTGTTTCTCTTCTTACCGTGAGGACTGTGCAAACTTCTGAGACTGTACTGGAGGCACAGACTGGTTGGCTGAGGGAGCTGTGGCCTGATGCTCCTCTTCAAGGTCCCCATGCTTGTGTCCGAGGCAGACACTGCTCAGTCCCGGCATCCCCAGTCTCCTGGAAGCTTCAACGTCATAGTTTTGTCCAAAAGCCTTTCAGGGCCTCCTTACCGGAGTTCTGATCCTGCCTTGTATTATCCTGTCTTAGCCAGGAAGCTAAGAGATGTGGAAGACATATCTGGAGATATGGAAGGAAGACCTCACTACTCTTGTGTCTTTCATGACTGTAAATTAAGAACTGTATAGATGGTGTTCCTAGGGGAGCTTGAGCCCTTGGACAGCACAGCAGGCTGCACACAGGGGAAATGCTTCTCTAGGTGCTTTTTTTCCTCAGCAGGAAACCCCTTGAGTCACATTCTTAGTTTGTTCTTTCTCCTTTTTCAAATATATTTGCATTTTTGCCAACATGGGGGCCTTCACTGGTGTGCCTTGCCCTCTGGGCACCTTTCCTTCTGTGCCAGCACAGGGCTGTTTCTCGTTAAGAGTCAGAGGCTCTTTAAGCACCTTACGGTTGGCTGTACCGTAAAGCTGCCCTCTGCTTTCTTGGTGTCACATCACAGACTGGGGGTCTCTGGTCTTGAAGTGTATTCACCAAGCAAATTAGTCCATTACCTTTAAGTTCTATCTACTTGAGTGCCCAGGACACGGGCAGAATGCATCCAGGTTCTTTGCTGGGACATCACAGAAATGGTCATTAGCTTCATTGTCCTTTTTCCCTCTGTAACTTGTGAGCCAGGTATCCATTGTCCCCCTTTCCCTCGGCATTCTTGGACTCCAGGCTGCCACCAGCACAACCCATTGTTTCCTATCTTTAAGGGCTTTCCTAGCCCGAAGTTCCACAATCTTCTTTATTTCTCTCAAACCAACTCCTAAGCTCCAAGAACCATGTAGTCAAAATGTCAGGTTCCTGTGTCCCTTACTTATTTTATATTATGTCATACCTAGCAGCACAAGGTATGGAAGAAAGGGTTTATGGCAGCCTAGTTTGAAGGTACGGTCCATCACGGTGGGAAGGGCACAGCGGCAGTGCCGGAAGCAGGTGCTCACACTGTGTCCACCGTCGGGAAGCAGAGAGCAGTGGGTGCTGGTACTCAGTTCCCCTTCTCCTTTTTATTCAGTCCAGCGTCCCAGCCCATGGAGTGGTTCTACCCCACCCAGAACTAAAATGGATAATCCCACCTCAGCTGTCTTAGGGTTTTGTTGCTTCGAAGAGTCACCATGACCACAGCAACTCTTAAGGAAACATTTAATAGGGGCTGGCTGACAGGTTCTGAGGTGCAGTCCATTATCATCATGGTGTGACGCATGGTGGCATGCAGGCAGGCATGGTGTTGGGAAGGGAGCTGAGAGTTCTATATTCAGATCTGCAGGCAACAGGAAAAAAACAAACAAGTTTGCCACTAGGCCTGCCTTGAGCATCTGAAACTTAAAAGCCTGCCCACAGTAACAAATTTCCTCCAACGAGACCACACCTCCTAATAGTGTCACTGCCTATGAACCTATGGGGACAATTTTTATTCAAACCATCACAGAAATCTGATCTAGAAATTCCCTCATAATCACACCCAGAGGCTTGTCTCTTAGGGGATTCTACATCCTGTCAGAGTGACAATATTAACCGTCACCCTTGAGATCCTCTATGTTCCTGTCTATTACCCTACTTTAAGTCAGCTACACAGTTTCCTCGGCCTCCAGGCCATTTCTTCTGACTTTGAGATCAATCAGGACCTTCTGTGCGTTTCTGAAAGACGTTTTACATCCTTTGCCTAAAGAGGAAGTCGATCCGGTCAGCTGCTGCTTAGCCTGCCCTCCTAGGAAGGAGTGATACACTTACAACCTCACTATGCAGCTGCCCCATGGAAATACATTGTCTCAAGTCCTTGATGATCTCAGAAAGCCAAACTCAACTGCCAGTCAATGATGCTGGAGAAGGAAGTCAGCAGGCTCAGGCTACACTGTCAGCTACAGACACATGCATATAACGTGGTCCCTCCTGAAGGCTGTGGCACTGTTGGTAACAGAAAAGCACACTGGCCACTTAGAGTGCTGTCAGCACAGAGGAAAGTTTGTCGACCTTCAACCTGGACTTGATCTGTCCTGAGGAGCCACCTGCTGTGCGCCTGTGCTAGCTCCAGGTGAATTTCTCCTGGCGGCCATCTTCCCAGCACGGGTCCCTTAAGCCGTTCCAGCCAACTAGACAGGTAGTGGGAACTAAAGAAAGCAGGGACTTCTTCAAAAGGCACTTAACAAAGAAGGAATGGGTCCTCCAAAAACTTCTTCTCTTTTATTGTCTTGTGGTTTTTAAAAAATTCTTAAAAATGATTTTTTTATTTTTCTTTTGTGAATGTTGGTGTTCTTCCTGCTGTGTGTGTGTGTGTGTGTGTGTGTGTGTGTGTGTGTGTGTGTGTGTGTGTGTGCACGCATACGTGCACACACACGTCAAATCCTTCTGGAACTGAAGTCACAGACAGTGGTGATTTGCCATGTGGATGCTGGAAATTCAACTCAGGTCTTTTGGAAGAGCAATCAGTGCTCTTAACCACTGAACCATTTCTCCAGCCCCCTTTCTTGTGACTTTTAATTAAAGCTAAAAGACATGGAGAGGGAATTGTAAATATGCAAGAATATATGTCATTATCAATGAATGCATACTCCATATATGTATGCGCATGTATGCTATGAGTAGATAGGGCAATAAATCAGTTTATGGTAAGCATCAGTTTATGTGTGTGCACGGTGTTTATGCATCTATACAAAACATAAGGTACATGTATAAGATTTAACGATTTGGGTGTGCATTGCACACTTTTCCAGTGACACTGGTGGCAGCAAACACAGCTCTGAAGGAAGGAAAAGCACAGACTCTCCCTCTGCAGAGGGTGTTTCACCCTGGCTCTGGGCCACTCTACAGCTATGCATGTCTGCAGGCTGCTTTGCTGAGCAGAGAACCAGCGGTCCAGACTCAGGCCTCCAGCCCCTGCCCTCATCTGCCTTCCCTTGCCTGCTGGCTTGTGCAAGGCCTTCAGACTGGTAGGTGGTCTTGTCTTCAAGATACTGGAAAAAGACGAACCTTGGAACCAATTGCCATGTTTACTTCTGGGTGGTCTGTCCTGTGAACCATAAGTCTCTGGACCTATGTTTGGAGTTAATCAGTTATTCCTAAGACACCGAGAGTCCATCCCAAAGCTGCTTAACATAGGGCTTTAAAACCCCGATATTCAGTCCTGAAGACCAGAGGAAGGTAGGATTCCTCTCCACACTGTGGAACCTACAGAGGGGTACTGTGTGTGGTGTGTGTGTGTGTGTGTGTGTGTGTGTGTGTGTGTGTGTGTGTGCACGCTTGTGCGAGTGTATGTCGGCATGTGTGTGAGCATGTATATGTTTATGTTACTAAGTGTGTGTGCACTCATGTGCCTGTATTGTGGCATGTGTATGTGTATACGCATGTGTGTGTGCATGTATTGTGCACACATGTGTGTGCATTTATGTTATGTACTTGTGTGCATAAAAATCCATTAAAAAGGACTCAGATACTTGAGTTGGCAATTCCATTCTTGCAAACTGGACTAAGAAAATAACCAGGAAATGAAAAATAGCTGCTAGCAACATACATTAAAGAAAAAAGATTAAATTCCCAACACTACAAAAAATGACGAATTACAGAATGTCTAGACAGTGAAACTTTGATGCCGCCATCAAGCCTGGTGCCCACAAACAAATTGTCATAGGGAAATGACAGTGCCGTGGAGACCCCTTGTATTCCCTGCTTCTGGGTTTCATATTATACCGGGACTGGGAAGCCCACTGGCAGTTTTGTGCCTGGTGCACACAGCACAGCAGACCCTGACCAGAACACATCTCTTGATGAGCTCTCTCACTCAGGGAGTGGCCTGGGACCCTGGGGAGTCATCGCTGATCTCATCGGAGCAACACAGAGGGACCTTTTCCTCGGAGATGACATCGACTGCCTCCTGAATACATTTTCAAATGAGATGTGCAGCCTGAGCACGTGCCTTGGTCAGTCCAGCTTTTACCTAGTGTTCTTGGTGCCCTGGGTTTAGTTCCCAGCACCTCATATTGCAGGTGCAGTGGTACACTCCTGTAATTTCAGCATTCAGGAAGGTGCAGGCAGGAGGATCGGGAGTTCAAGGCCATTTTAGACTACATAGTTGGTTTGAGGCTAGCCTGGGCCCACAAGATCCTTTTAACAAAATTAAACGAAAAGGGGAGGTCTGGGGAGATGGCTCTGCAGTTAAGAGCAGGCACTGCTCTTGCAGAGGACCCAGGTTTGGTTCTGAGCACCCAGAACTGCCTGCAACTCTAGCTCCAGGGGATTCTGTATATGTGGTTTCTGTAGGCACTTATACTCACATGTGCATGACCCCACAGACACTGTGTGTGTGTATGTATGAATATATACATATACATGTACATATATATACATATAGATATGTATATATATGTATATATATGCACAGATACATACATATACAGGCAAAAACATTTTTAATCTTTTTGAAAAACAAAAGCAGAGCCCAGATGAAGTGGGCAATGCATGCTAACTGCACACCACAGCTGTTTTCATATTAAGCCCACTCTCTCCTGAGGGGGCAACCACTACACATGGCTTATAGCCTGCTCCTCTCCACGCACCTGCATGCTGACACCTTTTTCTGCCATCATATTGGCTCTGACAATGAAAATAGAAACTCGGTGAGCCGAGCCTCACTCTCCAGTGGCTTCTGTTTGTCCCTCCAAGGCCGCTGAGATGCTCACCCAAAGACATCAGAATGAACACTTCCTCCTAAATCCGTATGTGGAGGGCCTCTGACAGGGACGTTTCCACACACAGCTCTCTAGGATGCCCAGGAGGGCATGCGGAATCCGCTGTCCCTGGGTGGTTCTCATTTCAGCACTGCACACTTCTCCACAAGGCTGCAGAGATCCAGAGCTCATTCTGAAGCTTGAGCCCAGGGCCCTCAGATGCCCATGCCTTTCCCTGCTCTGAGGTCCTGTGGTGCAGAAAGCCTTCCTGCAGGAGCAGCTGGGAACTGAGTGACTTGTGGAGGTGGAAAACTTACAATAATAAAAGAGCTGGGACCTGTGGGGCAGATCAGATGGGAAGGCACTTGATGAGTTTGATTCCCAGAGCCCAGGTAAAGGCAGGAGGTAAGAACTGACTCTACAATGTTGTTCTCTGACTTCTAGATTCACATTATGGTATACACACACACACGCACACACACACACACACACACACACACACCATGCACACACACACACCATGAATACACACACACACTATGTACACACACACAATATGAATATACACACACACCATGCACACACACACACACCAAGAATACATACACAAACACCATACACACACGTACACCATGAATACATACACCATGCACACATACACCATGCACATACACACATACCATGCACATACACACACACCATGCACATACACACATACCATGCACACACACGCACCACACACACACACACCATGCACACACATACATACACACACACCATGCACATACACACATACCATGCACATACACACATACCATGCACACACACGCACCATGCACATACACACATACCATGCACATACACACACACCATGCATATACAGACACCATGCACATAAACACACACCATGCACATAAACACACACACACACATACCATGCACATACACACACACCATGAATACATACACATATACCATGCACACACACACCATGAATACACATATACTCCATTCACACACACCATGCGCATACACATACACCATGCACACACACACATACACACACACCATGCACACACACACACCATGCATACACACAAACCATGAATACACATATACTCCATGCACACATACCATTCACACACACTGTGCACATACACATGCACATGCACACACACCATGCGTGCACACACACACCATGAATACACATTATACTCCATGCACACATGCCATGCACACACACACACTATGCACATACACACACACCATACACGCACACACACACCATGCACACACACACACACCATGCATGCACACACACACCATACACATAAACACACACACACACCATGCACGCACACACACACCATGCACGCACACACACACACCATGCACACACACACACACCATGCATGCACACACACACACCATGCATACACACACACCATGCACATACACACACACCATGCACATACATACAAACCATGCACACACACAGACACACACACACACACACACACACGCACACACACAAGCACCACAATAAATATGTAAATAAATAATGCAAACTGATCCTGAGAGGCTCCTGCTGAGACATAGGATTGGGACTGCCACAGAGCTGCTACCAGCCGACCCTACTTGACCCTGCTGCACCTGATGCCAATGTGTCCTCAGGCCCTGCTAACTGTCCCAGGGTCAGAAGCTCCAAGGCCACATGGCTGGGTTGCTCAAGAGCTATCAGAACCAGAGCAGTATTTAAATCTTTCCAAATTCTAAATGTGGGTCATTTTCTTCAAAACACAGACACACTGGGAGGTGGGAATAAAAGCCTGTGGGATGGCAGTGTGCCCGAGGCTGGAACTGCACGTGATTATGCCCCTGCCCGCCTGTCTAGTTAGGAGGAGACAGGGGCCACAGGGACAAGGCATTATGGTAATGGCCTCTTTGCTTAACATGGGCTGGCCGGGCTGCGCTTTAGGCACAAATGAGACTAATGAAGGGCACTCAGCTGAGAAGCACACAGGTTTTTCTCCCTGTTAAGGAGCTGAGAGAGAGTCATTAACTGCTCAGGGCTACTGGAAGGAAGGGGGAGGTCCCCAAACGCAGGAGGTTGCCCAGAGCCTATGACCTCATTCTGTCCCCATCTTTGTCTTTGCTGCTGCATCTGGGGAGTGAGAACCCTGTTTTCTCTAGCCCTGCAGGGCAGGAATAAGACTAAGGTGGGTGGGAGGCGGAATAATGATAATAATAAAAATATTCACACATTTAATGGCTTTACATATTATGCAAGTGATACATTATTATTGTTGTTGTTGTTGTTACTACTACTGCTGCTGCTGCTTCTACTACTACTACTACTACTCCTATTGTCCCTCAGATAGCCAAGGCTGCAGACCAGGTCTGGAGTGAACAGAGGAACTGTCCTTGGTGTGTGTGCTGGGCCAGGTTTGGCTGTTCTCATTGGTGTGTGTGCTGGGCCAATTCTTTTGCCAGTGCGCACTGACTTCTGATGCCATGGGCTATTTGCCCCACCTTGCATATCATGGTGCAGTCTTTGGACAGCGTGGGACCGGTTACCTATGCAACATCTCGCACCTGAAAGTCTCTGTCCAGGGTAACCAAGGTAGCCGGCCACTCAGCACAGCATATTTGGAAGGCCTGCTGAGCTGTCCCGTGTTGCAAGCTAAGCCACGTGGGATCTGGACATTTCAGTGCTAGGTCAAAGCTCAGAGTGCCTGCAAGACTCTGACTCCTAGGGAAGACAAGGTCTGGCCACCAATGAGAGAGAGAGTCTAGGCTGCTACTGGCTGTCTTCCACAGCCTTTCTGCTCAGTGTGTGGACCCAGGCCAGCTGTATGACACCACTCCACAGCTTGTTGGGCATGTTCTGACCTGCTGGGTTTGACCCTGAGCTTTGAGAAGCTGTCTCAGTGGCTTGGGAGCACTGACTATATGCTTCTCTGGCTCACTAGGTAGAAAGAACTGGGCCCCACAGGAGTCAAGACACAGAGTAAACGGAGTGTGACTTCACTTCCTGTCTCTCAGGGAGCTAAGGTCTTAAACCCACTGCTGGTGTGAGTGTACTCTCTCTCCGTAACACAAATGAGTGCCACATCCTGTGTCCTGTGTACCCTGATATGGCGAGTTTCGGAGGGCCAAAGGTGTCCATTTCTCAGAACCTGGATTGCCTAGATTGCAACTTACTGTTCATGAGAGCCCTGGGGGCTACAAGCAACAGAACCCCCAGCTTCGCACTGGAGCCTTGAACACATGAAGCTCACCGCTCTCTTAGATTACAGAGCCTGGAGCCTGTCTGTCTGGGCCTGGGTTGCCAACACCAGCAGGACAGATGCTCTCATCTCCATAGTACTTCTTGTTGGTGGCCCCGTGATCTGGAAGCCTGCTACCAGTGTTTTCCTGATATGAAGGCCAAGAACATGGCCTTTTACAGGAGAGCAAAATCTTTCTCATAAACGCCCATGACATCTATCTAAATCTTTGAGGCCACCACAGAGGAGTGTGGAGAGTTGAGACTGCGAGTGTCCCTTTGCCTTGAGCTGAAGAGGTTGGGAGAGGAGAAGCAGGGCTTTCTGATGTCCAGGTGGGTTCAGGCAGGCCTTCACCCTGGCTTCAACTGGAGGCGTATACTTAAACCCTCTCTTAAGAAGAAAAACCTTAAAGACAGTCAACACGGTGGGCACCAGGGACCTGGGTGGGACGCAGCAGGTGTGATGTAGGTGAGCAGTCTCCTTTAGTAAGTTGGAAAGTGCATGTGTCCTTATTTGGAGGTGTGAACCCGGGTTCTTTGTCCCCAAGGACTATAGTTTGAGTCTGAGACCCCTCCACAGGCTCAAGAATGTGTGAACTTGCTTCTCTGTGGTGCAGTTTGCGGTGATAGAGGTTGTGAAGGGACGTCACCTGGAGAAAGTGGCTGGTCAGGGGGCAGGTGGGAGGGTTTTAGTCCTGCTATTTCCTGCTAGACAGAGATGTAGGAGCGGAAGATATACAGTAAGCTCCCACCTCCACAGACCCAGCACGCATGCGCGTGTGGTGTCTGTGTGTCTCTCTGTGTAGGGTGTACATGTGTAGGGAGTGTTCGTGAATGTGTCTGTGTATCTGCTCAGGGCTGTGCATGTGTGTAGGGTGTGTGTCCATGTGTGTCTCTGTGTATGGGGTGTGCATGTACGCAGTGTGTCTGTCTGTCTGTATGTAGTGTGTTTTATGTATGTATGTATATGTATATATATGCATGTGTGTGTATATAGTTTGTATGTCTGTGTGTGGGATATGCATGTACGCATGTGTGTAGGGTGTGTGTTTGTGCAGTACATGTATAGGTGTGCTTTCTGGTTCTCGGCTATGTGTGTGCAGGTGTGGGTATGGTTGTACGCACATGCATGCACATTTAGAGACCAGACATCAGCCTCAAGAACTGTCCTCAGGAGTTGTCCCTTCATCTTGGTCTTTGAGACTAGACTAACTAGGTTAGACTGGGAAGCCGAGCCTCACCGAATCTGCTATCTTGCCCCACCCCATACCCCACCCCAGCACAAAGATGACAGATGTGCACTGTTGCCCTGGGCTTTTTACGTGGGTGCTGGGGATCTGAACTCTGGTCCACATGCTTGATGCAGCAATCACCTCCCAGCCCTAGACTGGCTTATCTTCGATTTGGAACAAGGCTTTACAGATCCAGGGCAAAGCCACAACCAATGATTGAGCACACATCTGATGTTTGAGTTCTGCGGAGTGACTTTTGGAACTTCTCCAGAAACGGCTAGAAGCTGGCAAACCCTCTGACTCCCATTAAGGCCAGCCACACAGAATGAAAGGGCAAAATCAGACTGGGGGGCTCGGGCCTGCAAAGCTGCTTGCTCTGAGGGGAGGTGTGGGCAGGGCCAAGCCACTCTCTGTCCATGAAACACGAGGGCACCAAGTGATTCAGACAATCCTGTCCATGGGGACCATATGACCACCATTAAGTCTCTTGGCCTCTGGAGATGACAAGGGACGGTGGTTAAGGTAGGGGATGCAGCCAAAAGTGAGAAGCCCAGAAAGCTCCCTGGAGATGCTGGGGAGACCTGGATCATTGTTTCACGAGCCAACTCCAGGCTCACGACTACAGAAGGCACAGGGTCTCCCTAGGAACTGATCAGGGGTGGCGATGCTGACACAAACCCCAGATTTGAGGTGGAAGGACGGAAGTCTGAGCTAGGTAGGGGGAAGGAGTGGTCTATCTCAGGCTGGGGGAAGATTAGGGGCCACGGGGACCTTGTGTGTCTCAGTTGTAAGAGATACATCTTGTGGGGTAGCGGAACGAGCTTTAGGGATCCGTGACTCTGGGTGGGTCTCTGCCCCTCTGTGGCCCTCTGTCTCCCACAGCATACAACAACAGAAGGGTTTTGGGGGGGCAGCAGACCTGGGAGCAGCAGAAACGGACTTGGAGCTGCAAGCAACTGCATCAGGATCATCGTAACCAACTCTGCCCAATCCTCATGTGGTCAGGCAGGGATGCTTGAAGCCCAGCTACCCACCCCCTCCAAGCCATGTGGCACAGAAGCCGAATGGCAAATAAAAACATACAGTGCCTAAAACTGAACTTCAGGGAATGGTCAGTGAGTATTTTGGTGCTACTAACAGCCCAAGTGTCCATGAGCCATCCTGCACTATCCGTGAGCTATCCTGGACTAAAGTCACTCATTCCCCACTTGAGAGTTCCAGTCTACCTAGGCCGTCTGAATTCCATCCAGCAGCTGTGACAGGTAGCTGTCCTCTGGGGGGAGGAGAACCCCTCAACAGAGGAAGAGCAGAGCAGAGCGCTCACAGGAGCTAAAAGGAACCAGAACTGGTGAGCTTAAACTGAAACTGAGTGGATGACATCCTGGTCTGAAATGCAAACAAACACCACCTAATTTAAGCAAGCCAGGAGAGGGAAGTCCCAAAAGCAGCAGGTGAGCTCCATCTCCCCACTCAGTCCTCCTCACTAGTTCTCAAAGGATGCATTCTGACAGAGGGCCCATGCTGGCTCGTCTGCAGAGCAGGGCAAGGCTCGAGCAGAGACCAACTCGGGCTGATGAGCTTCTGAACATGTCTGTTTGGAAAGGCCACAGACAGCTCCCATATGTATCTGGAAGCTTATATGACCAGGAAGTTCTGCTAACCCTATCTCTCACAGATAATCACAGCCGTGAAACCCAGCTCTGGGGCTTCTGCTCTGCATCTGTCTCTGACCCAGTTCAGGGCTGTCCCGAGTCTAAGTCTGCCCATCCACGGAATGGGGTCTCCACAGGGCCAGCCTCCCAGAACTCTGGTGGGTGACTCCAGATGGCACCAGAAAGTGTGGAGCATGTGTAAGTACCTAACAGCGTGAGTTTTATCTTAAAACTCAAGGAAGGCTGGGAGAGAGCTCATGGGTAGGATGTTTGCTTGCCTGGTGTGCATGGGGTTCGATACGCAGTACCACAAAGAAGTCAGAGAGACTGGAAGAAAAGATCAATGGGAACTTCTATGTGGTGGACCTGTCCTCCAGCTCCCTGCTTGCTGAGACGTTCGCAGACCAGGCTGTGGCTGGTAACGATATTTTCTCATGCTCCCCAGAGGGGCCCCTCTGAGCCCACAGCTAGACTCTCCTTGTTCATAAACCAGTAACCACGGAGAGCCAGAGGCCAAAGGCCTTTTCGGTTTGAAGCCAGGCCTGAAGGAAGATGGCTGTCTCTCTGATGAATCCACACACATCACTGTTAACGACCTTGGACCGTGCTGCCCACCCAGTGGGCCTGCACTTCCGAGGTCAGCCGGCGGTTAATGAGACCGCCACCCTTAATTAATCCGACAGGCGAAGCCTCCTCACTTCTACTCAGCCTGTCAGCAGCTAGGGTGGGGGTGGGGGTGTCTCTACGGAGTGGCTTCCTGTCTCCTTTCAACAGCTTGCTGTCTGTGGTTTCCCCGGGTCAGCTCAGGCACCTGAAGGGCATCTTCTGGGTTTGAGGAGAGGTATGTTTTCACAGACACATCTTCAGTGTCAGACAACTTGCCCAGGAAGGTGATCAACTGAGATCTGAGATCCACCCACTCTGGGCTTCTAAATCCCTAGGAGATGAGGCATCTAGACCTACCCTGAACCCACAAGAGTTAGAAACTCTGTGTGTATGTGTGTGTGTGTTCACGTGTGCATGTGTGAGTGCATGTGCTTGTATGAGTGTGTGCACATGCGTGTGCATGTGTGCATATGTGCATGTGTATGTTTGTGCAAGTGTGTACATGTGTATACTAGTTTGTGTGTATGCATGTATACATGCATGTATGCTTGTATGCATGTGCAAGTGCATAAGTATGTGTGTGCAAGAGTGTCTGAGTACATGTGTGTGCGCACATGCACACATGTGGGAACGCATTTTTGTGCACACATGTGCATACATGCATGTGCGCACACATGTATGTTTGTGTATGTATGTGCAAGTGTGTGAGTGCATGTGTGCATGCATGTGTGTTAGTGTGCATATGCAAGTGTGCATGTGTACGTGAGTGCCTGTATGCATGCATGAGTGTGTGTGTGCCATTGGGTTGGGTTGAGTGGGCACAGGCTTCCTAGAGCAGCCCAGAAGTATCACCTGGGCTCCTTTACTGGGTCTCTTCGGTCCCATCAGTAAAGGCTTAAAAATGATCTTCTCTGTGGATTCTGCCCCTTGAGGCAGAAACAGAGATAGTCACAAGAGAGACTAGAACCAGATATGACTTGCCCTTAAGGTGTGGTGACCCACACAGGTCACGTTTCACTCTGAAGAGATCACAAAGCACTGAGTGTGAACAAGGAGAACACTTTGGTCAGACTTCCCAGAAGCCTGGCTCTCGCCACTCTCGTGGCCATAGCTCACGGCAGCCGCCACACACAACTCCTCCTCCCAGGCAAGTCCCAGCAGTTCAGCAGCCATGCATGGAACACGGCACCCTCCAAGCCATGACTCTGTGTACCATGGTGTGTGCACCCCTTTGTGCCTGCACTCCCCACCTTGGCTCCCTCCAGATGGTTCTCGAAGACCATGAGAAGGAACTATGTATGGTTCACGGTCCAACATAATCTGGTCCTAATTCCAGCTGGGGCTGACTTTCCTTGAGGGCTTGTAGGATGCCAGGCAGTGGCTTCCTGCTGCCACCCCTCCTGCCTTTCTGTAGGTGTCAGATCAGGGAGCTGTCCTAGAGAAAGAAGCTCTAAGATCGATTGTCGCTTACTCTGGTGACCGGAGGGAGGGAGACATTTGGAACAGTTGGGGTGGAATGGACCAGCAGGAGGCTGCATTGTCTGGTTTCCCTGAAGCTCTGCAAGTCCGATTTGCTGGCTTCAGTTTCCCACACAGGGCAAGCCTTCCGTGAAAGGGGCAGTTACACCCAACCCCCACCCCAGTTGCTATAAGAAGCACTTAGAGGTTCAGTCCTCGGGGAAGATGCTTCGGCTTTAGGGTTATAAGTTCACAACCTGCTTTCTGCCACAGGTGGCCCCAGCCAGGGATGGCACGGGGTCTCTTTGAGCCTCATGTACTCCCACAGAAAAATGGGGGAGACTAATAACAGCCAGGGCTCAGGGGCTCACTGAGGAGGCTTGTGATTTGCATGGCATTGGGCTGAGAGGCAAGCTGAGGCCAACACTATGTCTCCCATTACCTAAGGCAGAGGCATCCCCCCAGCTGTTGGCATCTCTTGGCCCGGTTCTTTCAGGATACCATGTTCTGTATTAAAATGCCCATCGAAAGCCAAGGGCAAATTCCCATTATGTCTGGAACTGGGCACAAAGACACCCTCAGGTAAGTGTCCTCTTAAAACACAGCCTGCCGCAGAGAGAGCAGAAAGGGCACAAGTGCAGCCTAGTCACATATTCACGGCAGAATAGAAGGTGAACACCTGAGTGTCCAAGGATTCCACCCCCCTTCTCTCCCTCCCTCTCTCAGTGTGTGTGTGTGTGTGTGTGTGTGTGTGTGTGTGTGTGTGTGTATACCTGTGTGAGCCTGGGCATATTTGGAGGCTGGAGGTAAGCCTCAGATGTTTTCTCCAATTCCTCGCCATCATATATACATATGTATGTATGTATGTATGTATGTATGTATGTATGTATGTATGTGTATATGTATGTATGTATGTATGTATGTATATATATATTATCGTTATTAACTTGAGTATTTCTTATTTACATTTCGATTGTTATTTCCCTTCCCAGTTTCCGGGCCAACATCCTCCCAATCCCTCCCCGTCCCCGTCTATATGGGCTTCTCCTCCCCATCCTCCCGAATCTTCTGCTAGCCATTTTGGCTAGCATGGCTACTCCATAAGCCTGTTGGCCACAGTCTTAGGTATTAAATACTTGGTCCCCGGTGGATGGCACTGTCTGAGGAGGCTTAGAGTATACCCAGCCTTGCTACAGGATGTTGCTAGGGTGGGCCTTAGGGTTTCAAAGCCATGCTCCATTCCAGGATCCCTCACTCAGCTTGTGGTTGTGGTTCAGAAGGGAGGTCTCAGCGTGCTGCTCCAGAGGACTTTTGCCGTTTCTGCTGCAGCTCCCCTCTGGTGATGATAGACTCTTATCCCTCTGGAACCAGAGGCCTAAACAAACCCTCCCTTCTATAAGTAGCCTTGGTCACGCTTAAAACTGCAGTACAGCAGCAACTCAAACAGCCTCTCTCCAATGCTCCCGATGCTGGAGTCACTTGTGTGCACACCCCCACCCCCCGCCCCCATGCCTTTCATAAGGTGCTGGGACTCCGAATTTATGCTTAAGCAGCAAAACCTTTACCTACTGAGCCGAGTCCCCAGCTCCTGTGTGTTTTAACATCTGTGTAGCACACTGTTGGGGTGCAGCCTGACCCAGCCTCCTCGCCGCCCCTCCCAGACACCATTTGGAATCAGGACTGAAGTGCCACAACCTTGTGTTTTCCCAAAGTTTTCTGCAAACAGCCAGTTCACAAACCGTCATTGCTGTCAGGTGTCCAGATGAAAATCATGCTCCAAGAACAAGTCTTCCAAAGTAGCTAGCTAGGAGTCTCAGTCAGGGTTTACTGCTATGAACAGACACCATGACCAAGACAAGCCTTATAAAAGGCAACATTTCATTGGGGCTGGCTTACAGGTTCAGAGGTTCAGTCCATTATCATCAAGGTGGGAACATTGCAGCGTCCGGGCAGGCATGGTGCAGGATAAGCTGAGAGTTCTACATCTTCATCTGAAGGCTGCTAGGAGAAGACTGACTTCCAGGCAGCTAGGATGAGGGTCTTAAAACCCACACTCACAGTGACACACCTACTCCAACAGGGCCACACCTTGTAATAGTGCCACTCCCTGGGCCGAGCATAGACAAACCATCACACTACGGGATTCTTTCTGTTTATACAGCAGGGTCCTGTGGAGCCCAGATTGGCCTCCAACTCATTATGAAGTCAAGGATGACTTTGAACTTCTGATCCTCCTGCCTCTACCTCTTAGCTGCTGGAATTGCAGGCAGGGGCCATCACCCTAGTTTGTGTGGTATTGGGGTTCAAACCAGGGCTTCACATGTTAGGTAACAATCTACCCACCAAGTTATGCCCTCCACCTGAGTTTTAAAACTTTATTGTTTTGTCACCACTGTCTTTATCATCGTCATCGTCATCCTCATCGTCGTCGTCATCATCATCAACATCATCATCATTGTCATCGATCACCAATCACCAACCACCAATCACCAATCATCAGCAGCAGCTCTATCATGGTCATCCTCATCATCATCGTCAACATCAGCGTGTGACGTGTAAGTACAGGCGTCTGTACTGTGATGTGGAGGTCAGAGCTGGTTCTCCTCTCCTCCACATGGATCCCGAGGGCCTGCACAGCAAGCCTGTTTACCTGATGAACTGTCCCTCCAGCCCTTGATTTTTCTCTCTTTAACTTGGGGCAAGGTGTGTAGAGGGAGGATGCAGGCGGATGAGTATCTTGGGAACTGCAGTTTTGGCTTTCAGAGACTGCCTGGAGCCACCTCTTGGCCTGGCCGCCCTTTCTTGCTGAGGGGGTCTCTTTGAAGCCACAGTTCTTAGTTCATATTTTCTAAGTCCAGATGACTTATTCAAACCAGCGGTAGACCCTGACCCCCCGGTGCGGATTTTAGCACGACTCATGTGAATCATACTTGCTTTGTGATTGGCCCCCGTGGACCCTCAGTTCTCCCATCTATACACTTGGATCAAGCATGGAGGAGATACCAGGGGACTAACACGTAGACTTTACCACAGGGGCAACGAGACCAGCGTAAGTCACTTGTTACCGTGGGGCGCTGTGTAGCTTTTCTGAACCTTGGCGTGTAAGCGTGAGACGAGATTGCATTAGGCTGCTGTGAGATCCAGGACCTTCCCACTAAGGCTGCTGCAGCGGGGAACTGACCGTTCCAGGGAAATTGCTTCATAGAAGGCTCTGACTCTGTGAAAGATGGCCACAGGAAAGGTTGTATTTAAGATGCACACGGCCACACTGTTCTAGTCTTTGCTGCCAAAAGCCACTTGCCTAAGGCTTAAAATGTGCAAAATACTGTGAAGTAAGTGCCTTGGCCCCTGTGGGCCAGATCCCTGGCCATGGTGACCCTGATCCCTGGTGGTCACCGCTGTACCCAGATGACCTACATTTCTCCAGCGGCAGCTGGGGCAGACATTCTGGGGTAATTAACAGCCGTGTACACGTGCATTCACAGACAGCCGGGTCAGCCCGGCAATGGCTGGCACAGTGGCTGTCTAGACAGGGTAGGAGCTCAGTGGCCTCCTGCCATGGAGGCGGCTGCTGGGAATGGCAGCCAAGATCATGGAGGTGGGGAGAGGGAGGGAAGCTGCCCCGAAATGGGCTGTGGCTGTCCTTCTTCCCAGGGTAGGTGGAGTGCAAAACAGTGGCTCTGGAGAGGAGAGTGTCCTCAGGGGGCAAGGGCACCCACACAGAACGGCTATTCCTTGTTCTGTATCGAAATGCTTTCCAAGGGACAATAAGAGCTCACAGGGCTGGTAGAGGCAGGGCCAGCAAGGCAATGTGATTGACAGTCACAGCACAGAGCCAGTCCGTTGGTGTGCAGTGTCTCTCATAAAATATCAAGTTTTAAAAGGAGAGGGATTCGGGGTGGCACGTTCTCAGGGGTGGCAGTGGGGTCTGTAAGGGTTGTGTGGGAGCACGCTGGGTGCTTAGGCTGTGTCCCCTGACCTGGTCACAGGAGGCTCACAGCTCACCTCCGCTCACAGACGCTCAGGGAACATCGCCAGACAGCGTGTGAGCGAATGCCAAGCTCACCAAGCCAAATCCTTGGACAGACAGGAGTCCTGACGTTGAGGTGTCAGGTCCCCCTTAGACCCTGTGTTACACACGCAGCCACTGTTTCCCAAAAGCTAATATCAGTAGGGTCACCCTCAGGACCTGAGTCTGCCGGTACCGTGATGTATTGAGGATGCTTCTTTAACCACTCAAAGCACACGGGAGGATGGGGGTGGGGAGCACAAAAACCAACAAAACAGAACAAAAAGCCCTGCCTCCCCCAACCTGAGATACAGCTGGGAGTGGAGTCAAAAGCCAAAAATGGAAGGTGACTCGATTGAAAAAAAAAAGTATTTAACGTTTTGAAATTGCTTCTGTGTCTCCTTAAATCTTCCGCTGAGTGAGGTGGGCAGCGAGCGCCAAGCATCAGCCAAGGCTGCCTTTGTTCTGATGCTTGGCTTACAGTGTGAAGAAGAAGCTGCTGTTCGTCCCTCCCGAAGGATTTGGGGCGGGGAAGGTGCGGCTGGCCAGGCTGTGAGTTTTTGGCCTCAGCAGTGGGAGTGTCCGAGCTGCGTGTGTGTGTGTGTGTGTGTGTGTGTGTGTGTGTGTGTGTGTGTGTGTGTGTCTTCTTAGGTCAGGAAGCAGCCCGGACGGACGCTGGGGCTCAACTGGCTCTCTCTTCCTCTGAGTCAGGCATCTGGGCACAGCTCTTCAGGCCACCAAGTGGCTTTGCTGAACCAGCTTGGGGTGCCTGGTTCTTCCTGTAAGCACCAGTCCTCTGATCTCTCTGGCAGAAGGAATTCACTCCCCGCTCTGTTTTGAAACATTAACAAAGTTCACGGTTGGAAGCATATGTAACTTCCTCTAAACTGTAAGAGGGCTCTGGCCACCCCACTCTCACCAACTCCAACCTTGGAACTAGGGACTTTGGGACCATCCCAGCCACTCAGATCCCCCCTAACCCCCTGAGACAGGGTTTCTTGTGTAGCTCTGACTGTCCTGGAACTTGCTCTGTAGACCAGGCTGATCTCCAACACAGATCTGCCTGCCTCTGTTTCCCAAACGCTGGGATTAAAGGTCCTTACCCGCCAGCCTGCTTCCGTTTCTTAAGTGGGTCAGAGCTCAGATTTGCCTGCTGCTTTTGGAGACGGGCGAGCATAAGAATTTCATGAGCCAACTACGTCTTCCTCGCTTCAACACCACAAGCAGCTCTGCTGAGGCGATGCCCCTGCTGCCTCCAAAGCACAGAAGAAACCGGGAGTCATTTTTGTGGCACTGTGGATCACGCCACACCAGCCCCTTGTGTGTCTACCCTCTGAAGCGGCAATAGCATCAGTAAGTTCTGGATGAACTGTGGCCAGAGCGGGGCTGTAACCCGTGCTGGAGGAGGAGGAAGAAGACGAGGAAGAAGAGAAAAGGAGAAGGGTGAAGGGGGAGGAGACACTCCTGCCTTACAAAGGTCCCACCCGGTCTGTGGACAATTTCGAAGCCAACCGGACCTCTCCTGAGATGGAGCTTCAAGGGAAGTTGTCACCTGAAATAGGCGGTTGGTTTCCTGAAGTCTCTTTCCCAAGGGGCCAGTCAGTATGTTCACCCCAGCACAAGGGGCCTGATCAACCCCTCAGCCTCTCCAAGCCTCTCAATGCCTATCCCCAGGAAGTCCCTAGTGGTAGCCCAGAGGGTAAGGAATATAAGAGGCTTCGGCAGGGGGTTGGGGGTGAGGGAAGATGGTGGTTTGGCTTCCCACCTGGAAAGGGTATCTTAGATGGGAGTTTGATATCATTAGGTGTGAGCCTGGTTGACATAGACAGAGCCCAGCTGTACCCTGGAGTCCCTGGCAGCACCACTGAGTCTCCCGACCCTTTATTTCCCGTCCATCTTTAAATCCACTCATAGACACAGAGAGTTAGCAATGGCGTTGAATGCTGAGGTTGCCTTGTGAGTAGCACAGATTACACCTACAGCTAAGCTCCCCAGAAGGGCTAAGGGGGAGGCCTTAGCTGAGGCTCTGTGTGTTTTCAAGACTGATGCAGGCTCTTGTGGGGCAAGCATAGGCAGGGACCCCTGGGCATCAGACAACCAACCCTCACGGTTCCCTCATGGTTGTCAGTGCCCCAGTTTCTGGGCATACCAATCACCTACTAAACGTGAACACACAGGAATGCAACCACACAGTCAGCTCCGCCCTGGGGATTCCGTGCCTTCAGCCTGGAGCCTCCAGGATGAAAGTCACAAAGAGTAGCCTGGAGCTAGAAGCTCCCCCCACCCAGACTCTGCTCTGAGTTCAGAGACTTCTCCTCTGCCCAGCAGGATTCCCCATCCTCTCCTCCTACAGCAGAGGGGCGGGGCTCACATGCACCACTAAAGCGTCTCCGTTTGTCTGTTCCTTCCTTCCTTGTTTATTTAATACGCAGTCTGTATCTTCGAGAATTTTATCTAAGGGCCCACAAGATGGCTCTATGGGTAAAGGTGCTTGCCACCAAGCCTTCATGGCCTGAGTTTGATTCCTAGGATCTTCATATTAGAAAGAAAGAATCAATCCTACAAGTTGTCCTCTGACCTCCACATATGCACTGAGGCATGTACACACATGCATGTGAACGAGTGCACACACATACACACCCACACGAACATACATGCACACACATGTACGTACACACATACACAACTCACATGCGCTCACACTCACAGATGTACTGAGGTAGGGAGAATGGAGGGAGGGCAGGGCAGATGACAGGAATAACTAACAGTGAAGTTGTTTGGAAAAGTCATTTAGAAATCTTTAGAAAAGCCATTTAGAAACTACTTCATAAACTTCATATATATATATATCAGTGCCCATGTGCATGTGCGTCCACATAAGAAAGTACAATTGAAGTCACCCTACACATGGCTAATGCCCCCCTACAGAAGATTTAAATTGCCAAATAGAAACCCAGTTCAAAGTGTGGGACCCCCTTTGTAGTTCTTGATCAGATGAGGAGTGGAGACCCTAGAACAATACAGGGTTTGTCCTTGCTCTTGGTTGCCAACCAGAACTTGATGGTAAGTCTTTGTTCTTAAAGACGAGACACACACACAGTCGTCACAGGATGCACAGAAGTCACCAACAGTCAACCTGTGAACCACAACAACAACCAGCATGGCTCAATTGCGGGTGAGTGTTATGGGGATAACCGACTGCCCTTTGGTTGGATCTAAGGCCCATTCCACAGGAGAGAACACATGGTAACAGTATAAATCTCTCACCGAGCCCTCCAAGAGACGACTCCACATCTTCCCGCTCACTTCCCTGGTCACTATATTCTGCTCACACACCCTGATCTCTGACATGCTAGTCAGCGTTTTCCAGAGGCCTCTCCTTCTGCCTGGCCAAGTCTCCAGATCTCTAATCCAGCTCAGCTCTCAATGTCTCTCACCTCAGGTCTTGCTTACCCAGCTCACCCTGAAGCCCTCATCCCTGGACTGGGGCCTGCCTGAGGAGAAACACTTGCGGAATGCGTCTCATATCAAATCTAGCAGGAAGCCTGACACAGTGGGCGCTCCACAGTTAAGGATGAGGGGAAGAGAGAGGGGAAAATGGTGGTGCTGAGGAGATGGGGCACGAGAAAGAAGCACTCGCTGCCATACTTTGTGCCCCTTTGGTGAGGAACCCTAGGTTCTGGGTCACACAGCAGGAGAGGGGCAGGCTAGCAGCTTCCTGGTCAAAAAGACATGGTTGGGTGCTCATAGGCCCTGGGACAAACCCATTACTATTATTCTGTTGAAAGGACAAAGTATCAAACTGTGGGATGGTGTCATCACTCAGGTGAAGGCAGGTACAAGATAGAATGAGGCCTATCATTGGACGAGAAGGAAGGATGGGCAGGAGAAGAGTTTTAGAAAGAGGAGGAGACTGGAGGAGGCAGGAGAAGCAGAGAGAGAACATGGAGGCCGATGTTAAGATTCCTCTCTGCACATTTACAGGTTGTCATGAATGTTCTTAAGGGATGGATGTGTACAGGGCTTTGTATGTCTAGGTGGGCAGTTATATCTTATCAACTGGATCAGAGATTCTTGTGTTGTGTGTCCTTTCATATGACGGTTTAAATTTAAGAGAGTGTGTGGTGGTAGTGACACTGGGCCGCCACAGAATTGGGATGTATATGTCTGGCATGGCAACCTGCCTTGGGAACTAGATGGGTAGAGAATTTGCTGCCAGGCTCAGAGAGAAGCCATTGGGAATGTGATATGGGATGGAGCAGAGTGGGCGAGAGGCTTTGCTGACTGAGATGAAGATGTCTACCAGACATCTTGGGGCACTACGGTGCCGGATCTAGTGGGGTAAAAGACAGCATTATTTTTAATAATTTTACTGCAACATCAAACTGCCTTCTAAACTCATGTCTATACATGCACAGATTAGCGCTGCTCTTAGACTTCACCCAAGAAGTTTCTTTGTGAGGTGGATGGTGGTTAATGCAGAAGTTCACAACTGGTCAAAGTGCAAAAGAGAAGGCATCTGTGGGGTGCTCAGGCACACACAGTACACATGTGACACGGGGTGCTCAGGCACACACAGTACACATGTGTCATGAGATGCTCAGACACACACAGGACACATGGGTCATGGGGTACTCAGGCACACACAGTACACATGCGTCATGGGGTGCTCACACAGAGAGGATACATGCATTGTGGGGTGCTCAGGCACACACAGGACACATGGGTCATGGGGTGCTCAGGTTCACATAGGATACATGCATTGTGAGGTGCTCAAACACAGAGGATACATGCAACATAGGGTGCTCACACAGACAGGATACATGAATCATGGAGTGCTTACACACACCAGACACATGCATTGTGGGGTGCTTAGTCATACAGGACACATACATTACACGCATCCTCCAAAGGTCCAGGGACCATTGAGGAAGGGGAGATAGAAAGACTGTAAGAACCAGAGGTCAGTGGAGAAAGACTTCTGGACTTGACAGGACCTCACAGCCACTGCCTGCATGAGACTTAACAAGAGGAACCAGGAGGAGGAAGGGTCTTACAAGCTCCACCCCTAGTTGAGGAGCTGTTGACGGTTGGTGGTGTATGTGCGTGAGTGTGTGTGCGTGTGCATGTGTGTGCGTGTGGAAAGTCAGTTTTCTTTAAGGGTGTGGCTCCTGGAAGGTGGGTCATGCCCCAGTGGATGGCCCCAGGCCCGTGTGCAGCACAAATTAGACTCAGTGGATCATCAGGAAAAGGGACACAAAGCTGGAGCTCTGGAAGCGGGGGGATCTGGGAAAAGTCAGGGAACAAGTGGACGAATGTGACTGAAATATACTGTATGGACATCTCAAAGAATTAATAAAAATACAACCTAAAGAAAAAAATTACACAAAAGCTTTTCGCTACTGAGGCCCCTTCCTCATACACTCCATGAAAATGTCCCCTGTCCCACTTAGACATGGCTGCTGTCCTAGCCAAGGCCATCTCCACTCATGGGTCACATCCTTTGTTCTGAAAACCAGGCTCTCACCTATCCCGAGTGTGCTGCTGGGTGTGCTTGTTAGGGATACATGCAGGAGGATGAGGGAGCGATCTCATTCCTACTGAGCTTACGGGGATCACGACAGAAGTACAAATCCCCCATCGAGAATTTGTAATATACACACACATACATACATACACATACATTACACATATATACACATTATAACACATTACACATACATTACATATACATATACACATACACATAAACATACACATACATTATATATGCACACATACACACACATATACAGTAATACACACCACACATACATACACATACACACATACCTATACCTATACCTATACATGTACATGCATATATACATATATGCATGCATACATACACACATACATACATACATACATACATACATACATACATACATACATACATCTCAGTGGTTAAGAATGCTTGCTGCTTTTGCAGAAGACAGGGTTCTGTTCCCAGCAGTTACACTGGGCAGCTCATGTCTACCTATAGCTCCAAGTCCAGGCAATTTGATGCCCTCTTCTGGTCACTTCAGGCACCCACACCGATATGCATATACCCAATGTGTGCACAAGTACACGTGCACACACACACACACACACACACACACACTTTTAAAAATAATATATTACCAGCCTTATTCATAACAGCCAGAAACTGGAAACAACCCAGATGTTCCTCAACCAAAGAATGGATAAAGAAATTGCGATACATGTACACAATGGAGTATTACCAAGCTGTTAAAAGCAATGACATCGTGGAATCTGCAGACGAATGGATGGAAATAGACAAGATCATCCTGAGTGAGGTAACTCAGATCCTGAAAAACAAACATGGTATGAACTCATAAGCGGATATTAGTCATGAGGTTCAGTGTGACCATGCAACAAACCACAGACCCAAAGAAACTAAGCAACAAAGAGGGCTTACGGGAGAACACACGGATCTCACCGAGAGGGGGAAGCAGAATAGGCACATGAGTGGACAGGGAGGGGGAGGGGGACTGGACAGGGGTGGGGACGGGAAGAGGAGGGATCAGGTGGGACAGAGAGAGTACTGAGAGAGACTACTGGAATCAAGGGCTGGAGGACATCTCTGGGATGAGCTAGAAACCCAGGGCAGTGGAAACTCCCAGGAACCTGTGAGCGGTGACCATAGCTAAGGCTTCTAAGAGTGCTGGATATGGATCCTGAATCAGCCGTTTCCTATAACCAGGAAAGACTTCCAGCGGACGGGTCGAAACACGAACCCAACACAAAGCTTCCCACCTACAATTTGTCCTGCCCACAAGATGTACTGGAGCAGAAATTGAGGAGGAAGTGGCCGGTCATGGTTGGTCCAGTTTAAGACCCATGCCCTGAGAGGGAGCCCAACTCTGACCCTGCTTACGAGAATGATGCCGTGATATACCTGCTGACAGGAGCCTGGCTAGGGTCATTATCAGAGAGGCTTCATCGGCAGCTGACGGAAATGGATGCAGAGACCCACGGCCAAACATTAGGCAGGGCTTAGGGACTCCTGGAGGAAGGATGGTAGGAGCCAGGGGGGTCAAGGACACCATAGGAAGCCCCACAGAATCATAAGGACTCACGGAGACTGAACTGTCAACCAGGGAGCATGCACAGAGACAGCGAGGCTCTCTGCACATATGTAACAGCTGTGTAGCTTGGTCTTCATGTGGGACTCCTAGCAGTGGGAGCAGGGGCTGTCTCTGTCTCTGTCGCCTGCCTTTGGATCCCTTTCCCCTAAGTGGGCCTCCTTGTGTAGGCTAAACAGGAGAGGAGGTGCCTCATCTTAGAGCAACTTGGTATGCGAGGGGCTACGCCCCTGGGAGGCCTGAGGAGAGAGAGGGAGGAGGAGGGAGTGGCGGGGGGAGGGAAGTCTGGGGAGAAGGACTGGAGGAGAGGAGGGAGGGGAAATAATAAATTAATTAATTAATGGATATTTGCCTATAATACATATGACTTCATGTGTATGCATGTGTGTGTATACACGTGGTCCCTTGATGAGCAGCAACGCCGTGGTAAATCTGTAATGGTTATTAACATTGTGGTACATTTCCAGCCAGTGACTTTTTTCCTTAAAAAGAAAAAGCAGTGAAGCAGGGGTTTAAGGAAGTTATCATCACCATTGAATAGTGCATTTGAACTTCTATGAGATACTTTCCACACGATACAATGTCCGTGACTGAGTAACTTTCCGGCTGGACACTGCGTCAGGATACATTTACCAAACTTTCTTTGCCAGATGCTCGCGTAAGATTCAGGTATTCTGAACATTTCTTTAAGTACCTTACAATCAAAATGTTGCAAGCCACTCTTTGCAACATGTTCACAATTAATCTCCAAGGATGAATCTTGAAAAAGTCATCTGTCTCTGTCCAGTGTTTATAGTCTCTCTCTCTCTCTCTCTCTCTCTCTCTCTCTCTCTCTCTCTCGTCTCTGTCTCTTGCTTTATTTTATGTATAAAGCTGGGCTTTTTGTAGACATCTTACTGAAGATTAATGTAATTATCAAACCCACACAGAAATCATAAACACTCGCTTAGTGGAAGGCTGCATATGAACATGTCTGTGGAATTCACATGTACATGCAGGCTTGTGAGGATGTCACCTCATCAGCTCACTTGTTCCCATCTAGGCACCCCTGCACCCCACCTAATGATGCCCGCCATCATGAAGTCTGAGACTGCAGTGATGCTTCCTGCCTTTGAAATTCACATGGATGGAGCCCTGCAGTGTGTGTGTGTGTGTGTGTGTGCACATGTGTGTGTGCGTGTATGTGAGCATGTGTATGTGTGTGTGCGCGAGCACATAGGGTACGTTGATATTCATGTATGTATATATGTGCATGTAAATGTTTGTATGGTATGTCTATATATGTATACATGTGTGTACATATGTATATGTGCATGCATGTGTGTATGTGCAGCTTTAATTTTTTCGAATCCTATTTCTAATGATGGTTCTTAAATGCTTTAACCTCCCTTGTGTCTCACCACCCACCAGAGGTAATGGAAAATAAAGGATACGGGGGTGGGTGGGGAAGTGGACCTGTTCAGAGAGGTTCTTTGGAGCAACTCCCGTCTGCGCTGTCTGGAAATGAGCAGTTCAGTTCACAGGCCAGCAGCAGCAGCTTGATCCACTCGTAAACACTTCATGGATACACCAGCAGTCCGGTTCCTTAGAGTCAGAATAACAGACGGGAATCAGCAGTGGTGGCATGACTTAGCAGAGACAGCCAGGCCTCAGCCTTAGCATGAGTCAGCAGGAGGGACCTGGAGGGGACGCCAGGAGAAGTTCTAGGCTGAGCCTCTCAGCAACGGAAGATCAGCAAAGACTCAAGACCAACTAGCAATTTGCTATGCAAGCAAACCAGCTCCTCTCTCGGTCCACTGAGTCCTATTTATACCCTTCAGACATCGTGTGTCCTTCACGGGTCTGCCTCAGCACATGCGGCTGTCTCAGTTGATACCACTCTGACAATCAACCCGAGTCCCAGGAGTCAGCAAGAAGCTATGGCGCTCCACCTGAAGTGTCTTTAGGTGCATGGAGTTCTGACAAATGCAGCTCAGCAATGCAATGTAAGGAGGACCAATACATGCGTGTTGTTAGCTAAGAATCCTTCATCATGTGTCCTTTCACGTGCTTGCTTTAGCAGAACATCCTCTCTTTTGTGTCTGCTTCAGCTAAATGTTCCTTCATGTACTTGCCCCAGCAAAGCACCATCCTATATATCTGACTTTTCAAAGAACCCTTAGGCTTCCACATCCCATATGAATGTTTGCACATGTGTATATCTGTGTGCATAAGTGTGTATATCTTTGTGTGAGTATACGTGTTTGTATGCATATGTATGTATGTACATGTATATGTGTGCATATGAACATTTGCATGTGTGTATATCTGTGTGCATGTGTGTGTTTATATATCTTTGTGTGAGTGTGTATGTGAGCATGTATATGCATGTGAATATATATATGTGTATGTATGGATGTTTGTACATATGAGTATCTGTGTGTATATGTGTTTAGATATCTTTATGTGTGTATGTGTATGTGTGTGTATATCTATATCTATATCTTTGGTGTGTGTGTGTGTGTGTGTGTGTGTGTGTGTGTGTGTGTTTTCTTGCTCTGCCTGGGCCTCCGTTGGCTTTTGGAGCATTCTGCTGTCTTGTGCTCTGGGGTCAGGAAAGCCCACACCCCCTCTTGTTTTCATGGCTAACAGGACACTGGAAAACCCCACCAGGGACAGCCCCATCACTAGTCTCTGGAACACTAGTAAATCACACCGCCATCTACCCCATCGATTCTCAACCTGTGGGTCTCCAGGCCTTTAGGAATCAAACAACCCTTTCCCAGACAGTCTTCATATCAGGCACTTGCATTGCAATTTATAATAGTAGAAATATCAATGCTGTGAAGTACCAATGAAATAATTTTATGGCTGGGGGTCACCACGACATGAGGAACTGTATAAAAGGGTTGCAGCATCAGGAAGGTTGAGAACCACTGAGAGGGACACCTGTTTAGACCTGCAAACGTCACTAGAAGAAATGTCTAGAACCTTCCCCTCTGTGAAGACCACAGATGTAAGCAGTCATCTGCAGACCTGGGGAGAGAGTCCATCCCCCCACCCCAGGCTCTCGGGAAGATGAACGTTGGTGGGGAAGTGTCCAGTGTGGGAGTGTGGACTTGAGATCGAGTTAAAGGTTCACCATCTTTAAAGCCCTGAGTGCCGTCTTCAGCTTTCGGGTAAAATTCTCCAGGGTACCGGATGCCTACGGAATGAACGAGGAAGGAATGAATCAGTAAGCGAATTGGACACCCTCTGCCAGAAAGGACCTTTTGTTGTATGTGGGCAAGAGTCATCTACTGTGGTGGGTCGGTGAGGGGGGTGTCCACAGGAGCAGCAGGCCCTGGCTGGCCCCATGCCGGCAGATCCATGGGACAGGGATGAAGGCTGAGTCCCCACAGCTGTGGCTGCCAGCCTGGCCTTTGGCTGGCCTGGTGCTCCGGCTGTACAGAGGAAAGACAATAGGGCTATTGTGACCACTTCCCATCCCTTCATGGTCCTAGTTTCTCATCAAGGATGTTGGCGAGCCTGGCTGAGAACACAGGATCCTTGTGCCCTGACAGAGCAGCAGACACGGGCCTTGTGTTCACTGCACAGACATTCAGAGGACTCGACAGAAGATGGGTCAACTACAGGTCATGTGGATGGTCCCTTCCCAAGACCCCCCCCCAAAAAAGGAAATGATGATAATACTCTCCCCACGGAGGTGTCCCAGACAGCACACTGGGAAGAGTGGTTCTGTGGCTTAGAGCCACGGATGTGGAGAGAGCTGCTTGCTGCCTGCTTACTCCCTGAACAGAAGCTCTAAGGGCTTCCAAACACACTGGATAAAATGACATCTCTCACCGAGCCCTCCAAGAGACGACTCCACATCTTCCCGCTCACTCCCCTGGTCACTATATTCTGCTCACACACCCTGATCTCTGACATGCTAGTCAGCGTTTTCCAGAGGCCTCTCCTTCTGCCTGGCCAGGTCTCCAGATCTCTAATCCAGCTCAGCTCTCAATGTCTCTCACCTCAGGTCTTGTTTACCCAGCTCACCCCTGAAGCCCTCATCCCTGAACTGGGGCCTGCCTGAGGAGAAACACTTGCGGAATGCGTCTCATATCAAATCTAGCAGGAAGCCTGACACAGTGGGCGCTCCACAGTTAAGGATGAGGGGAAGAGAGAGGGGGAAATGGTGGTGCTTAGGAGATGGGGCACGAGAAAGAAGCACTCACTGTCATGCTTTGTGCCCCTTTGGTGAGGAACTGCCTAGGTTTTGGGTCACACAGCAGGAGAGGGGCAGGCTAGCAGCTTCCTGGGAGCCCTTTTGATGGAACAGGGCAGACAGAACATTCTGGACACACGACTGGTCACCAACCAGCTTTGCCTAGAGTATAGTTGGTTGAAACTGGCCTTCGCTGTTTACCATCGACAAGAACTTAACTTGAAATTCTCAGCCCTTTACAGGTGATCTCAAAGGATTTGGGAATCGCTTTTACATGTAAGGAGACCTTTGCTGGGTCTCTTTCCTAAGTGCATGGTAAGGTTTAAGGACACCTCAGGCCATCTGTGACCCCTTGTAAATACCCCTTTAACTGACTTTCCTCAGACTGTTCCTGGAAGACAGGGTTAGCTTTGTGTCAGTGTAACTGGGCTCCAGGCTGCCCACCGGGATGGCTAAGCATCCGTCCCAGGTGTTTCTGGGAAGATGTTTATAGAAGGCAGTCTACCCTCGCCAACGTGATGATCACCACCCGGTTTGTGAGGACCTGACCCATGAAAGCACAGGAAGAGCAGATTGGCTCCTTTGTCCTGAGCTGGGACATGTGACTACTGCTCCTGGACATGAGACAGCCTGGGTCCCTGGCCTTCAGCTTGGGCTGGAGTGATACCATCTCTTCCCAGAGCCCCGGCTTGCCAGATGGTAGCAGTGGTGATGGTGGTGGTGGTGGGGTTCTTAACCTCCACTGCCACATTCACACTGTCTTCAAGTAGTCCATCACCCCAGTGTGTGTGAGTGTGTCTGGTGTGTGTGTGTGTGATGTGTGTGTGTGTATGTGGTGTATGTGTGCTGTGTGTTGTGTCTGGTGTGTGTGTGTGTGTGTGGTGTGTGTTTGTGTGGTGTGTGTAGTGTGTGTATGTGATGAGTGTGTGGTATGTGTGTGTGGTGTGTGGTGTGTGTGTGGTGTGTATATGTGTGGTGTACTGTGTGTATGTGCGGTGTGTGTGTGTGTGATGTGTGTGGTGTGTATGTGTGTGGTGAGTATGTGTGGTGTGTGTTGTATGTCTGTGCGGTGTGTATGGTGTGTGTGGGGTGTGTGTGTGTGTGTGTGGTATGTGTGGTATGTGTGTGTGTTGTGTGTAATGCGTGTATGTAGTGTATGTGGTATGTGTGTGTGGTGTGAATATGTGTGGCATAGGGTGTATATGTGGTGTGTGTGTGGTGTGTGTGTATGTGTGTGTGTTTGTGTGTGTGTGTGTATTCACACACCATGTATGGTATGGAGATTCATACAGATGTGTGTAAATGCATATCTGTACTTATGCCTTCTCTTGGCTGTTTCTCCTGGGAACCCTGGGTCTTACCTGTATCTTAGGATCTTGAAATGGTTGCACTTTTGTGTTGACCGTGCCTGTTACCTGTGACCTCAAACAGATGGGCAAGCGATGCTTTGAGGGTCGCTCTGTTATTCATCTAGCCAATATTAAATAAATGTGGGTGCATCATTGGCTTGATTCTCCAGCCCATTGTGTGGAACTCTGTGGTCCCTAACTGCAGGCCTCACAGTGTGGTGCCTGTTGTTCCAAGGCAAGCCTCCGCTCTTTTGGCAACCCAAATGCTACCATTTCTAAGCCTCCAAATGATCTGGACTTTGTATCACGGATTTGCCTACTTTCGGTTTGCTTTTAGTTTTAGAATTTATTATCAACAAACTTTTCACATAGCAACAATAGTGTCTTGAGGGCTAGGAGATGGCTCAGTTGGGAACAAAGGCCTGAGGACATGAGTTTATGTCCTCAGCACACAGACACAAGTCAGTGCACACAAGTAACCCCAGCGCTCGGGAGGTGGACACAGGAGGGTGCCTGTGACTGGCCAGCCAACCAAGCTAGCCAGATTGGTGCATTGCAGGTCTGATGAGAGAGCTTGTCTCAAGAAATAAGATAAAGAGTGACTGAGGAAGAGGCCCAACATTGTCCTCTGACCTCGACACACATGTGCACATGTATATGCACAACACACACAGATGCTAGCACTTGTGAGATGGCTAGGCACATTGGCGCACGCTTGGAATCCCAGCTACTTGACCAGCTGAAGCTGGAGGAGTGTGAGTTTGGGGCTAGCCTGGGTTACATAGCAAGAGTCTGTCTCAACAAAAGAGACCATTTAGGGAACTATTAGCTTTTACTTCCTCTCTTCTGATCACATATCAATGGAGACATGTGTTCCTTTCTCAGGTGAGTTTTGGTCTCCATGGACTTTAGCTCAAGGGGCATCCATTTTGTCCGAATGGTTTTTCTGGCAGAGTTCATCGACAGGAGAGGATGGGGGGATCCCTGATGGAGGTCCTCCTGACATTGTGTGGCTGACTGCTGTGCTGGCTGCCTCTGCTGTCTCCAGAGCATAGGAACCAATTGAGCAAGGGTGGTATGGATGGCTGTCAGGCCCTCCCTTGGTGCAGGACACAGGGTTCGGGATTGCCTGCAGCATCTTTTCTCGGCACCCCTGTGGAAGGTCCTGAGGCAGACACCAGCAACATTCGTGTCTTGATAAAAACATAGCCAAGCAGGGAAGGCATTTGTCCAACAGCAAAGACTTTTTGGAGCTGAGCCTGGATCCCACTGAGTCCTGGGTCCTGGCTCTGACCTCATCTCTTCACTGCCTCTCAGAGTGGGACATTGGTAGACAGGACAGCGTAGGGCTGGCCTGGGGCCTGCGTGGCCGTGGGAAAGACACAGTCCCATGGGAACACAGTCAGCAGGCCCCATTGAGCTGGGAAGCCTTTGAAACTGGGTGGTGTCCAAGGTGCTGGCAAGTCCATGCGGTTCCCAGGGCTGGGGACATAGAACTGCTCTGACCTGAGGTCCAGTGTGCCAGCCAGGCCCCACAGTCATAGCACTGGAGAGGGGACAGGAAAGGAAGAATCCCGTCCCGGAGGTTTGACAGTAGCTGTACCTCAGAGAAGAGGCTGAGGGTCAAGCCATCTTGCTCTGTGCACTTCCAGCAAATGGACCACGCACAACGGAGAAAGACACTCACTCCATTTTAGGCTTCACAGCTGCCAGCTCTGTGGCAGCGAAACTGTAAAGGTTGAGGTTCCTCTGGAAGGGAGGTTGAGAAGCCAGCTGACCTCACTTCGGGATTCTGAAATAAGTCACCCAAACATGTAGCTGTCTAATCACAACAGAGGCTGCCATTGTCACGGTCCCCAAATGACCGATAAGGGATCCATGGCAAATCAGAGATGCATGTTAACCCAGGATGGTCCAATTTAACCCAGGCTAGTCCAATTTAGCCCAGGCTGGTCCAATTTAGCTCAGGTTGGTCCAGTTTAACCCAGGCTGGTCCAATTTAACCCAGGCTGATCTAATTTAACCCAGGGTGGTCCACAGTAACCCAGGCTTTTCTACACATTATCAGGTCTGCAATGTTAGATTCTGACCCAGAACCCTCTGACTGAAAAGCGGCCACCTTAGAAGTAGCCAACCAGCTTCTTGGCATCCCTCACCTGAAACAAGCTAGAACCTGAGTCTTGGTCCCTGTGAGCAGTGAATACCCTGGCCTTCACCCCACAGCATGAATCCTAAGGTGGATTAAGTCTGGCTGTCACAGCCGCTGGGATGAGAGCCTGGATAGCCAAGTAAATGCAGCCCTGAAGTCTCTGTGGCCAACAAAGTCACCATTGGCACTATTTTCAGGGGGCAGTGAACTTCCTGTGTTCTGGCCTCCTAACACGGAGTTCTGAGTTCCCAGGGTAGGTCTAGCTCAGTGGATCTCAACCTTCCTAACGCTGCGACCCTTTAATACAGTTCCTCATGTTGTGATGACTCCCCCAACCATAAAATTACTTTTTGTCGCTACTTTGTAACTATAATTCATTACTGTTGGGGAATCAAAACGTAAATGTCTGTGTTCTCCTGCAGTCTCAGGCGATACCTGTGAAATAGTTCTTCAACCCCTAAAGGGTCTTGTGAAGCACTTCCCAACTGGAGTCTGCCCTGTAGCTGGATCTTCCAAAATGGTCTCTTCCCAGCACCCTGTATTCCTGTCTCACCCTGGGGCTGTGGAATGAGAAGTTAATTGAATTCCTTGCTGTCGCTTCCTTTGTGCCCCATTAGCTGTCCCCTTCTAGGCGTCCATTTTGTCCTTCTTGCCTAGCTATGAAGATGTTGACCAGCCAACGCTGCAGTCGGAATCTTGGCAGCTCACACTCTTGAACCCTAAACAAAGGGGACGGGGCCAGGGAGGGCCTGGGAAGAGGACGCAGGGCCAGGGACAAGGCTGTGGGCTCTGAAGTCCCCTTTGTCTTTCGAGCTCTGCACTTGGACCAGGCGAAGTTCATGGCCAGTCCATCGGCCACTGTCCCAGTGGCTATTAAAGACATACTTCTGTGAGACCGGGTGGGGCTCCGGTCCCAGGGAGGGCTGGTGGGTAGGGGCCTCTACAAAGAATAGTGACTGTCACAGGAAATCAGAGAGCTGCTGTCACCACATGCAGCCCTGGTTCGGAAGTGATTATCTTTAAAGAATAGCTGGCAGAGCCTGTTGGTGGCGTGGGCGGGGAGGGGCTGGTCCCCCAAGCCCTACCAGGACATCAAGGAGGGTGCTGAGACAAGAAGCCCAGGGCACAACCAAGGCGTCCACAGGACAATCGCCCTGTTTATGACCCACACAATGGGCTGGGCCAAGGCGTGCATGCCTAGCCTTTTCCAACTACCCCACAATGGTACCCACGTGACATGACAGACTTGTGTAGGAACCAAGGCTGTGCTGAAGTGAGAGGAGGCCAGACTTGCCACAACAGCAGACCCCACCCCTGCAGGTCCCACAACCGAACTGTCACCCTGTGGGCAAAGTGACTTCCTGAGCCCCATGTGCAGTTGGGGCCTCAACGTGGCCTGCTGTGGCTTCCCAGTGCCTTCCCAAGGCTTCTATGACTACTACACTCCTTTCCACCCCAGGGTGACTTCCCTCCATTCTCTCTGCTGCTGCTGTATTCTCCTGCCCTTCTGCTTCGGTCTGACCTCAGCTGCATTGCTTCTGTGTTTCCGGCTGTTGACCTCACCCCGAGTTCTTCACACCTCGATGAGATCTGCCCATGTGGCTTCATGTGCACACACATACACGCAAAACCGTAAACTCTACAAGGGTTTTCAGGGCCACATTTACCACCCTTACTGCATGGGGGGAGGTCCATACAGCCCCTGATAAAATGTAAGGGGTGGGCTCATGGGAGTATATTACATGTGGGTTTCCCTCCTGAAGTCTCACTCTGTCTTGTTGTGGTTTTCTGAGACAGGGTTTCTCTGCATGGCCCTGGCTGACCTGGAACCCACTCTGTGGACCGGGCTGGCATTGAACTCAGAGATCCACTTGTCTCTGCCTGCAAAGTGCTGGGATTAAAGGCTTGAACCGCTACCTGGCTCTGTAGTCTCGCTGTTGTCAGGATTCTTCCAGGGCCTTTGTGTGGGGATGCACAGTACACAGAGGCCTGGGATTTTCCTGACCACCCATGGATCTGTGACTGAGGGAGGCAAGGGTATGAATAGTTAGGGCCATCTTTGGATGAGCAAGGTCAGTACCTGCTTCCTCAGGGAGGAAAGGAACTATTACCTCACCCCCTCTTCTCCAGGTGACCAGCTAAGACTCCAAGGGACAGGCCAGCATCCCCGCAGCCCTCCTGTACCCAGGCTTTCAGACATAGCATTAAACAGCTGATCCAGTGCTGCCCTGGTCCCCACTAACCTAAAGGTTTCAGGGGGGTCTCAGACGGGGTGGGCTAAGGGCCTCCGTAAGCACCAGCTGCTGCTTCCTCAGCCTGGTCCTCACCATCGGGGAAACAAAGGACCAAGGAACCCATGTCCCATGACCCCCTGCCCAGTTATGCTTGCCAAGGTGGGCAGTGTGTCTCGACTTGTGACTCTGTGTGAGGGGTGCCAGGGGTCAAAGCCCTGGTCCGACCGTCATTGTTTTGCTCTCTGGGGATTTACGTTTGTACCCATGGGCCAGGGCCACTCTCTGAGTGGGTCAGAGCGGCTTCCGTCTGCAGTGGGCAGAGGTCAGTGGGGAGATGACTTGGTCAGAAGTGCTGAGAGGAAAGGGTGTAAGAGCTGGGGGGGTGGGAGGAGTGCTGTGAGCACTGTCCTCTGAGCCCAGGGTGGATGTGGTAGCCATACTTACAGCAGGGTTCAGATAAGCCATGGCTTCCCAACGTGGCTTATCAGATGGGTAGGGGAGGGGCTCGCAGGCTCCTCCCGCCTGTCCCTCAGAAGCTATTGCCAGTGCCTGTAGGGAGTTTATATTGTTGACCTGCGCCTGTCAAAGACCCCAAGGCCTTAGACCTATGGAAAACTGGCAAAGCCTTCCCCCTAGGCCAGGCTCAAAGGTAGCAAAGCCTTCAGCCCAAGTATGAGTGTTTATGGAAGGAATGAATGATCCCTGTGGACAAAAACAAACAGCTGTGGCTTCATCTTCTAGATTCTTATAGCCACACACCTCTCTCACCTGCGGAGATCGCCTACTGAGACCAGCTAACCCCTCCCCCTGTGCTGCACCTAATACACAGGCTGAGATTCTGGTGTCAAACTCCCTGTGTGCTCAACCCACCTGACCCTGGCTTTCCTGTGCTCCTGTCTGTCATTTCTTCAGTTTTGTGGCTCTCCCACCCCATGTGCACGCAAGCCACCCTAGATCAGCTGGCCGCAGGACCAACAATATGAAAGAAGGGGCTTGTTGGTAAGGAGGGGTTTGGGTGTGGGAGAGAGGCCCTCGCTGATCCGCCAGGCTGCTGCACCCCGTTTGTCTGCTCCTCCCCAAACCACACTTTGAATTGGCACCCACACTGCAGAACCCGGTTCCTGAGGACACGCCGCACAGACCTGGGCTTGGAAGGGCTACTTACCCAGGTGGGCTGTGGTGTCTGGTCCTTCAGAATCAGAGCCAACCGCCTGGGTATCATGTGTGGACGAGAGTGAGGACATCCGTTCTAGATCAGGATGAGGTGGTGTTAACAGCCTCCCTCTGCTGTGCCAGAGGCCTTCCACGTGTCCCAGTGTCGTGGGGGAGAGTATGATTAAAGCACGTCTTATATTTGTCAAACAATGAAAGAAGTTTAATGTGTGGAAAGTCCTCTCGGGTTAGCAAGAGACCCACAGATTACCAGACTCTCTGGCCACCAACACCAAGTTAGGTGTCTCCACTGCCACGTTGGGAAGCCATGGCTTATGAAGCCGTAGTTCCTGGCAAAGAACTGAACTATAGATTTGAGCCAAGTATCACAGCTCTGCCCATGTGTATCACGCCCCTCGACTGGGATGTGGCCTCCTGTAGTCCAGAATAAGGATCTAGCCAGTGCCAACCACCAGAAATTGGGTTGGAATGGACCCTTCTGGGCTCAGGCACACAACAAGCCTTGGGTAATGGTGGATTCTAGACATAAGCCCTGTGTACCTTGGACAGAGTGCCCTCCCGCCTCAGTGTTCTTGCCTGTGAAATGGGAATCAAATGACAAACCCCAGCTGGTGTGAGGATTGCCCCAACGTGAGACCAGCTGGTAGATGGTGAATGCTCAACAGACATAATGTAAGTAAAACTCTTTTGTGTAGCTTCAAAGTCGCTTTGTGTGACTCGGAACAATGTAATGTCTATAAGATGGGAGCCTGCCACCAGGCAGCTCAGATAGGGACTTCCTCATCCCCCAAGCTCTGAGGTGTGAATGGATCAACTCTCAGGCAGCTCAGCTCTGAGCCAAGCCCAGGACAAGCCTTGCCTGAGAAGCTATGAGCCCCAAAGCTACTGCTCAATGATACGAAATGATATGAAAACTGGAACTTTGGAGGTGGCCCTGGGACTGCACTGCCACGTTCCTAAGACACAGCGCGGCATCTTAAACCTTAGCAGTGATCTCCATCAGCAAGAGAACTTGGAGACTCTACGTGTGGCCATGGCTTCAGTGACCATCGAACTTCTGGCGTCGCTGCTGAGCTCACACATGCTCGCCCACCAGCGCCTAGCCACTGGCTCACACCGTCAGGACCTTCTGGCACTCCACCAACGCCATCTTCCTAACCTGCCATAGCCAAAGAAGACATGGGTCATGCCCGAAGGCTTCAAATCACCCTTGCTGGAAGTGATTTCCCCCAGCGGAACCCTGGGGCAGCATTTGCTGTCTGACTAACTGCTCCCTACTTGGTGAGATGTCTGTTCCATGTTCCTCTAACCGTGGTATTTTAAGGAGTGTTTGCTCGATAAACTGAGCACATTTTAAAGGTAAATCTGTGGACAGCCCACCAGCCATTGTCTCTGCAAAGAGTCACAATGAGAGGAGTGACTGGTGTCACCTGACCCACCCAGGGGTCATATGAGATGCTTTTGCTTGATAAGATGGCTTTCTGGTTCACATGTGGGTCTCCCACAAGCTTCTATAGTAGCTGGCGAGCTACTGAATTGCCGTGTGACGCTATGTTGGGAGCCATGAACAATGTCTGCTCACTACAGATAGAAAACTAATGATGGAGCAAAAGTAGGATACCACCAAATTCCAACTTGGAGAATTGAGGAGTTTATGGGGGTTACTTACAGGAGCAGAAATGATTCAAAGACAGCTGAATCACCAAAGCCCACTCCAGCATGGGTGGCAGCTCATGAAAGCTGAGACCCCGAAGCTCACTGCACAGCCTGAAGGCAGTTCAACAGGTCAGAGAGTGTCTTCTCCATCCATTCGGCTCTTCTCCATCCATTCAGCTGGTCTATGTCTCCCCAGACATCCTTACTGCTTAGATGAGCTTGGGGAAGGAGGAGCCTAGTGCATCTGGTCAGTTTCAGGAGCTTTCTTGAACTTCTGAGTTGTCTACTTCCTGAGTCTTAGAGAGCTCCCTGGAGTCCCTGAATCTTTAGAAATTGCCCAGTGGTAATTAACTCTGGAGGAACTTACTAGAACACACGACCAGGGTTATAACTTGTACAACTTTTCTCCCCACTTCTAAATAATCATGAGTTCGTCCCCTTGTCTGTCTCTGTCTGGGTGTTCTCATGTCCCCTCTACCTTTGGAGATGATACCTCAGCTTTTCCTCAAAGCTTCCTGCTGTAAACACTATCATGGGGCTGTGTGGAGTGCTAGGGACATATATGAAATGAAAGTCACTTCAAAAGCAGGAATGAGGTTGGATCTCTCTCAGGAGCGGTGGAGGGAAGTTCAGGGAAAGCTCCCACAAATGGCATTTGCTCCAGAGACTCTACCCCACAACTGCTGAACAGAGCATCCCCAGAACCACTTATATGGGATGCAGCAGTTCGCCTGTAAATCCCAGCAGCCGGGAGATAAAGGAAGGAAGATCAGGAGTTCGGGGTCATCTTTAGCTACTTATCAAGTTGGAGGCCAGCCTGGGTTACATGAGACTCTGTCTCAAATAGACATAATAAAAAGGTAAAGTGGGGCTGGAGAGATGGTTCAGTGGTTAAGAGCACTGATTGCTCTCCCAGAGGTTCTGAGTTCAAATCCCAGCAAACACATGGTGGCTCACAACCATCTGTAAAGAGATCTGATGCCCTCTTCTGGTGTGTCTGAAGACAGTGACAGTATACTTATATACAATAAACAAATAAATCTTTTTTTTTTTTTAGGATAAAGTAAGCAAACAGCAAATGCATAAATCCCTCTGGGAAGAAAATGGAGCCTTCATCCTCAGACTGAAAATGTGCTCGTGTGTGAAGAGACACACAGACAGCGCTGAGACTTCCACTTTCATGCCCAGGAGAGTGAGAACATCTGCTACTGGTGGAGAGTGTGATGGGGGGTGGGATAGCCTGTGCTATCTGTCAGGATTGGTCTAAAGAGACTAAGGTAACATCATCTTGTTCTGACTCCACTTTTGAGTTTAGTCTGCCTTCTCGGCCATCCAATCTCCAATAACCACATCTGTGACCCTAACCATTGTCCAGATGTATTAACCAAAATAATTGACGTCTGTGCAAGCCAAAACATAAAGCTAAAATAACTAGAGGAAGTGTAAATCAAAAATAATTGTCGTGTGTTGTGTCTGGAAAATCCTGCTAAGCTCTGCAGAAAGACAGATGTTACAAGGTTACCGCAGCCCCAAACACTGACGTAACCTCCTTGAACACTGATGTAATTGTGGTTTTTATGGGTTTTGTCTTAAAAAAAAAACACCAAAAAAACACCGTACCCCTGAGCTTCATCAACAAGAGGCATTTTTGGATGCGTTCACCTACCCTTGGTCAGGCCATTATTAAAGGATTCTTAAACCTCTTAATTAGCTTGGCTGGCATGGGTGTCAGTGATCACGTGGGTGACTCCAGGGCCTGGGATGTGGAGTTGATACATCTGAATGGCCAAAGAGTGAAGGGCTTTAAACTATGGAAGTGACGTCAGGCAGGGTACAGCTGAGCACGCAGAGCTTAGGGCCAGCTCATTGGTGGAGTCAGTTGGACGTGGCTCAGGGGTAGAGGCCGGAGGAACTTGGCTCACTTTTTTCTGCCTGGGTATCTGTAACTGAGGGCCATCTGGTACCCTGAAGGAAAGTGGCTGATAATGTTTCAAAGGCGTTCCCGCTACCCCAGTGGTGGAAACAGAGCCCTAAGCTAGGTTTGTGCCCTCCCTGATGCCTGAGGAATTCAAACTGGGTGAGTCTTGTGTGCTATTTGGGGACATAGGTCCCAGGACCCCTGCTTGGATTTCCTTTAGTAAACAATGGGTCCTAACCAGTGTGGCCAACCCCCATCCATCCAGCACCATCCTCTAAACCCAGTCCATGTCTGCATGAAGTAGAGTACAAACAGAGGTCAGGAAGAGTCCAGACTGAACATAGCCAGCAGATTAGAGCAGGCCATGAGAGGAGAGAGAGGTGAGAGGGGGAGAGAAGCACAAGAGGCAGGGTCAGGAAACACGAGCAGAGGGCCAAGAGAGAGAGGAGCTAGGAGGCTGAGAGATAGAAGAGAGGTCAAAGAAAGTGTGTTTGACAAAGGAGCCAGAGACATCAGTTGAAGGGTCAGTGAGATGCCTCAGTGGGTAAAAGCATTTACTACCACACCTGAGTTCAATCCCTGGGACCCACCTAGTAGAAGGAGAGAACCAAGTCCCACAGGTTGTCTTCTGACAGCCACATTCATGCCCTGACGTTCACGTGCCCCACCCACCAGCACTAAGTAAATAGATGTGATAATTTTTTCAATGTCTCCCTTTCCACCACCCATGATGTCTGAGAGAGCTCTGGGGAGCCACTGGCCTGATAATGTTGATCAACAGGGTAGGGAGAGAGCAGTGGGGGACAAGGCAGGGAGGGGTGCAGAAGAGAGGGGGTCTGGTATGGCTGCCCTGCCCAGATCCAGGGCATCTTCAGAGCCCAGCATGCAGTGCAGGAGCAGAGGGTCCTGGGAGAGCCAAGCAGGGAGTCTTGTTTTCACGCTGGGACTGGTGGGTTTCAGACCTGGAAGATCTAATCCAATCCACACCGTGGAGATGGTGTACAGCCTGGTGGGAACTGGGTGGGAGACAGAGGACTCTAGATGTGGGGATCTGAATTAACTGGGCAAGAAGGAGTGACAGTTGGGTCGGGCTGGAGCGGGGAGGATGGCACCAGGGACTGTTCCATGTCCCCACCATGTGGCAAGGGGCAGGTGCTTCACAACAGCTCAGCCGTCTGGCTCTGGTGCAGAGGAACGTCTCAGCAGACAGGAGACTCCCAGGAGAGCAGGAGGCAGAGGCAGTGAGGTAAGGCACAGACCAAGTAGGGAGGGGCCTTAGCTGTCTTTGCAACTCTAGGTTCTAGGTCTAGAAGGTCGTAATAGACCTGTGTGGGAAACAGCCAGAGGGAAGGTGAGGGGAATCGAGTCAGCCGTGCTGCACTGTGGGACATACGGACGACATCATAAGCAGGATCCTACGCCTGGTTGCGTAGCTAGCACAAGGATGGCCATCAACGTGGACCACCATGAGTTCCGTGATACAGGAGGGAAATGAGGAGAGTAGCGTGCCCAGTATCCATTGTGACAGGATGGCAAGGGGACAAGCCTGGTCTGTAGGCACCAGAAATCTCCATTCCCACCTAGGGACTGGTTCCCAGATGGCTAGACTGTCCCCTGTCTTTGGAGAGCAAAGTTGGGCGAGCAGCAAGCAGTAAGTCAGTCTTGAGCACTGTGAAGTCACTTTACCAGAAATGATAAAGTACAGGGACACAGCATTCTGTGTCAATGCTCTCCCTGTGTGCACCCGGGCCTCCTACCACAGTCAGGGACGGAGTGGGGATTTCTATCACTCATGCATGCATGCATGTATGTATATATGTATGCATGTATGTATTCATGTATTTATGTATGTATGTATGCATGTATTATGTATGTATGTATGCATGCATGTATCTATCTACCACCTATCTCTGTCTACCTAGCTATCATGTCTGTCTATCATCTATCTCTACTTATCTATCATCTATCAATCTATGTTTCTATCATCTGTCTACATATATGTCATCTATATCTGTCTGTCTATTTCCTTTCCCCTCCCCAGACAGGGTTTCTCTCTGTAGCTCCGACTGTCCTGGAATTTGCTGTTTAGACCAGGCTGGCCTTGTACTCAGAGATCCAAGTTTCTCTGCCTCCTGAGTGCTGGGATTAGAGGTATGAGTCACCCTGACTGCTGAGTGAGGCCGGCCACTGATGACCGCTGTGTGGACTTACCTCACCTTGAACAAAACACCTGACAGAGCAACTTGAGGCAGGAAGAATTCCTTCAGTTTGACGTACAGTCCATCATGGCTGGAGGTCTCGGCCCCAAGATCATGAGGTGACATCACATGCATCTGCAGTTAGGAACACACACACACACACACACACACACACACACACACACACACACACACAGAGAGAGAGAGAGAGAGAGAGAGAGAGACAGAGACAGAGACAGAGACAGAGACAGAGAGACACAGAGAGAGAGACAGAGACAGAGAGAGGGGGGGGAAGGGAGGTGGGGGAGACGGGTTCTAGTGTTCAGTTCACTGTTTCCCTTTGTTTGAAGCCTAAGACCCTCACGGAAAGGTGCTGCCCACATTTGGAGTAGGTCTTGACATTTCAATTAACCCCGTCTAAGTAGTAATTCCTCTTAGGCGTGTACAGTCTCTTCTGGGATTCTGGATCCCGAAGGCCTGGACAGCATGAACATCACACTCTGCGTCTGGGAGGAAGAAGTGGATGTGTGTTCCTTGTTCCACCTCTGCACCGATGCTGTGCACCTCTGTGAAATGGACCGGCTGCGCTGCCTCTGTTTCCTCTGACGTGTAATGCGGGCCTCCCCAGCAGCTCCTGCGTGTACGGGTGAGGCTTAAATACACTGAAACACCCAGAACTGCATCTGACATAGCTGGGTTCTTAATAAATGCCAGCTCCTGTTATTAATAACAATGTTAATGCAACTGGTCAAAGGTAGTAGCAGGTGGTATCAACAGCTACCACATGAAAGCCAGTGTCTGCCTCTGTTCCTGGAGGGAAGGCTCCATACGCCTCAGGAAGCTCAATGTCAGAGGCTGAGACGCTCTAGCTGAGGTTCTGGCTCCCCACCGTACAGCAACCTCACAGCTGACCCAGCCTGACCCAGCCTGACCCAGCACAGAGAGCCAAAGTTCCTGCCACATGGTCTCTGCACTCAAACCTCATGAGGAGGGCAAGCCATACAACATCTGCCTTTATCTTGGTGGCCATGGCTCAGTGATTCAGCTACGGTCACCCTGCTCAGGGGCAGCAAACACAGGGCAGGTTTCTGAGCTCTAATGACAGCTGCTACACCGTGAGGATCTGGCCAGTCTCTGGCTGCTATTTCTGACTCCCGAGCCTTTCCCCTTTGATCACAGTTCTCCTGGACGGGGAGGCAGACGTGAGTGAAGCCCAAGACCACCCCTCCTTTCATCTGAGGCTGGGAACAGCCGCTTCTCCCAGTGACTGTGGACTGAGGTCAGAGTAGCTAAGAACCAGACCAGTGTTTCTCTGGTAGCCAGGCCCAGGAGCTTAGGCTGCAGCTCAACAGATGTTTCAGACAGCTGCAGGTGCTCCTAACACCAGAGGCAGGAGGATCAGTGGAGAATGGGTCTGCTGCTGCCATTGAATCAGTACCTGAATAATACATCAAAGGCCTCTGACTTTACCACAAAAGCCTGGCGAGTCCCTTTCTGCAACCAAACTCCCTCGGGACCAGCCATGCCAGTGGCTACACCCCTGGGCAGATTCTCAATTCTGAGAGAGGAATGGAAATTACATCTTCAGCCCCTCCCCCCATACTGTACCCTGTGCCCTGGGTCTAGGTCCTCACCTCTACCAGTGACAGTCTCCTGGGAAGACAGGCCGCCCCTGCACCTTGGGGTCAGTCGCCAGCAGAGTCACGATCTCTCTCTAACTTCACCTTGTCCAGAGTATCTTGCAGTTAGACTCAAATAATACAGAGCTTTTCCAGGATAGATTTCTCAACTCTTTTCATACCTAAGATATTTAAAGAGGAAACGTTGTGTCACTCTTACAGGTGGGATCTCAGATTTCCTCGCCACAACTGCGAGGGAGTCACAAGGATATCGGCAAGAACGGATGATTCTCGATTCAGCAAAAGTCATGACAAAAACGAGCAAAAGATGCCCCAAATCGACTTTCTCAGGATTCTGGAAATCCAGCTCGGGTTTGCAGAATTCCAGGGAGAGCCTGGTAGCATTTTAACTGGATGTATTTCCATATCTTTCTCATCAGCGTGGGTTTCTTTCAAAGCCCACAGCCTAGAGTCAGCAGCCCGGCCTCTCCCTGAGGGCACAGAGCCTCATCACCAGGAAACTGTCATTTCTCTGTCCCCAAGTGACTCTCTGTCCCCAAGGCTGCCTTCATTTGACCTAGAGGGAAAGTCTAAGGTTTCGGAGGTTTGTTTTTTGTTTTAAAAAACAACAGTAAGAAGTTACGGATTCATCCACTGGATTCTGGCCAACCAGAGTTGGGGCAAATTATGAGCTAACCAAAACGCCTAAGAGAAAACCGAGGAAGAGAAGCTTCATGAAGTAGGCAAGCAAAAAAAAAAAAAAAAGAGCAGCCACCAAACTGTCCACGAGGGCAATTCAAACTCCAGCAGGTTCCTGATGGCTGTATGCTGACAGAGAGCGCATGCTCAGAAGAGATCCAAGAGGGCGCATGCTCAGAAGAGATCCAAGAAGACCCTGGGCCCTCACTTCCTCCTCTCCCCAAGAGTGTAAATAGCAGGAAGTGGAAACTGAGAGAGAGCCAACCACTTCCTGGTAAAGCATTGAGGGTGCGAATATCACAGAACTCCCTGGCTCTGGGGGAAGGGGGCAGTTCCGGGCATTTAAGCCTCACTGCCTAACCATCAGCGTAGCAGCAATCTCACGGGGTCCGACGAGAAAAGCAGACTACAAGATGTTGTTTCTTAAAACAACACAGGATTCCCTCAACACACAAGAAAACTCCTGGAGGCTGAGGGATGGCTCCATGGGTGGGCAGCGCACTTGCTGCGCTTGCAGAGGACCTGGGTTTGGTCCCTAGCATCTGCACGGTGGCTCCCAACCCCTGTAACACAGTTCCAAGGGACCTGATACCTTCTGACCTGCACAGGTTCCTATGCGCCCATGGTGTACATAAACGAATACAGGCGCGCACGCCCAAGTTAAAAAAAAAAAATCACAGATAAATCTTTAAAGAAAAAAAAAGACAACACCCGGCAAAATTGACATGTTTTCATGATAATAACGCGGAGCAAACTGGAGTGGAACCAGTTGCGTGGTCCTCTCTGTAGACACAGCCAGTTCCACAGGCGCTCTCTGTAAGACCACTCAGTATTTATAAAACCTGCACGTACTGGTCAGAGCTGCCTGTGAAATTCACTCAGCTGAAATCCTACTTAATGACGGGAGACAGTTGATTCTCCTCTCCCAGCAGGTACAAAGCGGAGATGTCCAGTCTAAGGCCTGAGCTGGGTCACTCGTTAAGCACCAGGGTTGTTCATGGAATCACAAAACAATCGGAGCCAGGGACTGGACATCTTTTACTCTGCAGCCCGAGACAGTGGGGGACTCACCGAGAGCACCTGTGGGGCCTGGAGAGATGGCTCAGTGATTGGGAGCACTAGTCGCTCTCATAGAGGACCTGGGTTCAATTCTCAGCACCCACATGGAGGCTTAAACTCCCTATAACTCAGGTTCTAGGGGTTCTAACACCCTCTTCCAGCCTCTGTGGGCACCAGACACACACGTGGTACATTTACAACCACTGATATGCATAGCTAATTCATAAACCTTTTACTAAAAGGAGTACCTGCTGGTTAGAGACCCGGCAAGCAAAGGCAGACTGGTGACCCCTTTTCTCTGCCTAAGCCTAGTGTGGGATGCCCATCATCAGTGACGCCACTGCGTCCAGCGACCCATCCCCATGTCCTCAGAGTCTGGGCTGGTTTCTCAGCCACTCATAACTTCTGCACTATGTTGTGGTCTCACAGAAGAAAATTCCAACTAGAAAGCTGGGGTCACCGTGCTCTTGTTCTGAAGACGAACAAGTAAAATCAGACACTAAAGTTTACGTGTGAAAACCAGCTGGGGCGCTTGTTGTGAAGCATGAGTTTCTGAGTTTGAAACACCTTCCCAAACACCTCCCCAAACACCTTCGAGGGAGCTGGGCCAGGTATGGGTGCACGCCTCTAATCCCGGGACGGGGAGGTAGAGATAGGAGGGTCCGTGGGGCCTAGTGGCCAGCCAGTCTAGTTGGTTAGCGAGTCCTGGGTTCAATGAGAGACCCTGCCTCAAAAACTAAGGTGGAGAATGCCTGAGAATTGACACCCAAGGTTGACCTTTGGGAAAGAGCCACCAAGGGACAGGGCTGGCGCCTGGGGTCAAGGGAGAAGGGAGCCACGAGGTCTGAGACGCAGATGTATGAAGGGTTCTAGTAGGCAAAACTCAGAGCTGCATGGTGGCCACCAGGAAACAGCCAAGAGGATCATTAGCTGTGTGCATGTACAGGCATACATGTATGTATACCCATGTGCACACAGTGTGCATACACACAAGAACATGTAGCCGGGTGGGAGCTGACAGGCAGATCCCCAAGATAAGATCTCGGTCCCTTCTGCCAGTGAATGCTGAGGAAATCCAGTACTAGGTGTATTACCTACATTGTGTCAACGAGAGACTGAGGCACAGAGAGTAAAATAAGCTGCCCAGAGAAGGCTAGCAAATGGCAGAGTGGAGGCGTGGACCCAGCATTCACACATTGCCATGCCCAGTAGCCTCATAGACTGCTCAAGAGCCAAAACCAGCCGGATTGCCACCGGCTCCCTCAGAGACAGACTTGCTCCTGTCCCCATACTCTGCACTCTTCCGAGCCTGGGAGCGTCTGCACTGACACAGAGAGCCGCTGTTTCTTCTGTCTGCATCTGGTTTCTCGGACAGCTTGAGTTTCTAGAAGGTTGGGCCTGGAACTATTGATCAACATGAGTCCTGACTGAGGAGGAACCTGGGACAAGCCAGATGTGGGAAACCACGCAGCCCCAAGTACTAAGCTGTCTCTTACTCCAGGCACAGGCAGTCAGCATTTGTTTATGTTTTGAGACAAGGCCTCATCGTAGATCAGGCTACCTTCTAACTCAAGATGTAGCCAAGGATAACCTTAAACTCCTGAGGACTGAGTTTGTAGGCATCACACTCTGTTTATGCTTGGGGTGCAGAAGATGTTAGCCATGATCTCTCCCAATTGAGCCACAGTCCTAGGCCTGTGTGTTTCTCTTACTCATATCTGCTGTGATTCTCACTTTGCAAAGTAGAAGTGGCTGTTTTCACAGGAGCAAGCAGTGCACTGTCTCTCTGTGTTACCCGAGACATAATCAATCTGACAGTGTTGGATTAGGCTGGTTGGAAGTAAGCGTCAAATACCCAAGGGCCCCAGGAGAGGGTCGTGCCTATGCCAGGCCCAGAGATGACCATGTAGGCCAGCCGGGGACAGCACCACTCAGTTCCCACTCTCCTTACACTGCTGAGGTACACAAGAGAGGTTTCCTGACGTCTCCAAATCTGGTCTCTCATCTGGAGCACAGAGCAGTCCTTGCACTGAGATAGCCGAAGGGAAAATCAGATGTGATGGTGGAGCAGAACCAAGCAGTCAGTACCCAGCACCTCCCAAATGACTGTCAACACCCGGGACAGTTGTCACCTCTATAAGCAAGGCATCCAAGGTTCCTCGTGTAGATGGCAACCGCGGCCCACGCCCTCATTTATACAGATGTTAGAACACGATCATACCTGTTCATTCACTCCACATCCGGGGCTGCTGTCCCGCCCCCAGTGATTGGAACCAAACTTGCTCACGCCACAGAGCCCAAACTCTCTGCTCCTTTTTGCAGCGAGGTTCTCTGGCCCCGCCAGAAATGGGAAGACATATTGTTGTGCCCAGACTCATCAGGAAAGAATGTCTCCACCCGCTGAACTCTGACAGGACACTGGAAGATGAATCCAATTGCAGGGGTGATGGAGTAGAGAGGAAAAAACACATTAGGCTAGAGATGGGATTAGCAGACAGAATGCTTGCCTACACAAGGCCTGGGGTTCGAGCGCCAGCGCTGCATAAACCAGGCATGATGGCCCAGCCCTGTACCCTTCACACTCACTCTCTCAGGAGATGAAGAACTGAGGACCAGAATCTAACGGGCATCCTCAGCTACGAAGAAAGTTTGAAACATGTGCAAGGGACCAGGCCAAGGTAGCAATGGCCTTACTAAAGTGTTCAGGAGCAGGCTTCCTGAGCGTCTCATTCTCCTGTCTCTGCATCACTCCTTCAAACCTTGTCACACTCAGACACGGTGCTCTGAAAGCGACCGGCATCACAGCTGAGAGTGGAGTCCCTTCCTCCTTCCACAGACCAACTGTGTGACGTGGGACAGGCTCGTTTGACTCTCTGATCTTCAGTTTCCTCAACGGAAGTGCCCTTCATGCAGACTGCCAACAGTAAACACTAAATAAGCTGGGAGCCGCTGCAGGTGGCTGTGACTCAAATGAGAAAGGCCCCCATTGGCTCCTATGTTCGTATGCTCGGTCCTCAAGGGTAGAATTGGTTGGGAAGGATTGGGAGGTGGAGTCAGAGCCAGGCCTGTCTGCTTCCTGACACGACCAAGCCTCTAAAACTGAAAGCAAGCACCCAGCTAAATGCTTTCTTCCGCCATGGTGTCTCTTCACAGCAACAGAACAGTAAGACTACAGTAGACACTGTCAGAAAAGCCCAGTTCTCTCGATGCTGCTTGTTTCAAAGGCAGAGATCCTGAAACAGTGCCCCGAGGCTCCTGGCCTTGGACTGTGCAGTCCTTCTGTGTTAGAGAAACCATTTCAAGGCCCTGGAGTCAGAATAAGTCACCGTGTGTGTTGGGGAGTGGGGACTGCCCTGCTAATACTGTCCTGCGTGTCCCAGCCCAACTTGGGCTGTTGGTTTCAGCCACAGATGATTTCGGATGTCAGCACGGATCCTCGAGTCTCTCGGCCTCCGTTGGTTGAAGGCAGGGTGAATACAGGTGACTTGGTTACACTGTGAAAGTGACCTTACCTCCTACCGTGACCCGGAAAGATACCCTCCTGACCCCCACCGCTGTGAGCCTCCAGGAATGTGGGGAAAGGAAATTCAGATCAGCAAGGGAAAGTAGGACGCCCTTTGCTGCACTGGGTACCCTGCTACCTCCTATGGCTTGGCTCTCAGACAGGACAGACAGCACAGAGTGTTCGTCTGCTCCAAACTCAGCACTGTGGTTTAGGCACCTGGGTACTGCAGGAAAGTTCTAGAATCTCTAGATGCTGGTTTTCTCTGGCAGCAGCAGGGAAAGCAGCCACAGGTCAGCTTCCCACAATCACGGGAATATTCTCTGCCTTACACTGCCGCTCCCCCCAGCTTCTGCTGAGAGCCTACCAGTCCGCAGAGACCTCCGGGAGTCAGTTTCATTAGCGAAAGAGTCAACTTAATTCCAGCCCAGCAAGGCAGCACTGAACCACGCAGAGTATCTCCAGGCGACCCCCAGTGCCTTTTCTGTCGAGGAAAAGATTGGACTGCCAGCAGTTATCGACAGACGTGGCAGACAGACATTGATCACGGGCAGGGAGAAAGTTGCCTTCATTACCACAGATCAGCTACGAGCCGTGATGGACCAGCATCTGGCTCGGCTGATCAGCCTCTCTCTCTCAGTGTTGATGGCTGACGGCGGAGGCCTGCCCTGACCTTTAAACTTCAGGGCAGCACCCTGACCGGTGGGCGCGCAACGCTGGAAGTGCTAACCTTTAGCGATGAGAAGAACTGATCGCCTGCCTCTTTGACAGCCTGTTTCCCTGGCCACTCTGCAGGCAGGGGCTGGGACTCCAGGTAGATACAAAACTGATCTACCAGTCCACAGCCTGAACCTCCCATAGTGTTAGCTGGAAAAGACCTAGTGGGAAAGCGTCCCTCTAAACTCACTGTCCCCTGCAGTGAGGTCACCGAGGCCTCGGGTGTCACAGGTCTACCCTACTCTGTCGCCTGAGGGGAAGAGCATATTTCCATGTCATCAAACACCACTGAGAGCATTTATCCACTGAGCTTTCGGGAAAGGCAGGGAGAGACCTCAAGCCTGTGGCCTCAGTGAGGCCGGTGAGCACCGGTTTCCTTCTGCAGCATTTGGGTGTTCAGTTGACTCCTACGGAGCTCCCATCCATTTCCTTAGGGGCTCACACACATCCTGTCGGTTGAAGACCTACCCAGACGATTCCATAAAGGGTGGAGGCAGAACCCTATCAAGGTTCCCTTGGACAGCCAAAATCCCAGAGCAGAAAGGGAGTCTGGGATACGCAAGAAACGCAAATGTGTCACTGGGAACCTAGAGTTGATCACAGTTTCCCCCTACCTGTGAATCTTGTCCTACCCAAGAAGGAATGGGGTTCTACCACAGAGCCTATCGCTTCAAATCAGAAAGTCTACAGGCGGGCCCGGACCTGGGCATGGGGCAGGGCACATGCTCCGGGCTTCACACGTGGGCTCATCTCTGCACAGACAAATGAATAGTAAATGAATGAATGACCGCTTGCTCGGAGACCCGTGGCAATCTGATGATGCCTACCCCCGTAGGGTTGCCTTACTCAGCTAGAGTGATTGATCGATCAGCAAGCCTCTGGGATCTGCCTGTCTGTGCCCTCTCTAGCGCCGGGACACAAGCTCACACCGTGGAGCGGGGTAAGACTTTACTGACTAAACCATCTTCCCAACCTCCTCTCTCCCGTTTTAGAGATGAAGTGACAGCCCTGCTCACTGAGTAAGGACACAGCCTCTGAAGGCACTCACTCTCCTGGCCCACACCTAGGCTCAGATTTCCTTCCATGCCGAGCCTTGAAAGTCAAGACCCTGGAGACGGGGCCTCCGCTACAGAGCTTGCAGGCTGACGTGGGGCAGGTTTATTAACCTTGGCAGGAGATAATTAACTGTGTCCCTAAATCAACAGTGCTGGACGAAGTCTGGCCTCGGCTGCTATCTGAGAAGATTACTGCTGTGTATGAATATTTCATAAGTCTCTCCCACCAGTCCTCCATGCCTGCTCCGTGGTCATAAATGTCATCCTGCAACCCAAATCTAAACTCAGCTGTGTCTCAAGTGGGCGGGAGAGCTCCCAGATCGCTCTAGGACTCGCTCTAAACACAGAAGGAGGGAGCAAGGAAGTGGGGGGAGAGAGAGATGTAGATAGAAAGACAGAGAGACAGGCAGGCAGATAGACAGACAGATAATACATCTCCTCTAAAAAGCCACACTAAAGCAGAGTGGATTAAAGGGCCCCTCCCCTCTCCACGTTCATGTCTACAAAGTTTCAGGATTTGAGCATGTCTGCTGGTTTGCTCCCCAGGGCTTGCTCAACTTGCTTTCTTGTAGAGCTCAGCAGCACCTGCTAAGGGATGGCTCAGCCCACAGTGGGCTGGACCCTCTCACACAACACTAAAAGGAGATACAGCCAGGCCAGACATGCCCCCAGGTCATTTGATGGGGGAAAGTCCTCAAATGAGGCTCCAAAGAGTGGAGCAGGGATCTGGAGAGCTGAGGTAATTTACAAAAAAATGCCTCAACCTTCTGCAAGGTAAGGTCACACTGACCCCAGGGAAGAGGGCACAGACTCCCACAGAGAGGCAGCTCTGGACACGCACAGAACTGTGAACTCAGGGTAGCTTGAGTCCCCAAGCAATTCAGTTCACAGCTCATGCAGTAGAACGTAAGTTATTACCCAGGTTGAACCAGAACCATTCCGGACTCAGATTCAGGCCTGACCTCAGCCGTGGCTTCCTGTCTTCATGACCTTGGGGTCCAGCCCTTCACACTAGAGGGGTCCTCCTCTGTGATGGAGGGGCCACCGGGCCTCACGATTGGTGCTGCGGATGCTGAGAAGTGAGCTTCTCTGACACAGCCTAGATTTGAGGAGACTCGGAAGGACTGTCACACGGCTTTGAAAAAATTAGGTCCTCCCTGGAGAACTTTTGCTTGTTTGTCTGTCTCATGAATAAAAGAACTTAAGAAGTGACTGGAAAGGAAACCTAAGGGAAATTTTTTTAGCATTTAAAGGGAAACCTCAAAGCAAGCAGGGTATAAATCTGGGCAGCCCAGAGGGGCGAGACTGGAAGGAGGAGGGAAAGCCACATGTTTGAATTGAGCATGAAAGCCAGCCGCACAGCAAATGGGTGACTGCAAAATAGCGAAGCCCAGAGTGTTGGGGGAAAGCATGCTTAGAAAAGAGAAAGAACAAAAGGAGGGAGATGTTTGGCTTTTCTGAGGAATCCAGCAAGGTGGGACAACTTTGTGGCTGCGGCTCGGAAGGAGACGGCAGTAGGGCCTGAAAGGGAGATTAGGTCATCTCCTTAACAGAACCATTAATCCTCCGGTCCCTTTAGCAGGGCTCAAGGATCCTACCTGGAGCATGGTCCCTTGGCCAGGTGATCAATTCTTTCATGTTTTGGGCAGCTGAGAATGTTAGTTCTCTCCTCGGAGCTCTCATCAAGGCCACACACTGTAACAGCAGCTTAGCAGAACATAACTAAGGGCTTTTCTTCATTTTGTTTCTCCCTGGCCTGCTTTGGAGACAACTCACCTGCCCCCAGCTGATGTTTAAGGGACCAAACTCATCCCAATTCATGAAGGACAGGTGGACAAGCCAAGCAGTGCCCCCTAAAGGACCTCTTTATCAGATGGAGCGCCCCCTCATCCCCAGGTTCCAGTGAATCTATCCACCTAGGACCTGTTCCCATGGATTCTTACCGTCTCCTTGCCCAAGACTGTCTGTGCTCAGAGTCAGTTGTGGACTACAGAGGTGGTCCAGTCCAGGAAGTGATTGACAAGCGCCTGAACCTGAGTTCCAGAGCAGTCACCAGCCTAGCGTTCGTTGCTTAGCAATCTTGGTGGCACCTGTAGCAATGTAAAAGTGGGCCAACTTGCAGGTGGACATCTTTACAAGTGTACATTTTGAATGTGACCTGTCTCCCACAGGCCCCTGTTTGGAACATTTTGCTCCTGGCTTGGGACATTATTATGGAAGGTAATGGAACCTTTCAGAGGGAGGGTTTGGTGGGGGAGATGGCCACTAGGACCGGTTTTAGGAAGCTATAGCTAGCTCTAGATTCCCACCTCATCTGCTACTTCCTGGGCCAGCATGATGCACGCAACCTTCACCACAAACTAGGCTTTTTCTGCCAAACCTTCCAAGCCAACCAAAACCCGTGGAAATCATGAGCCAAAGTAAGCAAGCCTTGGCTCTAGGAAAGTTGCTCTCGCCAGCTACTGTGCTCACAGTGACAAAAAGGTAACCACTTCGGCAAGGTTGGCTTGACTGATGCTTTGCTGTCTGCATGTCAGGCAAAGTGTCCCTCCCTAGTCTGATGCAGGAGGGTTACTGTCTTAGTGAGGGTTTTATTGCCGTGAACAGACACCATGACCAAAGCAACACTCTTGTAAGGACAACATTTAATTGGGGCTGGCTTACAGGTTCAGAGGCTCAGTCCATTATCATCAAGGCGGGAGCATGGCAGCATCCAGGCAGGCCTGGTGCAGGAGGAGCTGAGTTCTACATCTCCATCTGAAGGCTGCTAGGAAAAGACTGGCTTCCAAGCAGCTAGGGTGAGGGTCTTAAAGCCCATGCCCACAGTGACACGCTTCCTCCAACAAGGCCACACCTCCAAATAGTGCCACTCCCTGGGCCAAGCGTGTTCGAACTACCACAATTACCAACTGGGAATTTGAAGGGTTTTCTTCTCACAAATGTAACACACCAATGTGTTTATGTAAATGTTATACATATACAGACCCTACACACTACAGTGCTATTTCTATAATTAAGTAGAAATTTTTACTATTTTTTATTTTAATATAATTAAGTTGTTCACCTGACCTAAAAAAAGATAAGTGCAGGAATTTGAATGTGTGCTCTCATCCCTTGTGAACTTATGAGTTGGGAAAGGTATGGTACCTTTAGGAGGCTGACTCTTGAGGGAGGAAGAGGGCCGCTTGGGTTGGCTTTGAAGTTTTAGAGCCCAGCCCCACTTCCTGTGGTCTCTCTGCTTCCTAACTACAGATGCGATGTGAACAGACAGCTTCCTGCCCTTGCTGCTGTGCCTTCCCCATTTGACAGACTGATATACTCGCAGACCATAAGGCAGACGTTTTGGTTAGTTTTCCCACTGCTCTGACAGACCATCATAGACCAGCACCTTACGGAGGAAAGTGACAGGCTGATGCTTCCAGAGGGCTCAAGTTTACAACAGCAGAGGATAAGCCTCTGAGAGCTCAATCTGAATCCATAAGAGGCAGGAAAGAGAGAAAAGAGACTGGGAATTCTAAGAGAAACACCAACGCCTACCCCAATGACACACCCCCTAATCCTTCCCAAACAGTTCCACCCAGTGGAAACTAAGGATTCAAGCATATGAACCTGGGGCAGGGAGTGTTTCTCATGCAAGCCATCACATTCCACTCCTTGCCCTCCCCCCATATGTGTGTAGTCATATCGTAATGTAAAATGCATTCAGATCAACGTCAAAAACTCTCATAGTCCTTCAGAGTCTCAATGCTGTTTAAAAATCCAAAGTCTCTTCTGGGACTCGAAACAATCAATTAACTGCAAACCCCTGTAAAAATCCAAAAGCAAATCATATACTTTCAAGACTCAATAGCCCAGAGCGCACATTACTATTTCAAAAGGGAAGAGGAGTGGGGGAGAGAGAAAAGGCTGGACCCAAGACTGAAACCCAGCAGAACAAACTCCAAATCCTGTAGCTCCCTGTCTAATGCCAAAAGGCTTAGATGGCCTTAGATGCCTTCCAGTTTTGCTTCACTGTGTGCACACACTTTTTGGGGGTGGGGAGTGGGGAGGGGACAGAAAGTGTCCTTTAATGAGCATCCAGAAGGCCCCTCAGTGCTGACTCAGCAGACAGAAGGAAAACAAGCAGGCAGGTGGTGGGGGCAGAAGATTGAGGATGCGGACACCCAACTGTCACTTCCGACCCTTGAAGAATTGCTTGAAGATGGGACTCTCTTGGCCCTGGGGCAGAATCTCCACCTGAGTATTTTGGGAATATCTCATTGGTGAGATGAAGCCATCAGCCACTTGGAGGGCTTGCCTGCCACTCATTCTCATTAGCTTTTCTCCCTTTTCAGATGTAGATTTTACCACACAGCCCATTGTGGAACAAAGCAGCCATCTGGAATTAGCGGTTCAGAGGAGAAAAGGCTGGAGTCAGCCACCTGAGTCAGATTCCTCTGTTCAGTGGCCTCAGAGACCTTACACAGGGCTGCGACCTGGGCGTTGGTCTGGTCCGATGTAATGTCTTCCTCAGGGTTGCCCTCCTTCCAGAGCAGGCTTGGGGCCTGGAACCTGGATCATCCCAGCTGGCTCCTCCCCATCAGTGATGGTTTCTACCTGGGCCTTGCCCTGCCGCTTGCTCTCCCAGATGGCCAGGGCCAGGTCCTCCACTTGTTGCTCTCCACAATGCTGGACTTTCCAACTTTCCACCATACCAGGCAAAAACGTTCTGACCCAGGTCCAGGAGGAAGGAGTCCCCAGCATTGACGCTATCCGAGCTCAGAGCCCTCTCAGTCGCACGAATGTTCTTCTTCCTCCTTACCTGGTAGAGCTTTCTGATGGTTACTGGGGTGGCACCCAAGGCTTTCTTGTGAAATGCTACTCCATGCCCCCTTCCCGGTACTTGAGGACTCGTGAGAAGTAGCTCATGAAGACGTCGAACTCATTCCTTTGAACCTGACGGTCCTGCATAGGCCGCTCCCCCAGCAGAGTGCTGAGGTGCACAGATAGCACAGCACAGGCCCCCTGCTCATCCTGGGATGACTGCTGGCCTGTCCACAGGGGCAGGTGGGAGGCCTCTTCCGGGCCACCGTGAGGCTTCTCCACACGCCATATGTGTAGGCCTGGGTCTTGGACTGAGGCTGGGAGCGGAAAGCCACTCTGAGGGATGGGTGTGCACATGCTGTTTTCAGACAAGTCGAGAGGTTCAGGAGAACATGCACCCAATGGCAGCCACAGTTGGGTGGCTCAATGTCCGGGGACTCTGGCAGGCCCGTCCGTCTGGCTGAATTTTCTCCGGTCAGTGATTCAACAACTTGGAGCCTCCTTGTGTCCAATCTGTAAGTAGTTCGAGGGGGTTCCTGGCCCACACGCTTCTTTCTTATGCCAGCTTCCTCCCTGTGTGCAGCTTCTCCTAGCAGACGTGCCACAGCTCTGACATCTCCAATGTCCCCAGGCCACCAATGCAACCCAGTTTGACTTTCACAGAGTCCACACAGTGGCCTCTTTCTGCCTCCATGCAGGGAGTCTCCTGTCACAGGGGCCACACCTGTCCTGGGGGTGAGGAAGCTCTCCTAAGCCACAAAGGATGACCCCACAAGTTCTTCATTCACTATGACTCTAAAGCCCGGACCATGCACAAGTTTGACCACAGTTCAGGATGGCGCCTGAACCCTGGAATCACATTTGCAGAAACCTTTCCTGTGTTGTTGTCTGGGAGCAGAAGGTTCCAGAGTTCCCTTTTTTACCTGTTGAAGGCTGAACTGAGCTGGGTGGGTCCTTGGCTTGAGGGGGCCACTCCCCTTTTTCCTTTTTCCATTTTGGGCCATTTACTCTTCAAAATGAGCATTTTCTGTTTCTTTTATCCCACTTGCTCTTTTTGGTGTGAACCTGCCTGAGAGCGACCTTTAATAATCCTGTAACGGAGTTAGAGTCAGGCTGTTCTGAAATCCTCTCAGGGTTCAATTCAGACTCAGGCAGATCCTCAGGTCAAGGATAAAAGGAAGCCACATTCGTTGCCAAGATATCGCAGTAGACTTCTGGACTGTCATTATGCCATCCGTGAAGGTGTTCTCAAGAATACTTTAAGTGCTAAAACTTACTTGGGCAAAACTGGTCTCTGGACCAGCCCTAAATTCCTATGTGACCCTGAGCTAAAGGTTAGCTGTCTGACCATTTAATTGCTATCTCTCTGCTCTGTAAACGAAACTTGCTTGCTACAGATGTCTGCAGCTGCCTTCCTGTAGACTTCACAATTGCGGGCTTTGCCCTTAAAAACTGGAACCAACTGGAGAGGCTGCTTCCCACTAGTCCGCTTGGGACAGTCCCATTGGACATTAATAAAGACTCCATTTGACTTACCCAGGTCTCTCTCAGGAGTTTTTCTCTCCTGTGCTCCATAAAGATGTCACCGAAGTCTCTAGCCCAGGTGTTAATATTGTTCCCCTCGGAAACCCCTTGAGTCAGGCCTCCACAGCCCACACAGTTCTCAGTCTTCTAAGCTTTGCTTGTAGCTTATCAAAGCTGCTTACTTAGTTAGTCAGCCTTCCAAATTCGGACACATTCCTCCACAGAACAGCAAGGTCAGGCCTGTCATAGCAGTCGCCCACTCCCAGGTACCGCCTTTTACACAAGTTACTTTTCTACGGCTGTGAAAAAAACACCACAACCAAAGCATATAAAAGAAATTAGCATTTAATTAGGGTTACAGCTTCGGAGGGTTAATAATCCGTCGTGGCTGGCAGTGTGACAATATATCGGGCATTTCAGGTGGTTCAGATGGGAGCTCACAGCTTGATCCTCAAATAGGAGGCAGAGAGAGACAGAGACAGAGACAGACACAGGGACAGAGACAGCAACAGAGACAGACACAGGGACAGGGACAGAGACAGAGACAGAGAGACTGAGGGTGATGGGGAGTCTTTTGAAATCTCAAAGCTTGTTCCCAGTGACACACCTCCTCCAACAAGGTCACACCCCCGATCCTTCCCAAATAGTTTCACCAACTGTAGACCAAGTATTCAAGTATATGAGCTTCAGGGGCCCTTCTCATCCAAACCAGCACACCAGAGCAAATGTTCTTCTTCCCTTCAGTTGTTTGTTGTAAGGTATTGGTTACAGCAACAAGAAACGGCACTAAATAGTGATTGAAAACAAAAGGCTAAGGAGATATGAGGGAGAAAACAACCAGAGGCATCTGGAAGGGTCCAGACTAAACCAGGTCCTGGTCATGATGAGGATGAAGAGAGTGGGAGGGTGGTGAGAGAGAAGAGAGGAGAAGAGAGAGGGAGGAAGGAGAGAACATGGGACCTAAGAGAGCCAGAGCAGAGCTAAGAAGGAAAGGAGAACCACAGGGCGGAGGAAGAGCCAGTCAGGACCAAGAGAGGAGCCAAGAGACCAAGGGAGTCCATGAGAACCAACAGTGTACAGTCAAGATGGCTGGGTTGTATGGGAATCAGAGAAGCTGAGGGGAGGGAAAGGTAGGGAAGAGAGGGAAGGGAAAGAAAGGGAGGGAGGGAAGAGAGGGTATGGGAGGGGAAAAGAAGAGAGGGAGGGAAGGGGAGATGAGCTCAGCCCCTGGGCTAGAGACGGGAGTGGGGGAGGGGGCAGAGTGAGAACTGCTGGAAGGAGCCATAGGCACTGAGCTTGTCTTGTTTCTTTGGAACCTGACAATAGTGACAAAGTTTTAAATATAAAATAGGGGAGTCCTGTGTGTGTAACAGGGTATTGATGGAAACAGAGCAGGGATGAAAAGCCAGGACCATGGCATACTCAAGGAAGGCAGTTTTATATCATAGGGGGAAAAATGGAAGTTCCTCTCTTATTCATTGAGTTAAAGACACACAGTGAACAGCACTAAGACATCCGCATCCTCCCAGCACACTGATAACTCACACAAACTCCCTCCCAACCGTCCCAAGGAATCAGCAAAGTAAGTCAACTAAAGCCAGAAAGACGCATCCCGTTGAAAGTGTTAGCAACCCCAGCAAGCCAGCTTCACGCTCCGGCCAGCAGGAACACTGGGATTCGGGCCCAGGAAAAGGCACATATTTTTAGATGGGGAGATGATTCTTTGTCAATCCAGTTTTTACATTTTTGTTACAATTTAAAGAAAAGGTTTTAAAAGATTTTTTTTCAAAAGAAAGATGAGATCTTTAAGTAAGCAAAAACTATGGACCATGGAATTTAGCAAGTTTCTGAAAATCTCCAAGATCAGTCAATAGATGACCTGAAATTCTGAACTTACTTCCTTATGCCCACACGAGTAGAATACTGAGCACCATAAATACAAGGCCAACACGAGCCGTTTATTTAAGCTGGTGAGCTATGACGTAAGCACGTGCAGGATGTTCTCACGGGGGCTGGGGAGCAGCTGGGTGAATTTAACACTCGGACAAAATGGAGTTGCTGTGGGCAGCTCCGCTCAACTGTGTTTTAGCTTTGGGTTGGTCTCTGCTCAGTGCACTTTCTCTTAATTTTTGTGGAGTGTGTATGTACATGTCTGTCTGTCTGTCTCTGTGTATGTGTTTGTTCTGTGTCTGTGCTGTGTGTGTGTATATGCATGTGTGTCTGTGTGTCTGTGCTGCGTGCGTGTGTGTGTGTTTGTGCTGTGTATGTATGTACATGTCTGTCTGTCTGTGTGTGTGTGTGCGTGTGCTGTGTGTGTGTGTTTGTGCTGCGTGTGTGTGTGTGTCTGTGCTGTGTGTGTATGTACATGTCTGCCTGTCTCTGTCTCTGTGTGTGTGCGTGTGCTGTGTGTGTGTGTGTTTGTGCTGTGTCTGTACTGTGTCTATGCTGTGTGTGTATGTGTGCATGTGTCTGTGCTGTGTGTGTGTGCTGTATGTGTGTCTGTGTAGTGTGTTTGTGTCTGTGCTGTGTGTGTCTGTGTTGTATGTGTGTGTGTGTGTGTGTGTCTGTGCAGTGCATGTGTTTGTGTGCATTTGGAGGCCAAAAGAGAGAATATGAGTCTTCCTCTGTCATTCCCTACCTTGTTCCCTTGAGACAAAGGCTCTCATTGAACTTAGAGCCGGCCATTTTCCTGGCCGGCCTGGCTGACCTGCTGGCAAGATTCAGCGATTCTCTTTCTCACCATTGTCTCCTCCCCACACAGTGCTGGGGTTACAGAAAACCCACACTTTTACTCCAGAGTTGAGGAGTCAGCACTCGGGCCTTCAGGATCATCTGGCAAGCGCCCTTACCCACTGAACCCTCTCCCGGGTTCCCCATAAAGTGCATTCTAACTAAAACTGCAAACTAACAAGGAAACTGCAGCTCACACAGTAAGGAACTGAACTCATGACATAAGGAGTTTTGAGTCGCCTACCCTGTCAAGGGAGACTTTCGGCAAAAAGAGAAAATTCGTTTTCATCGAGACAGAAGACTTTTTATTCCTATCGGGTCATTCAGGTACCACGGAAAATGAAGCGAGGGGCTGAGGTGGCGCCGACTGCTGACTTGCATCACGTGATGCGTAAGGGAAATATTTGGGATCGGTTTCTGGAGTGGATACAGTGGTTAAAATCAGCAGAATTTACCACACGGGTGTGAGTCACCCCGAGTTTATAGATGTGCCTGCTCTGAACTGTGCAACCATCCTTTCAGCCGCCCACCCCATCCTCTCTCTTAAAGATGAAAGAAAAGGGGGAAGGAAACAGTCTTCTCATGCACGAGCAGTTCCCGGAACTCTCTGGAGTGACGCGGATATGATTATGTATTTCTAAAATTGTAAACTTCATCAAATACAACCCAAGGCTCAAACACAACCAAGTGCAAACAGCTAAGCTCAAATGCACGGTTAAGGATCAAACACACACTTGTAAAGCATCAAGCCAATCATTCTATTATGCAGAAACGAAGGTGTCTTGAACATAGACATAGATTAAAATTTAACTTTACCTCTTTTTAAGTTTTTCTTTTTTGTTGTTGGGACAGGATCTTCCTGCATAGCCAAGGCCACCCTCAAACTTGCAATTCTCCTGCCTGTGCTTCCCAAATGCAGAGATTGAGTGTGTGTGTCGACTGAATCTGCTTCTGGTCTTCCGAGGTGACCAGCGGAGGCTCTGCCTCTGGCTTGTCTTCATTCCTATCCTGCAGCAGAGAATTGCCCTGTCTTTAGTCTCCAGTCGTGTGTTCAGGTCTCTTTTAACAAAAGTTGCAAGGTCCCATCAACAAGTCTAATTCTGGCCAAGTTTAATGCTGAAAATCCATCTCTTTCTGGTATCAAAACCCTGTGGAAACTGTACACAAGCCTTGAACTTTTGTAAACCTTCACAGGTCAGGGCCAACCGGTGCAAATCTGCCTGTCCACACAGTGACACCAGCAACAGAAACCACAGCCTTTGTGACCTCATGTGGCCCATTGTAGGCTTGTAAGAGAGCCAAGGCCTCTGAGGTAGGTGCAGAGACTTAGCTGGGGGGAGGGGCTCTCTTCTCGACAGTCTGATACAGCTTAAATGGGATACATCTATGAAGACTAGCTCAAACTCATTGTAAAGTGGGACTCAAATAGCAGACATGTTAGTGTAGATTGTTGGCAAATTGGGGTCATAGAAACATTTATCCCCCAGGCTGACCTTGAACTCTGAGATCCACCTGCCTCTGTCTCCTGAAATACCCAAATCATGTATCCAACTTGACTATTTCTCCTAATGAATTTTTTTGTTTGTTTGTTTTAATCTCGGACAATGCAGTCTTCTATCATCTGATCTGTTACATTGTTCCTTTTCCACGTCCATTAGTTCTGACATGTTACGTTGTTTCTTTTCAACATCCACTAGTTGTCTTACTCTTACTGCGAGTCCCTTTTCCTGTGCAATACAGAACATCTGAGGTCACCGTTTTCCCTCTGAGTGTGGCTTTGGCTGCTTCCAGAATGTGATACCTAAAATAAGCTAAAATTTAATATTTCGTTACCTCACTGATCTAAAACTTGAGGAGAATATGTTTTAACTTCCCACTGCAACTCCCCGTCGATTAGAAGAAGGTTAATTCAATTCTGATAAAATTCACACAAACACCGTGCAGTCATAAATGAGAACCAGAATGAGGTGCAACACACTGAAGATGGATGTCCCCAGCACAGGAGAAAATGGCACAACTTTCCTGAGGATTCTTCCGGAGCTGCGTTCCTGGCAGCTGGACTCAGCAGCCTGTGGGGGCATCCTCTGGAGAAGGGTGCAGCTGAGACGCAGAGCACAGCAACCAATGGAGGTGGCCTAGAGGGTGCACATCTGTGTGTGCAGACCATCTTGCACTGTGTGGTCCGCAGACATAGACACCCTAAAGGTGACGATCTGAGTTCCTCGAGAGCACCACGGGGTGTCTAAGGCATCTGTGTTACCTCCTTCCTACACTGAGTTGGACAATAAGCATCAAGAAGTGACTTGAGGGAAGGTTTATCCTGACACACTGCGTGGCTCTCAGCTGTGACTTTCGTCTCACATCCTAGAGGAACTGGAAGCAGAGGCCGTACAGGAAGTACATCTGGCCTATGACCCTCAGTTCAAACCCCAAGTGGTTCACATTCTCTGGTGAGGCTGCACCCCCTAAATCTTCCACAGCTTCCTAGAGAGGCTTTGAGCAGTTGAGGACCGAGCACTGACACATAAGTCATGGGGGACATTTCACAACCAACTGATACTGGCATCATCAGAGAATCTGCCCTGTGAAGTTTCTGACCCTTTCCTTCCTGGCTGGAGTCATTGCCTCTGTGGGCTCTCCAGCAGGATCGTTCCTTCTTCCTCTCCATCTGAGGTAAATAAGTCCTTATGTGAACTTAAAATGGTTATGCAATCTCGAGATTGGCGCAGCTGAGGCTGGAGAGAGGGCCCAGAAGGAAGAGCCCTTACCACTCCTACAGAGGACTTGAGTCTGGTTTCCAGCATCCCGGGGGGCAACTTCTAACTACCTGTAACTGTGGTGCCAAAAGATCGGACGCCCTCTTGTGGCCTCCACAGGCACCGCACGCGTGTGCATGAACACACCCTGAGACACAGACACATAGACTCAATTACGACATTAATTTGCAGGGTTAGACTTGAACTCAGATTTGCCTCAAGCTAAAGTCTACCCTCTCTATTAGTTTCTCACGACTGTGACAATATACCTGGCTGAAGCCACCCGAAGGAGAGGGTTAGTTCCCGATGGTTTGAGGGTTCAGTCCATGATGGGGGAGAAGTCGGGGTGTCAGGAGCTGGAATCAACGGATCAGGTTGCATCTGCAGTCCAGAAACAGGGAGAGAGGAACGCTGGAGCTCAGCTGGATTCTTTTCATTCCGTCTGGTACCTCACCCCGTGGGATGATGCCACCCACACTTAGGATAAATCTCTCTGCGTGCTGGGAGCTCCCTCACAGATACAGCATAGTATATGACCATGGTGACTTTATGTCCCGTAAAACTGAAAACCAAGATGGCCACCAGACTCTCCCCTCTCTCTCTCTCTCTCTCTCTCTCTCTCTCTCTCTCTCTCTCTCTCTCTGTCTCTCTCTCTGTCTCTCTGTCTCTCTCTCTGTCTCTCTCTCTCTCCCTCTCTCTTTCCCCCTCCTCTCCTCTCCCTCTCTCTCTCTCTTTCTCTCTCTCTCTTTCCCCCTCCTCTCCTCTCCCTCTCTCTCTCCCCTCCTCTCCTCTCCCTCTCTCTCTCTTTCTCTTCCTCTCTCTCTCTTCCTCTCTCTCTCTTTCTCTCTCTCTCCCCCTCTCTTCCCCCCTCCCCTCCTCTCCTTTCCTCTTCCTCTCCCTCCCTTTCCCTCTCCCTCTGCTTCTCCCTCTCCTTCTCCCTTCTCCTCCCCCCACAAATGTGGTCGCTCTCTTTGTATCAGCTCAGGAGATGGCTGCTCAGAGTGAGACCCCTCACATGGCCATGACAAACACCACCACGGACAAGGTCCCCCTCAAATGTCCCTAGCTCCCGTCAGTCTGAAGGCATCGAGTCCATTCTGAGGGTGTTCCCTTCACTCCCAACCAAACTGTCTCCCATTAGGGCTGTTTCATGTCCTTCCTGCCACCTGCACCTCTCCTGGCACACTCTAGGTGAGTTCCCTCGCTGGGTATGCACTCCTGCACTTGACCTTGATGCATCCAGACCAGGGGCCATCTCCTCCAGGTGAATTCCTGCTGGAAATCTCACAGAGACTCTTCTCATTCTCCCCTTCCCCAGCTGTGAGACTCCAGTCTAAGAACTTTGGGGGCAACCATGGGACCCCTGAAGGAGAGAGAAAATGCAGATCAGGACAGAACCTCATAATTGTTGCACCCTTGTGCTCAGGGTGAACAACTCGAGCCAGAAAACCCGTTACAAAGCTGAGTCCTTTCTCCCTGGTCTGGTCTCCAGCTGTCCATCCAAGACCCCTTCCAAAAACCACTACATTTTGTGACACACTTCAAATGCCCTCACCGCCTTTTGCATCAGCAGGAGAACTGCCCAAGATGCCCCAGCTCTATTGCAAGCCAACACATATGACCTTTGGGCAGTCTCAGGATCGGGGCAGGTTTGAGATCGCCTTGTTTTCAGGGTAGCCGCTGTAGTTTGCTCTCTATTGCTGTGTTAAAACACCATGGGGGTGTTCTCTCCTACCCTCCACCATGAAGGGAAGCCAGGTCAGGAGCTGAAACAGAAGGTGTGGGGAAAGGCGCTAGCTGGCTTGCTCTTCACGGCTTGTTCAAGAAGCTTTTCTATACAACCCAGAACCACCTGCCTGCCTGAGAGTGGCACTGCCCACCGTGGCCTGGGCCCTCCCCCCTTAAATCATAACAGAATCACAATAGAGAAAATGCCCCGGAGACTTGTCCATGGGCTAGCCTAATGGTTCTCATCTGAGGTCCCTGTTCTCAGATGACCCTAACTTGGGTCAAGCTGACAAAGCTATACAACACAGAGACCCTGAAGCGAGGCTAGGTTAGGGTTAGGGTTAGGGTTAGGGAAAGGGTTGGGGATTTAGTTCAGTGGTAGGCAAGCACTAGGCCCTAGGTTTGGTCCTTAGCTCCGGGGGGGGGGGGAGGAGTGAGGGGGGTAGACATGGTCTCTCTACAAGGGCTCAGATCTAGAGCCACAAGTCCCAGAAGGCACCCAGCCTGACACCATGATGTAAGAGCAGACACCGTGCACAGCAAGCCATGGCATTCCAAGCAGCCACACTGTGCCCTCCAGATCATCAGAGACTGAATCTCCTGGTCAGAATTCTCTGAAGAGAAGCCAGACCCAGGGTTCTTGGTCCAGGCTTGAGATTTGAATGGATTCTTGTTTTGTTGCTTAAGTGTATTTAACTGAAGCGCATGCTCTTATGAGAGCATGTTCTTCCTCATGTGGGTAAGAATACAACTGGGAGCAGTCTGCCAGCAGTGGTGCTGTTTGTGATACAGAAGACAAGAACAACAACAACAACAACAAAAAAAAAAACCAAAAAACAAAAACAAGAAAATGAAAAAGGCAAACCCTGGAGCCCAGCATTCCACACTGCTGGGACTATAAGCTAGTGCAGCTACTGTAAAATCAGCTTACGGCCTCATCAAAATAAGCCAATTGACAGCGACCTGCACCTTTAATCCCAGGATTCAAGAGGAAGAACCAGGTGGATCTCTGTGAGTCTGAGGCCAGCCTGGTCGACAGAGTGAATTCCAGAACAGCCAGGACCACACAAAGAAACCGTGTCTCAAAAAATAAAACCAACCAACCAAACAAACAAACAAAAGCTAAATGCGATATAATCCAGTTGTACTGTTTGATCATATACCTAAAGGTCTCCCAGTCAGCAGTCCATGGAGATGCCCACACAGCCATCTTTCCTGTGGTTCTTGTCATATTAATCAAGGTACAGAGAGAAGCGGCCCAGATGCCCACCGATAAGAGAGTGGATAAAAGAGATGTAATGTGTGCGCAGGGTTATAATTCGGCTATCAGGAAATTATTGAGGACACTGAATGAAACTGAAGGTCACTGAGTTGGGTGTGACAAGACAGATGCAGAAACACCAAGACAGGGGTTGGGGATTTGGCTCAGTGGTAGAGCGCTTGCCTAGGAAGCGCAAGGCCCTGGGTTCGGTCCCCAGCTCCAGAAAAAAAGAAAAAAAGAAAGAAAAGAAACACCAAGACAGCACGGGTGAAATCTAGACTGATGATTCAGTGGAGCAGAGGGGCAACCACTGTGGGGAGGAAGGGGAGCAGCAGGAAGTAGTGAGGAGAAGCAGGAAGTAACAGGGAGCATCAGGAAGTAGCAGGGAGCATCAGGAAGTAGCGGGGGGCAGCAGGAAGTAATGGGGAGGAACAGGAAGTAATGGGGTGCAGCAGGAAGTAGTGGGGTGCAAGACGGGGTGATCCGAGGTCAATGGGAATAAAGCAGGTGACGTGCATGTGTAAGAATTGTGGAACCTGTTTCCGCTATGCCAGTTTTCAAAGCTGGTTTGGCACAAACAGTAAACAGCCAGGAGCATCAGGCATAGCAGAGTTTAGTCTTCAGAGTTGTGAGAGGAAAGCAGCTCAGATGTGGAGAGCAAGATAGATGTGGAGACCGTTCCAGCATCAACCAAGAGAAAGCCAGGCTCTACTAAGCCCTCGGAGGCCTGGTCCTGCCCCTGGCTCCACACTCATCGCCAAGATCATCGATGTGAATAGAATGAAGTCATCCAAGGACACATGAGAGAGAGTCTCCTGCTACCCCAAATATAGGAACCCCAAGGACGATCTAGGATGCTTTAGGTAGGCAAACCAGACAGGCAATGGTCAGCAGCGCTCCCTTGTCCGGGAGGGGAAATGCACCTGTCACTAGAAGGCTTCCAAATGAACAAAACTGGGATGGGGGATGGGGATGGGGGTTGGGGATGGGGGATGGGGTTGGGGATGGGGGGTGGGGATGGGGGATGGGGGGTGGGGAAGATGGCTATGTCAGTAAAGTGGTTGGTAATCATAAGCACCTGACTTCAACTCCCAGAACCCAGATCAAAAATAGCCAACCGTCGAGGTGTTGGGGTGGTTTGAGTAGGCTTGATCTCCATAGTTTCATGTATTTGAATGCTTGGCTCATAGGGAGTGGCACTGTTAGGAGGTGTGGCCTTGTTAGAGGAAGTGTCACTGTGGAGGTGGGGCTTAGGAGTTTTAAATGTTCAAGCTCCGCCCGGTGCAGGGCATAGTCTTCTCCTGGATCCAGATGTAGAACCCTCAGCTCCTCCTCCAGCACCTATCTGCCCGGATGCATCTAGACTGGTTTCCTACCTAGGTTCTTGTGCATCATGTCACAACCGTGGCAGACATATTGACATCTCTGGGTCCCATCGGTTATTGTCTTCTGTGTAAATAACCAGAAATGGTACAAGTGTCTTGGATAGTCCTGTATTTTATTTCTGAAGAACGTTTATACTGATTTCCCTGCTGACAACACCTGCTGGTCACTCGAACTCAAACGGCTCTGTCCCCATTCCCTCTTACTTCAAGAAAACGCAAGGGAAGGACCCCTTTATACTACACCACAAAGCCGGCTTATTCAGCATGGAAGGGGTGCTCCCCTAGACCACATGGAGGGGTGCTTCCCCAGAACACACGGAGGGGTACTTCTGAGCATGCTGTGAAGGAACACTGTCCTCAGAAGCACAGTGCTCCCAAGAAGTGCAGCGCTCATCCAGTTATGAGTAGGACCCCCGCCAGGAAGAAGAGAGGACAGGCTCTCACCCAAGCAGGTGGCAGAGGACACCCCAGCCCACCGCCAAGTGCTGGCTGTGGAGCGCTCCGTCTGAACCTCTGAATCACTCAATTGATGAATTTTCATTAAGCAGCATTCAGATGAAAGGGGTTTGTCGGAATGAATCAAATGTTCAAGGGAGACGGTACGTACCCAGTGCCATTTGGAACAGAACCTGCCAGCCAGGCAGGAAATAGCTCGAGGCAGGTGTTGATCCGTGTTCCCATGGGACCTCACTCAGACCTCCCTCAGAGCAGCTGTCACCCTGTGTGGCCTTCAGTGAGCAACGAGTTTGTCTCCATCAACATGTGACCTCAAGAAGCAGGGCCGAGTTTCTCTGTTCTGGAGCCCCACTGATGTCCAGTGTAGAGCCTGGGGCCAGAGGTGCCAGAGACATGGGAGGGAGGGAGAGAGGGAGGGAAGAAGGAAGGAAGGAGGGAAGGAGAAGAACAGAGGAAAAAAGAGAGGAGAGGAGGAAGACCAGGAGAAGGAAGAGAGAGGAGGCAGTGGAGAGGAGAGGAGCTGGAGGATAGAAAGAGCTGGAAGCCTCAGTCTGCCTATAGAGCTGGCCATGCAGACGACTCCCAGTGTTCACATGCAGCCTCCTGTGGCCCTTCCTGTGGGACAGGTCCCTGGGCAGCAGGGCGGTGGAATGGCCAAGACTTCAGGGCTACACACTCCGACCTCCAATCCTAGCTCCAAGTGACCCCACTCACATAGTTTGCAAAGCGCGGGTGACATTATTCTGAAAATGGGCTTGCAGAAGGCACGTTGATGCTCATATATGGATATCTGGAAGCACTGTGAGAAGCCCCTCTTCCTCCCCTGTGGTCATCAAAGACCTGGTATCCCAACCTGGAGATACCAGAGAAGCCACAGGGCCATCTCCTCCCCTTTGGGGCTTGCCATCTTTTTTGTCTCAGAGAAAAGTTTTATGGAGGCTATCTGAGGACCAGATCCAGGTCAGCCCCAGAAGGCTGTGAAATGCGCCTTCTTTTTTAATTTAATTTGTTTTTTTGAGGTAGCTTGCCACTCACTACTCCAGAACCCAGCTCTGAGGAGACAGATCCTGGATGATGTCACTATCAACTGCTGTTTCCAAAGCAACTCCCCTTCCTACCTCAGGTGGCTCCGCCCTCGGGTGGCTCCGCCCTCGGGTGGCTCCGCCCTCGGGTGGCTCCGCCCTCGGGTGGCTCCGCCCTCGGGTGGCTCCGCCCTCGGGTGGCTCCGCCCTCGGGTGGCTCCTCCCTTACGTGGCTCCTCCCCCTACGTGGCTCCTCCCCTTAGGTAGCTCCCCCATCACTCCCCTCCAACAGTACTTCCTGCATTGCTCATCAAGCTACCTGACAAGAAGCAACTTAAGGTAGAAGAGTTCCTCTGGGTCAGTTTGAGGACACAGTACATGGACGGAAAGCATGGTGCGGGAGCGTGAGGCAGCTGGTCAAGCTGCATCCAGTCAGGGAGCAGAGAGAGAAGAATGCTGGTGCTCAGCTGGCTTTCCCCACCTTGTGTAGCTCCAGATCAGCTGCCCAGGGAATGGTTCTGCCAGCTCAGGCGGGTCTTTCCACATCGGTGAACACAATCAAAATAATCCCCCAAGGCATGTGTACAGCGATCTGTCTACCACCTAACAATGCAGTTAGATCCAGGTGATTCAAGATCCCATTTCATTTTATCCTATCCTGTCAGGCTGATGACACTAACATCTCTCTCTGTCTGTCTCTCTCTCTTTCTCCCTCCCCCTCCCCTCCCCTCCCCGCCCCCCACCTACAGTCACATGGAGCAGGTTGGCTCCAGTATATGCATCAAGGAAAATCCAGGGGCCCTGAGGATGGGAAGAAGTGTTTGTCCTCAGACACGATCCCCCCCAGGAAGGAATATGACACAGGGGAATGCCCAGCTTCTGGTCCAAAGGGACATCTTCAGGTTCATCTTCTAGCGAATGGCAGAGAATCTGCCCCAGATTTCAGGTTGCATGAACTAATTAGATTCCCCTGCCGGAGCCCGCCGGAGCCCGCCGGAGCCCGCCGGAGCCCGCCGGAGCCCGCCGGAGCCCGCCGGAGCCCGCCGGAGCCCGCTGGAACCTGCTGGAGCTTGCTGGAGCCTCTTGGATAGCCTGATTCTTTAGCCTGTCATTTAGCATGTGACTCCGAACTTCAGAGTGTCCAATCTGCTAAGGGGACATCATATTATCAATGCCTTCTTGGACTATGGAGAGAGTTGAGGAAAGAGTATTGCTAAACGTTTAGTACAGTGACGTCTGTCACCTAAATACACAGCATTGCTATTGACCCTCTGTGGCTGTCTTATAAGGTGCTTGTGAAGCTTAGGATAGGCCTCGTGGGTGGGATACCCATGTGTGCATCCCCTACATTTCCTGAGACATCCACACTCACCCTCGTGGAGGCTGGGGTTTAGGTCACATGCCTTCCTTGAGTCTTTCTACCTTTTCATTTTTATTTTTTATTTTTTTTTGAGATAGTCTCTCACTAAACCTAAAGTTTGCCTGTTGCCTTTACCAGAGAGGCCTAGGTACCCTCTTGTCTCTGTCTGGTGCTGGGATTAAAGATGTGCTGCCTTACCCTGCTTTTCATACAAGTCCTGGGGAATCTGGATTCCCATGCAGGAAGCATGCTGCCAACTGAGCCCTTCCCCCAGCCCAAGACATGTACAGCAGTTCTTGGCTGTACCTGGCACAGATGCCTGCAGGACTTAGAGTTACACTTGATAAGGGGTGACAGTGGGCAGACATTCCTCCACCTGCTTTTACGCCACTTCAGCTGGCAAAGAGTTTTCCTTTTCAATGGTTAAGGAAGACTCAAAAGAGGAATGCTATTCTGTAGTATTTAAAACTGAAAGCCAGGTGTCCCTAAACACAGAGACATCATGACGATGTCCCTGCCACACTCTCTGTGCTTCTGTGTAGGGGTGAGCTGTGACAAGCTCTGTGTGGCCTGGCACCATTAATCTTTTACGGAAAGCCTCCTGGCCCCCACTCAAGGGAGTATAATTAATGTTTACTCTTGAGGTCTTTTTCCCCCTTTCCATGTTCATATCTTTGTATGTATATGCACATTTTTCAGATATATGGAAACATATATGTGGGTGCACATGTGGAAACATATATGTGGCTTCACATGTAACACATATGTGGGTGCACATGCACATGTGGAAACATATATGTGGGTGTACCTGTAGATATATATGTGGGTGCACATGCACATGTAGAAACATATATGTGGGTACACATGTAGACACATATGTGGGTGCACATGCACATGTAGAAACATATATGTGGGTGAACATGCACATGTGGAAACGTATGTGGGTGCACATGGGTGCATACATGGAGGACTGAAGTTGGGAATCATCCTCCAATGCTCCTCTACATTATTCATTAGGGAAGGGTCTCTCAATCAAACCCAGAGCTCACTGATGTGGCTAGTCCCATTAGCAGCTTGCTCTGAGATCCCCTCTGCCTTCCAGAGCAGGAGTTATAGAGGAGCCACCATGGCCACCCAGCATCTAGGTGGGTTTCCAGGGATCCAAACTCCAGCCCTCACATTTGTGACGCAGGGACCAAACTGCTGAGCCATGTCTCCAGCTCCTATCTCTGCAGGTTTTCTCCTAACCCAGTCAGTGTTGAAAAGCGACTATACGGGCTTCACCGGAGGGAGGTGAGGAGCAGCCAGGACAACCGGTCTGTTCATTCAGCCAATCGCAACCAAAGGCACCCAGAGGGGCTTAGTTTTGTGAAGACAGCTCAGTGATTGGAGCCAAAGAACTGCAAGAATGGTGACTTCAGGTTAGTGACCCAACCTCACTAAGCCGCTACAGTCTCTACTGCCAGGCTGGTGACGCCGGCCACAATGCTGCAACCCAGGAGGTAGAAGTTGGAGGCAAGAAGGTGAGGAGTTCTAGGCCACCCTCAGTTACTTAGAAAGTTCACAGTCAGGCTGGACTATATATGTCCCACACCTGACACAGCTTCCTCCTGTCAATGGGAGACATAAGTCTCTTTGGGACATGACTGTAATGCAGGCCACATCTGTAAAGAAGCAGCCCCTCCATGAGGATGACAGCCACCGGTTCCCAAAACTTGCCTGGTGGTCTGCTACATGAGGGACACATCAAAAGAGCAAATGCGTTTGTACTGTGGTAAATGTCGTGGCTCCCCAGCCTCTGCTCGGACACACAGGCCCTCACTGCCGTCCTCACACAGACGCAGAGACGGCAGAAACATGGGAATTGAAGGTTTATACTGCATTCTTGGGAGAAATGAGTTTTGAAACCAGCAGGGCAGAGGCAGGTCAAGCAGGGAGCCTCGGCAGCCTGGAGACCACTGGAGCCAGAAGCTGCAGGAACAGCAGATGGGGATTTTGATCACCGCCCAAGGCTGCATGTGGAACAGTCTAGAATATCTGACGGGGGCTTCGGTGTCATCTAAGAGGGACCCCACATGCTCCTGAGCTTCAGCCCACGGAGCCCTCGGACCCTCTCCTGACTGATGGGGAACAGAAAGAGTACGTATGAAATATTCCCAGAACCTTCTCCATGACAGTTCCTCCAGCCTGAACATGGTGAGAGCCTCATCCCGCTGCAGGAAGAGTACATCTTCACAGCAGCCCCTCTACCACCCTGTCCCACCTAAGGACGGGGACAGCCTGCGCTCCCCGGGAGCCTACAGAACACTCCCCTCCACCTCCCACAGTGGAGTCTGGAGGAGACAGCTGTGAGCATAGACTCTCTGAGAAGACATGGGAGGAGTTTGAGGTCAAGAACAAAGGGAGAAAAAAAAAAAACAGTTGGTAATCCCACCAGGCAAGAATAAGACCACGACCACCATATTAGAGCCGAATTTGGAACAAGCTTTATTTTGTTGGGGTGTACCCAAGACCTGGCCAGGCACTGCTCCCTAAGTCAGGTTAGAGAGATATGCTCTTGTATGGTGGAAAAGCACGAGAAGTTGCCAAGCAGATTTACAGAAATAATAATAGGAAATTCAGAAAAATCTCAGAAAAAAAAATTCAACAAAACAAAACAAAAAAAAACCCCAAAGCCAAAAACCAACCAAACAACAAAACCAGCCATCGTGTGGTCACTGATTAGGGAGGGTCATGGTGTTCTCAAAAACAAGTCAATGTCATGGGTTTGGGCAGGCCAGGTTCCAGGAAACAGAAACTTAAAAAACAAAACCCCAGCTCATAGAGTAAATGAAAACTTGTCTTTAACCACACAGCAGAATGGCTTCTGCCTTTAAAACAGAGTCAGGCAGGTTCCTCGTGGCTTGAGTTAGAACACCCTCATACTCTCAGACATTTGACTGCTTGGTCCCCCGTTACTGGAGCTATTTGGAGAGGCTTAGGAGATGTGGGCTTGTGGGAGGAAGTGTGCTACTGAGGCAGGCTCTGAGGTTTCCGTTCCAGTCAGTCATCGTTTGCTGTTCACTCCTGCCAGCTGCTTGAGGGCTGAGGTGTGAGTTCAGCTGTCCCTGGCACTGTACCTTCTGCCCACCACCACACTTCCAACCTTTGAAACTGTAAGCCTCGTTAGACACTTTCTTTTGTGGCTTGCCTTGGCTGTGGTGTTTTGTCACAGCGATCAAAAACTAACTAGTTCTGAAGTTGGCATCTGGGAATGGCCTATTACTGTGACAGGCCTGGCCATGTGTTTTGGGGGAATGTGAAAGAGTTTGGGCCTTTGAGATAAAAAAGGAAAAAAAAATGCTTGAACACTGCAAGCAGAGGATGAGCGTCCTTCTTCACAGGACGTTGGGAGTCAATTAATGCTGAAACATTGTGGATACACGGGCCCAGGTCAGGAGGTTTCAGAAAGGAGCAACATTGGCAGTCGCATTAGAAACCATTCCTGTGAAATCTTGGCAAAGAATGTGATTGCTTTCTGCCCTTGCCCTCAGAACTTGCCTGAGGAAAAATGAAAGTTTCCCCGACTAATTTCTTTACTGAAGAGCTTTCAAGGCAGGCTGACACATCCTCCTCTGTGTGGTTACTAGTGACCACTCTTGATCAGGTGAGCAAAAAAATAGGTACGAAATGTACAGTTTGGAGGGGAAAGGGATTCTAGTTAGGTTAATGTCACAGCTGAAGCTCACACTGGAGGAGACGGTAAGGTTGTCATGGAGATTAGCACTGCTAAGGAGACTCTAGATCTGCACTGGAATGTGGGGAAGGCTGCCTAGAACAGACTCTGCTTGTGAAAGGAGAAGGCCTAAGAAATGTTCTCATCCTAGACAGGAACAATAAACAAAAGCTTCTGCAAAAGTCATTCAAGGGGCCGAATCTACCCCAAACTGGCAGTTGAACTTGGCAGCCTCTTCCAATTCATGTAAAGTCACCGAGAATACTCAGGTTAAAGAGAAGTGGAATCTTGATCTGCAGTTATAGCAGCCCTGAGAGGTGGGTACCAGGGGAGTCCCTGCACGGAGATCCTGAGAGGCCATCATGTGAAGCTGTGAAGTGAAGCCTGGATTGCACGGGAGACTTGAAGATGCTGGAGATGCCAGAGACATGAGGCATTGCCAAGGAGAGCTGCAGACAGTGTGTAGAACCAGCCCAAGTGAGAAAAGTGAGCGACAGGCCCCGAAGCTGGAAAGGCAGAGACATCTAAGCTCTTTGACCTCAGACATGGAGATACAGGATATGGAGTTTGTCCTGTTGGTTTTTGACCTTGCTTTGAACTCATTTTTTTTTCACTTTGCCCCCTATGTATAGTTTGAATATATTGCACATTGGAAGTATATAACTGATTTTCGGATTTACAGGAGGTCACAGTTGAGCATTCGTGTTGAGTCTTAGAAAGGACGTTGCTCTTCGGAACTTTAAACAGTGTTGAGGTCGAAAGACTGTGGGGACTTTTGAAGTTGGACTGAAGCTGGCATACACTAAATAGCCAGCATAAGCTACCATAGGGGTTCTTTCTTCTTTCCACCCTTCTGCTCCCTTCCAACCTCCTAACACTAGATAAGAGAAAAGAAAAGCATAGAGGGGAAAGGGGTTGACATCGTTAGACTACTTCCTGCTGACTAGGGAAAGTTCCTCACGGCAAGTTTGATCTTTACCGTCAGGACAGTTTCTTCTTGTTTCTCCTTTGTGCCTGACTCTTTAACAGACCATGACCGACAGCAGCCAGTCAACAACCAACAACACCCCACGCCTCTTGGGGCCCTAGCATTTATGTGCTCTCTGAAAAGTCCGCAGAACTCCAAACGTCACACAATCGCAGAAGCTATATGTTGGTGACAAAATCACACCTCTGCTAGAGCGCGAAGCAAATCATAGTCAACTGCCATGGACAATCTGAGGCAAGCCCATATCCCACCCCTGGGATTAAACCAAAAACACATTCCCATAATATTTTTCTGTTTTTCAAAGAAACCAAAATTCTCACTGCAATTACACAGTCATGAGACTATGGGAAGTGGGATGGGGGTGGTTTATGGTTCAAGATGTAAACCTTCCACCCACAGCAACCATGTCTGCTGCCTGTTGTCCCCAACATTGTGGACCCTGACCCTCTGGAATCTTGGCCCCAAACAAACTCTTCTGTCTTTAAGTTCCTTGATTTTGGTGCTTTATCACAGCAATAGAAAATTAACAAACACAGCCACAGCTTAGTGAGACCCTGTTTCAAAATAAAAAGTAAGCAGAGAAACAAGAACACATCTTAGTAGTTGAATGCCCATTGACCATGCAGTCCTCTGGGTTCAATATCCAGTACTGGACTTAAAAAGCAACAACAACAACAACAATAACAACAACAACAGAAAAAAAACAAAGAAAGGATTCTCATAAGATACTGTGAAGTCAGTGAAGACAAAAAAAGAAGTCTCTGTTAAAAAGAAGTGTTATACCTATTACTCAAGATAGAGACACATCATTTTAAATGTGAGTGGCTTAATTACATCAACTCAAAACAAATTGGCAAAACAGGAAAGAAATGGGAGCCAATGGTGTGATGAATTGTATAGTAGGAGTACATGTTAAAAAGGAAGTCAAGGGATACATATTGGAAAGGAAGAAGGTAAGATATTATCATTTGCAGGTGATATGGTAGTGTACATAAGCAACCCCAAAAATTCCACCAGAGAATGCCTACAGCTGATAAACGACTTCAGCAAAGTGGTTGGGTATAAATTTAATTCAAACAAATCAGTAGCCTTCCTCTACTCAAAGGATAAACAGGCTGAGAAAGAAATTAGAGAAACAACACCTTTCCCAATAGTCACAAGTAATATAAACTACCTCAGTGTGACTCTAGCCAAGCAAGAAAAAGATCTGTATGATAAGAACTTCAAGTCTGTAAAGAAAGAAGTCAAAGAAGATCTCAGAAGATGGAAAGATCTCCCATGCTCATGGATCTGCAGGATTAACGTACTAAAAACGGCCATCTTACCAAAAGCAATCTACAGATTCAATGCAATCCCCATCAAAATCCCAACTCAATTCTTCATAGAGTTAGAAAAAGCAATTCTCAAATTCATCCGGATTAACAAAAAAAAAAAAAAAAAAAAAAAAAAACCAGGATAGTGAAAACTATTCTCAAAAATAAAAGAACATCAGGGGGAATCACCATCCCTAACCTCAAGCTGTACTCCAGAGCAATAGAGATAAAAACCCGATAGGGCTGGAGGAATGGCTCAGCAGTTAAGAGCACTGGTTGCTCTTCCAGAGGTCCTGAGTTCAATTCCCAGCAACCACATGGTGGCTCACAACCATCTGTAATGGGATCCGATGCCCTCTTCTGGTGTGTCTGAAGAGAGCAACAGTGTATTCACATAAACTTTAAAAAAAGAAAAGAAAAACCCTCGTGATAGTGGTACAGAGACAGGCAGGTAGATCAACGGAATAGAATCGAAGACCCAGAATTAAACCCACACACCTATGGTCACTTGATCTTTGACAAAGAATCCAAAACCATCCAGTGGTAAAAAGACAGCACATTCAACAAATGGTGCTAGTTTAAGTGGAGGTCAGCATGTAGAAGAATGCAAATTGATCCATTCTTATCTCCTTGTACAACGCTCAAGACCAAGTGGATCAAAGGCCTACACATAAAACCAGATACACTGAATCTCATAGAAGAGAAAGTGGGAAAGAGCCTTGAACACATAGGCATAGGGGAAATTTTCCTGAACAGAACACCAACGACTCAGGCTTTAAGATCAACAATTCACAAATGGGACCTCATAAAATTGGAAAGCTTCTGGAAGGCAAAGAACACTGTTGTTAGGACAAAATGGCAACCTACAGATTGGGAGAAGATCTTTACCAACCCTACAACTGATAGAGGGCTAATACCCAATATATACAAAGAACTCAAGAAGTTAGACTCCAGAGAACCAAATAACCCTATTAAAAATGGGGTACAGAGCTAAGCAAAGAATTCTCAACTGAGGGATAACGAATGGCTGAGAAGCACCTAAAGAAACATTCAACATCCTTAGTCATCAGGGAAATGCAAATCAAAACAACCCTGAGATTCCTCCTCACACCAGTCAGAAGGGCTAATATCAAAAACTCAGGTGAAAGCAGATGCTGGCAAGGATGTGGAGAAAGAGGAACACTCCTCCACTGCTGATGGGATTGCAAACTGGCACAACCACTCTGGAAAACAATCTGGCAGTTCCTGAGAAATTTTGGAATAGTTCTACCTGAAGACCCAGCTATACCTCTCCTGGGCATATACCCAAAAGATGCTCCAACATACAACAAAGACACATGCTCCACTATGTTCATAGCAGCCTTATTCATAATAGCCAGAAGCTGGAAACAACACAGATGTCTCTCAAAGGGAAAATAGATACAGAAAATGTGTCACATTTACACAATGAGGACTTACTCAGCTATTAAGAACAATGACTTCATGAAATTTGCAGGCAAATGGTTGGATCTAGAAAATATCATCCTGAGTGAGGTAACTCAGTCACAAAAGAACACACATGGTATGTGCTCACTGATAAGTGGCTCTTAGGGAAAAAGCTTGGAATACCAATGATACAACTCATAGACCACATGAAGGTCAAGAAGAAGGAAAACCAAGTGTGGATGCTTAAGTCCTACTTAGAAGGGGGAGAGAAGGGAAGAGGAGGGGGAGGGGAAGGCGAGGCAGGATCAGGTATGGAAAGAGACTGGAGAGAAGTAAAGAGGATCCAGAAACCGAGTAGAAATCTGTAGCAATGGGCATGGGGACCTGGGGGCAGCCAGTAGAAAGTCCCAGATGCCAAGGAAGTGGGAGACGTCTAGGAACCAACGAAGATGAGTTTAGCAGAAATACACTACAAAGGGGAGAGAGAATCTGTAGAGACCACCTCCAGTAGATAGGCACAGCCCGAGATTGAGGAATGGGGCCACCCACCCATCTCAAAATTTTTAACCCAGAGTTGTTCCTGTCTAAAGGAACGGCATGGATAAAAGAAATAGAACAGAGGCCGAAGGAAAGGTCATCCAGAGACCTCCCCACCTGGGGACCCATCCCATCTGCAGACACCAAACCCAGACACTTGCTGATGCCAAGAAGCGCTTGCTGACAGGAGCTGTCCTCGAAAGGCTCTGCCAGCACCTGACCAATCAGATACTCAAAGTCAACCATCAGACTGAGCACAGGGACCCCAATGGAAGGACTGAAGGAGCTAAGGGAATTGCAACCCCAAAGGAAGAACAACATTATTAACTAGCCAGACCACCCAGAGCTCCCAGGGACTAAACCACCAACCAAAGAGTACACATGGATGGACCCATGGCTCCAGCTACATATGTAGCAGAGGAATGCCTTATCTCACATCAGTGGGAGGGGAGGCCCTTGATCCCTTGACGCCCCAGCATGAGAGAATGCTAGAGCAGCGAGGCAGGAGTGGGTGGGTGGGTGGGTGGAGGAGCACCCTCATAGAGGCAAAGGGGAGGGGAGATGGGATGGACGGTTTGCGGAGGGGAAACCAGGAAGGGAGACAACATTTGAAACATAACTAAATAAAATAACCAATTAAAAAAAGGGCTTCAACAACTGTATTAATTTCAGACCAAGCCACCTTAATCAGTAGGAAAATTATCGGCATAAATGCGGTGTTGTGTAACGTTAATACAGATCAGTTCTCCGGCAAGTGCAGCGGGCCTGAATGCGCATGCCCCAGAGCATCATGAAGCACGTGCAGCAAAGGCGAGATGGACAACTTCGCTGTTACAATCTGAGACCTCCACACCCTGAGTCAGTAACTGATAAATCAAGCAGGCAGGAAATCAATAAGGTCGTGGATGACCGGTTGGGAGAGCGCCGTCATCGGCAGACAATTGCAGAATTCATCATCGTCATCATCAACAGCAGAATCACCATGTTTATCCTCCTCCCCTCCCCCTCCCCTTCCCCCTCCCCCTCCCCTCTTCTTTCTCTTCCTCAGCAGCAGCACCACCACATGCCAGGTTCACATGAAACACAGCAAAAGACTCCATTCTCATCCATAAAGCACATCTCAAAAACAAAAACAAAAACAAAACAAAACAAACAAACAAACAAACAAACAACAACAACAAAAAAAGCCTAACAAGAGGGCTCAAGGAGACGGCTCAGTCTGTAAAGTGCTTTCCGTGTAACTGGAACCTGGTTTCATCCCCCAACATCCACATAAAAACTGGGCACAGCAGGATTTGAAGTTGCAGAGAGGAAGAGACTTCACAGCTAGCTAATCAGACAGGTTCAGGAGAGATCTTGTCTCAAAAATAAGGTAGAGAGAGAGAGAGAGAGAGAGAGAGAGAGAGAGAGAGAGAGAGAGAGAGAGAGGACACCAGACAGTGACTTCTACAAACTAAGAAAAATCAGAAACTGCACAAAATATTACTGGCATTATAAATTAAACTGAAGATCATTAACAAAGAGATAGTTAAAAACAAGACAGTTTGAAATAACAACAAAGACATTGAATAAACTCTTTAACATAAATATATTAACTGTAAGTACCTTACTCAGGAATATGTGCATGTATCTGATTAATATTTTAAGATCTGTATTGTTCATATGATCTTATGATGGAAACTTGAGATAAAACAATAAAAAATATAAAGTTCAAATAAAGAGATATTTTTACGTGTTTGGGAGGAAGTAAGACTGGAACAAACACGGGAGATACAGCAAAGGGGAAGTTAAGAGAGAAGTTTCTAGAATCATCTGTACACTAGGAAAGACGGAGTTGACATGGATAACCCAGGCTTACACTACTGAAAGTTCCAGAAGAAAAAAGAAAGTGAGCAATTTAAGTCTGAAGCCAACACAGGAAATGAAAAACAAAAATAAAGAAAAAAAAGTCAAGAGAAATTTAAAAAAAAGCCAGAAGTGAGGGACTGCAGTGGTTAGCACACGGGGGCTGCAGAGGTTGCTCAGTGGTTAGGGCACCAGGGACTTGAGAGACATCTGAGTGGTTAGAGCATCAGGGGCTGGAGAGACAGCTCCCATGGTTGAGAGCACTGGTTCCTCTTACAGCAGACATGGGTTCAGTTCCCAGCACCAGCATGGTAGCTCAAAATCATTCATAACCCCAGTCCCAGGGGATTTGACTTCCTTGGACATCAGAAACACACATATGTGCAATTAAAATGCTCATACACATCAGAGTCGTACACAAAACCCATAACACTGAAGGGTGGGTCTTCAAAAGGATTGTTTTAAATCAAGATGCTTGGAGCCAGACTAAAAGCTATGAGAGCACAAGATGCCCAAATCAGGAGCGAGACGGGCACATCAAAAGGACGTGTGGCAGACAGCTTCACCTCAATGCCTGAGATTTTGATTATGTACATAAAGTAAAAAAAAAAAAAGTTCATCAAAATGCCCAAACTACAAAAATCGGTACAGGTAGAAACAGATACACTGAGTAGCCCTGTGTCTGCATAATTGATGAGGCCAGTAGTTAATAGCCTTAGGAAAATAAATCACTAGATATGAACTGCTTTACTGGTGAGTCTTCCTTTCGAATATTCAAAGGAAGAAATAATATGAGGTTCACACTTGTACAGAAAACAGAATCAGTTCAGCAAGATGGTTCTGAGGACAAAGACACTGCCACCAAACCTGAGCACCCCAGTCTGACCTCCAGGGCCACAGGACCAGGTGGAAGGAGGGAACTGACTTCTGGAAGTTGTCCTGACCTCCATGTGTGCACGATGGCATGTGACCCCCCCAAATAAGCAAACAAAAATGTAATAAAATTTCTGAGGAAGATTCAATCAGGGAGGACATTGTCCAGTTCACTCTGTGGTTCCAAGGTGAGGCAAACACCAGAGTTAGAGAAAGATGCAGACAGAAGACTCGCTGAATGGCTCTCACATACAGATGAAAGTCTTCAATAAAGTCATCTCTGATCACACGGAACATGTTTGTCTGTGTACAAAGCATGTAAACTTAGACCAGAGCATCAACAAGTTGAATCTCGCAGAACACACAGGGTCAAGTAGGACTTGTTCCAAGACTGTAAGGATCGGTCAATGCCCCCCCAAATCACCTGTAATTCGCTGCTGCCAGAGCTAAAGAGATAACCGTGTAACTTAGCGTGAACGCAGAGAACACTTGACAAATGAAATCCGAGTTCACAATACCTCTCAGCACTGGAGGAACAGAGGAAATTCCTTCTATTCACGAAAGCCCACATTTCATATCCCAGTTAAATCTGACGGTTTGTTTCTCAGGTGCCTTGAGCCAGCCTCTCAGTCACAAGTGAACAGAAAATGCTAGACTAGAGGATCTCAATGCTTGGGTCACAACCCCTTTGGAGGGTCAAACAACTCTTTCACAGGGGTGGCCTAAGATCATAGGAAAACACAGATATTTGCAATTCATAACAGTAGCAAAAGTAGAGTTACAAAGTAGCAATGAGAATAGTTTTACGGCTGGAGGTCACCACAACCTGAGGAACTGTATCAAAGAGTTGAAGTTAGGAAGTTTGAGAGCATTTGCTTTAGAGCATGCCGATGGCTGCTAGTCTAGCAAAGCCCAACTCAAATTCTGCCAAACTGCACCCTCCCTCCAAGCCCAAGTTTAGAGAGAAAATATTATTCACAGCCAAGCTTGCCTGCAAGGTCAAGAATCTGACCAGCTTTAAAATAAGCAAGACAAAAAATGAGGAGGCAAACCCACGCTCCATCCTTAATGAGCGAAAGACAGACGTGAGCGTCGGGAGAGATGGCTCAGCAGTTAAGACACTTGTTCTGGAAAGGGACTGAGAGTTTTGTGAAGTGGAAACATAAGGGTTCTTTGGAGAGTCCGTTGTGTTGGATGGTGTTTTGCTGGGACAAACACGTGAAGAAATGTTTTCCTGAAGCGGACACAGGTGAAAGGCTAAAGCAGACTCTTGAAGGAACGTTTAGCTGAAGCAGACACAGGAGAGAGGATGTCCTTCTAAAACAAGCACGTGACAGGACACGTGATGAAGGATTCTTTGCCAAAAACACACATGGTCTGCCTTACATTGCACTGTTGGGCCGCATTTTTAGATGTGTGTTGATTGGCAGGTGGCTGTAATAATATGTTATCCATATTTCAGAATAATAGTCACTGTCTACCCTCTCGCTATGAGACTGTCAGGCAAGTGAGGCATTGACGAACAGTTATTTCCAGTCCACACAATATACCAAAAGACCACCCCACATATCAATACCATACATATGTCAATAGACTCCACGAATGTACTGAAGGATAACCAGGAACTTTAAATAGCACCTTCCAAAAAGAGGAAGATCAAGATACATAATCAAATGAAACACAGTCCTGTGTGCAGAACTAGAAGTCAACACACTGAGCCCACGGCCAGAGATGGGTTGTGACTGAGATGGGAATTGACAGAGGTCTTATGGACTGGAAGGCCCACTGTGGATGGCACCATTCCCTGGCTGGGACCCTGGACTGTATAAACAGAGAAAGGGGCCAATCAGCAGCATGTGCTCACCACGCTCTGCTTCTCAAGTGCCGTCCCTCCCTGCTGTAATGGACTGGACCTTCAACTGTGCACCAATTGCACCGAAACAAACACTTTCTCTGAGGAGTGGCTTTTGTCAGAGTGTTTCAATGAAGGAAAAAAAAAAAAACCACTAAGACACCATCTCATTAGTAAAGACAGACAGTATGTAAGCACATAAAATGGTGTCTCCCTTCACAGGGTCACAGGTCAGCTGAGAACTGCCAGTGAAGATGAGCATGAGCTAGCACTGGCACCTGTGGGGACGGCATTGCTGGCACCTGTGGGGATGGCAGCTCTGCGCACTTGTGGGAACGGTTATTTTTTTTAAGTCTGTGTAATAACAAAGAAACCTTGGCACCATGCTGCTGAGGCTATAAAGGACTCTCGGGCATGGCTGATGGGACTGTCAAATGAACAGTCACTTTGGAAGACAGGCAAGGAACTTCAATTAAAGTCAGATACATTCAACCCAAGAGGCATGGTCTCATATCCACACAGAGCAAAAGTATATGTACTCCAAAATCAACACACACACACACACACACACACACACACACACACACACTCACACACATGTATACACACTCTCATGCACACACCCTCTCACATACATACACTCAAACACACCACAGACATTCACACACACTCATACACATGCACACTCACATAAACACACTCACACACATATACACACTCTCATATATACACCACTTACACACTCACACACAAACACACACGCAGATACAGACAGACAGACAGACAGACAGACACACACACACACACACACACACACACACACACACACACACACACTTTAAGAATAACTCAGTGAAGGAAGTCAGTCCCCGGGCAGCTGGAAGGGGAGTCTACCTAGAGTAGAGAACAAGCAAGACTCTGACCTCTGTAACCATGGAGACGTGGAATCTGAAGCATCAGCAAGTGGAGATGCACAAGATCCCTGCTCCATGAAGCTCCTCACATCCAGGAGCTTGCTTATGGACTGCACTGTCAAGAGAGCCACAGCCGGGGACAAGGTCCAGGTCTCACATGCTGCTACCTGTGGGGTCTAGGTGGTCACCGGTTAACATCGGAGACATCAGCATGACCTTATGCCTGGCTTAGTACAGAAGTGGACAGTGATGTGTACTGATATTTAAATATCAGCACCAGGCAAGGTTTGCATCTCTTCTCTAGCCACTGAGAATAAGCGGATACAAAAATACCAACAACAGAAAGCCCTCCTAGAGTCCAGAGTCAACTGTGCTTTTCTGTTCTTTTCTTCCTTCCTTTTTTCTTTCTCTCTTCCTTTTCTTTCTTCTCTTTCTTTCCCTTTCTTTTTTTCTCTTTCTTCTCTTTCTTTCCCTTTCTTTTTTTCTCTTTCTTTTTTCTTTCTTTCTTTCTTTCTTTCTTTCTTTCTTTCTTTCTTTCTTTCTTTCTTTCTTCTATTTTCTTCCAGTTCTAAGGGTTGGACCGAGGCCTCACACATACTACTAAGTATTCTATCACCAAGCCATATTCCCAGCCCTCTTTCTCTTTTTATTTGAGACAGGATCTCACCAAGTTGCCCAGACTGACCTCAAACTCACTGTATATACAGATAAGTCTTGAACATGCCATCCTCCTGCCTCAGCCTCCTGAATAGCTGGCATTCAGACCCGCACCTCCAGGGTTGGAACATCTTACAATTCTGATGTGTAAAGATAGTGGGGATGGGGGGAAGAGGCTTGGGAGAGAGAAGGAGAATCAAGATTCCCCTTTGGCTTCCTGCTACCAAAGCTGAAATAATTTGAGAAAGAAGATACAAGCTTCATTAGGGATCAAGTGTCACGGTCCCCTCATGTCTGTGCTGAATCCTGGCTGTCGAGGTGATGGAATCTGGAAATAAGGGTTCGGGTAGATTGTCTATGTGGATGGAGGCCCATTGATGGGACCAGTGGCCTTCCAAGAAGAGAAAAAGGGAAAGATCACCCCACATACCACTTTCTTCAAGAGTACAATGAAAAGGCTACATGAAAACAGCAGGAAGGCAGCTGCCTACAGCCCCAGGCAGTGTGGTCACTAGACAGCAGCCCTACAGGCAGCTTGACCTTAGCCTAAATTCCTGAGGGCTGATTCAAGACCTACTCACTGCTTTATTCTCAGGCGAGGCTGGCCACAGGCTGTGTGGTATCTCAGCTGAGATACGGAACAGAAAAGGACACTGGGCAAAAGTTATAGAAACTGGAATAAATAATATGTCATAAGAAGTGACAAAGGGCCAATATTAGTTCACTGATTCTGTGTGTGCACGTGTGTATAAAAATGTGCTTACAGAGACAGACAGGTCAATCTCAAGAGAGATTCTAAAAGCCAGAAGGACCTTGGCAGATGTCTTGCAGACTCTAAGAGACCACAAATGTCAGCTCAGACTACTGTACCCAGAAAAATTTTAATCATCAGAGATGGAGAAAATAAGATATTCCATGACATAGAACAATATTGTTCAACTAATACAGCCCTATAGATGATACTGGAAGGAAAATTCCAAGAAAACATAAGAAATAAATAACTTTATGCCAGCCAAATGAAAAGAATGGTAGCGTGTGTGTGTGTGTGTGTGTGTGTGTATCATTGGTCATTAATATCTTCCAACATCAATGGGTTCAACCCAATAAAAAGACACAGGCTAATAGAATGGATACATGAACAGCATTCATCACTTGGGTGCATACAGGAAACACACCTCACCTACAAAGATAGATATTATGTCAGAGTAAAGGGCTGAGTAAAGGTCTTTCAGGAAAACAGGCCCAAGAAGAAAGCTGGAGTACCTAGTCTGATACCTAATAAAATGGACTTTCAACCGAAATTAATCAAAAGGGATGGGAAGGGACACTTTATGGTCATCAAAGGAAAAATCTACCAAGATAATGTCTCAGCTTTGGGCATCTATGCCCCAAATGCAAGAACACCTACATTTGTAAAAGAAACATTAATAAAGCATAAATCACACACTGAACCCCCTACACATGAATAGTGGGAGACTTCAGTTCCCAACTCTCACCAATGGACAGGTCACTGAGACAGAAAATAAGCATAGAAATAATGAAACTAACAGACGTGTGAATCCAATGGACCCAGCAGATATCTACAGAACTTCTCAGCACCTCATGGATACTTCTCCAAAACTGACCATATAGTCAGTCACAATGCAAGCCTCAACAGATATAAGAAAATTGAAATAACCCCTTGTATCTTATTAGACCACCATGGATTAAATCTGGACCTCAACAACACCAGAAACAACAGAAAATCTATTAATTCACAGACACTGAACAACCTTCCACTCGATGACCACTGGGTTAGGGAAGAAATAAAGAAATTAAAGATTTCCTAGAAGTCAATGAAAACAAAGGCGCAACATACATGAACTTACAGGACACGGTGAAAAGAGTGGTAAGAGCAAAACTCGTAGCCCTAAGTGCCTTCATGAAGAAATTGGAGAGATTTCATACTAGCAACTTAGAGGCACACCTGAATAGAAGCAGTCATTAAAAGTCTCCCAACCAAAAAAGCCCAGGGCCAAATGGTGTTAGCACAGAATTCAAAGATGAGCTAATACCAATACTCCTCAAACTCCACAAGATAGAAACAGAAGGAGCATTGCCAAACTCATTCTATGAGGTCATAGTCACTCTGACAGTTAAACCACACAAAGACTCAACAAAGAAAGAGAATTTCAGACCAATTTCCCTTATAAACATTGTTACAAAAATACTCAATAAAATACTTTCAAACCAAATCCAAGAACATCATCCACCATGATTAAGTAAAGTTCATTCCAGGGATGCGGGTGTGGTTCAACCTACGAAAATCCATCAATGTAGCTCACCACATAAACAAACAAACAAACAAAAAAAACCCATGATATTCTCATTAGATACTGAAAAGGCTTTTGACAAAATCCAACACCCTTTCAGGTTAAAAGTCTTGGAGAGATCAAGGATACACAGCCTAAACATAATAAAGACAATATACGGCAAGCCGACAGCCAGTATCCAATTAAATGGAGAGCAACGCCAGTAAAATCAGGGACAAAGCAAGGCCATCCATGCTGTCTGTTATCTCTTCAATTTAGTATTTGAGGTTCTAACTAGAGTGATACAACTGATGGAGATCAAGGGGACAGGAAGTGAAAAAAAAGTCCAAGTGTCATTATTCACAGATGATATGAAGGTATACAAAAGTCACCCCCGAAACTCTACCAGGGATCTCCCATAACTGATAAACACTTTCATCAAGATGGCTGGATACAAATTTAACTAATAAAAAAAACCATCAGTAGCCTTTCTTTATACAGACAATAAACGGCTGAGAAAGAAATTAAGGAAACAGTAACCTTCACAAAAGCCACAAATAATATAAAATAACTTGGTGTAACTTTAACCAAGTAAGTGAAAGGTCTGTGTGACAAGAACTTCAAGTAACTAAAGAAAGAAATTGAAGATATCAGAAGTTACTCAGGTACCCGTAGGATTAACACAGTAAAAATGGCTATCTTATCAAAAGCGATCCACAGAGTCAATACAATCCCCATCAAAATTAAAACAATTCTTTGCAGCCCTTGAAAGAACAATACTCAACTTCCTGTGGAAATATAACAACAAAAACAAAAACAAACAAACAAACAGGATAGCTAAAACCATCCTGTAGAATGAAGGAACTTCTGGAGTTATCACAATCCCTGACGTCAAGCTGTACTACAGAGCAATAGTAATAAAACTGCATGGTATTGGCATAAAAACAGAGTGGTTGCTCAGTGGAATAGAACTGAAGACCCAGAAATAAACCCACATACCTACAGACACTTGATTTTTGACAAAGAATCCAAAACCATACAACAGAAAAAAAAAAAGAAAGAAAGAAAGCATCTTCAACAAATGATGCTGCTCTAACTGGTTGTCTGCACGTAGAAGAATGCAAATAGATCCATATTTATCTCCCTGCACAAAACTCAGGTCCAAGTGGATCAAAGACCTCAACATAAAACCACATACACTAAATATCTAAAAGAGCAGAAAAAGGCAAATAGCCTTGAATGTACTGACACGGGAGACAATTCCCTGAACAGAGTACCAATAGATCAGGGTCTAAGATCAAGAATTAACAAATGGGACCTCATGGAACTGCAAAGCTTCTATAAGGCAAAGGACACTCTCATTAGGACAAAATGGCAGCCTAGAGATTGGGAAAAGATCTTCAGCAACCCTATATCCAGCAAAGGGCTAACATCTAAAATATATAAAGAACTCAAGACACCAACAGTGTCTGGATACAGAGCTAAACAGAAAATTCTCAACAGAGGAATCTCTAATGGCTGAGAAGCACTTAAAGAAATATTCGACATCCTTAGTCACCGGGGAAATGCAAATCAGAGCGATTCTGAGTTTCTATTGTACACCCATCAGGATGTCTAAGATCAAAAGCTCAAATGATACCACATGCTGGAGAGAATGTGGAGCAAGGGCAGCACTCCTCTATTGCTAATGGGAACGCAGACCTGTACAACCACTCTGAGAATTAATTTGATGGTTTCTCAGAAAATTTGGAATAGTCCTACCTCTAGACTGAGCTACAGAACTCCTATGCATATACCCAGAAACCGCTCCACCATTCCTCAAGGCTTCTTGCTCAACCACACTCATAGCAGCTTTATTCATAATAGCCAGAAACTGGAAACAACCTTTATGCCCCTTAACTGAAGAATGGATAAAAAATGTGGTACACTTACACAATGGAAAACTACTTAGCTATTGAAAATAAGGACATCATGAAATTTGCAGGCACATGGATAGAACTGGAAAATATCATCCTGAGTGAGCTAACCCTGAGCCAGAAAGAAACACACGGTATGTACTCACTTATAAGGTGGATATTGGCCATGAAGTACAGAATGCTACAATCCACAGACCCAAAGAAGCTAAGTAATAAAGGAAGGCCCAAGGGAGGATGCTGGAATCTCACCCAGGAGGGGAAATAAAATAGACATCAGAGGTGGATGGAGGGAGGGAGCTGGGCGAGAAAGAGGGTGTGAAGGGATCAAGTGTGGGGAGGACTGAGGGAGAGAGAAGTGGGAGGTGGGGTTGGGGAGGCAACACTGGGATGATCCAGAAAGCTAGGACAATGGAAATTCCCAGGAATCTAAGAGGGTAACCCTAGCTCCTAGCAACAGGGGATATGGAGCCTGAAATGACCCTCTCCTGTGACCAGGCAAGACTTCCAACGGAGGGAAGTGGACACCAATCTACCTACAAAACCTTTGGCCCAGGATTTGTACTGCCTGCAGGATATACGTGGATAAAGATAGAGCAGGGATTGAGGGAACGGCCAAACAATGGCTGGCCAGAGTTGGGACCCATCCCATGAGAGAAAGACAATCCCTGGCATTATTGATGTCCTGCTCTGCTTACAGAAGAAGCCTAGTATCTTAGCCTGTAAAGAGACATCATGACCAAGGCAACTCTTATAAAGGCAGACATTCACTGGGGCTGGCTCACAATTTCAGAAGTTCAGCACATTATTGTTAGGGTGGGAAGCATGGCGGTGTGCTGGCAGATGTGAGGCTGGAAGAGCTGAGAGGTCTACATCTTGATCTGAGGGCACCCAGGAAACTGACTCTTCTGCAGGCAGGCAGGAGGAAGCTTCCTTCCGCTCTGGGCAGAACTCCAAAGCCAACCCCAACAAGGATGCACTTCCTCCAACAAGGGCCACACCTCCTAATCATGCCACTTCCCATGGGCCAAGCATGTTCAAACCATCACACCTAGCATAACTGTCCTCTGAGAGGAGTCACCCAGCAGCTAATGGAAGCAGATGGAGAAAGACCCACAGCCAGACATTAGGCCGAGCTGGGGGAATCTTGCAGAGGAGGGGGAGGAAGGGTTAGGGGAACACTGAGAGATCGAGGAAGCCAACAGGAAAACGTACAGAGTCAAGTGACCTGGGCCATAGCAGCTCACAGAGACTGAGCCATCAAGCAAGAGCATGCATAGAGTGGACCTAGATCCCCTACACATGTGTAACAGATGTGCAGCTTGGTCTTCATGTGGGTCCCCTAACAACCGGAGCAGAGTCTGTCTCTGACTCTGTTGCCTGACTTTGGATCCCTTTCCCTGGTCTTGTCTAACCTCAATAGGAGTAAATGCATCCCTAGTCTTACTGCAACTTGATGTACCAGGGTGTGCGGTATCCATAGGAAGCCTATTGCATTCTGAGGAGAAAGGTAGAGGGAGATGGCAGGAGGGGAGGGGGGAAGGGGACTCAGAGGGGAAGAGGAAGAGGTGGTTGTGGTTGGGATGTAGAGTTAATTAATTCATGAAAACAAAAAAGAGTTCAGAGGTGGAAGGGACTCAGATGGGTCTCCTCCCTGGTTTGCCAACACACTTGCCTTGGGTAGGGATGCTATGATCTCTACCAGCATCATTATATTTTTCATCGCCATGGCAATACACCCAACAAATAAAACTCTAGAAAGAAAAGCTTGTTTTTGGCTCACAGTTTGAAGGTGTTCTGTCATGGTGGAGAAGGCATGGCTGCAGGAGTACAAGGCAGCCAGTTGTCAGGAAGAAGACAGGGGTGAATGGTGGTACTTGCTTGAGTTCTTCCTTTCTTTCCATCCAGGACACAGCCCAGGAAGTGGTGCTGTCCACTTTACAATCTTCCCTCTTCAATTACTCAGCCTAGAAACTTCTTCACACACGTGCCTGGGGTTTGTCTCCTAGGTGATTCCAGATCTTGTCCAGTTGATGGTATTATCTGTCGAATTGCCCTACAGTCAAGCCAACAGAGGCTAAGAACATACCTTTCCCAGGTCTACTCAAGTAGCAGAGCCGGGATCCACCTCCATCCATTTTTTCCTCCATGTTTGTGGAGCAGTCCCAAGAACAAGGGGCATGAACCTGTTTAGAAAGACTTCTTTTGGGCAACTCCAATCTTCATTGTCAGGATAGCAGTGCTTCAGTTCACAGGAATCAGCAGCAGCAGGTTGATCCGGCCTCAAATGCCATTCACTAATCAGCAATGACATTTCCATCCAGGAGGCACCTCAAGGCTCTGCCCATCAGCCCGAGTCTGTGGAAGCAGCAAGAAGCCACTAGAATATCACAAGAAGTTCTTTGGTGTGCTGCTCTCTATGACGTCACGAGAAATGACGATCAGCAAAGAGTGGCAAGGTGAACCAATGCTACAACGTCATCATCGGAGCCCAGCGTCAGAAAGCCCAGTGAAGAACAGCAAAGGGTTGGGTTATATTTATACCCTGTCCAAATATCATGTGTCTGCTCCAGCAGTGTCCCCTCAAGCATCCGCTCTAGCAAAACACCATGTGCCCTTTTCCAGGAAGTTTCTAGAAAACACCACGTGTCTATTCTTAGCAAAAACATCTTCCCATATGTCTGCTTCAGCCAAAACATCCTCTCATAAGACAGTCTCCACGAAACCATCACTTGACACAACTGAGTCTCCAAAGACACCAGAAATGTCCATTTCACAGCCAGGAGTAGGGCCTCCTCCTCACTGGACAGAGCTTGAACATAGGACCTCAAAGCCCACCCCTACAGTGATGAATTCTACCCCAGAAGGCCACACTTACTCCAACAAGGTCACACCTCCTAATAGTGCCACTTCCCATAGGTCAAGCAGAGCAGTCATGGTGGATATAAGAGTAGATGTTTTGAAGCTTCAAGCCTGAAGTTTTCCAGGGCTCTCACTAGAAATCCTATTACAGCAGAGGGACATGCCACAACCCCCTTACTAACCCAAGTTGCTCCTGGATTTGCCTTGTCAGGGTCCGATCCCATCCACACATCTCCAGAGCCACCCTGTGATGTTTCTTATTGAAAGAGAAAGACACAATTCCTTAGTCAACTTTGAGATGTAACTTGGGAGCCTCTGAGTGGCTGATATGGCTACTGTTAAGACATCTGAGTCTCTCGGGCAGCCTGTGCCCACACTGGAGCAGGTTTCATTTTCCAAGCCTCTCTCTAAAAACTTGAACTTTTAATAAACTGTAATCCCGCTTGATATATTTACAACACAACCTGACACCTAAGGCTCAGGGATCATTGCCAAAGGCGGCACAGAAAGATTGTTTGCTCTGAGACCATGTCTCTTAGAAATGTCAGAGAAGCCAGACCCATGAAATCTCATCAACATGGCTGCCCAAACAAGTCTCAAAAAAGAATGACATCTATAGACGTGCTGACATGTGCTAACATGGATGGTGGAAAGCTCAGGAGGCCTCAACTCTAGACAAAGAACGTCAGGCAGCTAAGGAATGCTGAGAGGGGAAGAAATCATCTCCTCAGGGAAGAGTGTACCAATTGATTCTCCAATGCCAAATGGTCAGCTCTGAGAACATGTGCCTGTAACATACAAGCTGAGTAGGTTGTCTTTACATATTTAGGAGTGTATGTGTACATGTGTGAGTGCATACATGTGTGTATATGTGTAAGTATGTGCTTGTGTGTATATGTGTGTGCATGAGTGTATACATGTGTGAGTGTGTAGATGTGTGTAGATTGTAAGTATGTGCATTGTGTACATGTGTGCATAGTGTATGAACATGTATGCATGACTGTGTATACACATGTGAGTGTGTGCATGTGTGCATGTGTGTACATGTGTGTAAGCATGTACATGTATAAGTGTGTGCATGTGTGTACATGTGTGCATGTGTGCATGAGTGTGTGTGCATGTGTGTGTGCATATGTGCATGAGTGTGTGTATACATGTGTGCATGTGTACATGTGTATAAGTGTGTTTATGTGTGTGTGTGTGTGTGTGTGCGAGACTGTGTGTGTACAACTAAGGAGGAGGAGGCCACAAACATGAATGAAAGGTTTGGGTACATAGGAAAGGTTGGGGAGAGAAAAAGGAAGAGGGAAATGATGTAATTATATTATCTCAAAAATATTTTAATTAAAAAAGATGATTGTATGGTTTCCCCCTTCTTCCTCCTACCCCTCATATGCCTGTCCTCTCCTCTTCCCAAATTTAGGGCCCCCTCTTCTTTAACCATTGCTGTTACATATAGGTATGAATAAATACACATTTATACACAAAATAAATGAATCATGACCCTACTTCAGCAGTCCCCCGCCATATTCTCAGGTGGACATGCTCCATTCTTCCTCTGCGAGCCTTCCTTTCTGCCTTTAATGAACCCTGTGGTGACTTGAATATGCTTGACCCATAGGGGGTGGCACTGTTAGGACGCGTGTCCATGTTGGGGTAGCTATGGCCTTGTTGGAAGAAGTCTGTCACTATGGGAGTGGGCTTTGAAGCTCTGCCCAGTACAGAAGAGTCAGTCCTCCTGCTCACCATCAGAGCAAGATGTAGAACTCTCAGGCTGTTCAGTGCCAAGCCTGCCTGGACACTGCTAAGCTTTTCACCACGATGGTAATGGACTGAACCTTTGTAGAGAGTCTGCAAGCCATCCTGGACTAAATCATGTCCCTATAAGAGCTTTCTTGGTTATGGGGACTCTTCATAGCGATGGAAACCTTAACTAAGACAAACCCTCTAACTCTGCGTCTTGCAGGCTCCTCTTGAATTTCTTTTTCTATTCTTGCCCAAGAAATCCCTTTTGACCCAAGTTGACATCTCTGAAAGACTGTGAAATACATTAGGCTGCTGCAGACCACAGCCTAGGGCTGTGTCTGTGCCTCCCCTCCCCAGTATTGCCATGCCGGGATTTCTGTAGAGATTAAGTGATAGGGTAGAAAGCAGACTCCTTCTAAACTACAAGGCTCTGGATGTGAGGGAGTCAAGGGTCTGCTTTCAAGGTGGATCTGAAAGATAAGGCTCCCTAGGTGTGGTGATTCCTAGCCACTGTCCCAGGTCTGGTCTTCTGGAGCCTAACCCTTAGGAACAAGTTTTACTGTTGGCTTTCAAGTGCTCAGTCCTCCTTTGAGGGTTTTGTAAATGTTTTCCAGAGCCCTCCTAAGAGCATCATACCCACCTCTCTGCTTATAGGACCCTCCATGCTACGCTCTGGACCAACCTGGTCTCTGCTTACTCTCGCCTTCCCAGGATTTTCTGGGCATGATCCTATGCTGACCCCCTTGGCTTTTTTTTTTCCAGAGCTGGGGACTGAACCCAGGGCCTTGCGCTTGCTAGGCAAGCGCTCTACCACTGAGCTAAATCCCCAACTGGTCCTTGGCTTTTTTTGAATGAGGCTGGGCGACTTCCCCAGCAACCTTGGCCACTGGAAAACACGTCCATGGTGATCAGTTCTTACTCTGTCAGGCTCCATCACAGCAGAGGGGAGGATGAGACCAGTTCTGACCCAGAATGTGTGGGGGCCATTTTGGTGGAGACTTCTGGGAAATCTCCTCTGTTCCCCCATCTCTCCTAGAGGAATGCTTTTTTCTCTGTCCCATTTTCTGTGACGCCCAGAGCTTCAGTTGCCACACAGGGAGCATCTGTGAGGGCTCATTCATTCATTTTCTGTTGGGTCAACTGAGACACTAAGGTGTCATAGCTATTACAGCCCACTGTTGATCCCAAAGTCTCTGTGGACCTGGTCACCTGCGGGCACTGGACAGATTCATATCAACTGAGTAAATAACTTGATGGGGTATCTGGCCTGGGGTTAGAGATGGGTGGAGAGAAAATAAATCAACATCATAAAGAAGAGTCAGAGTTCGCATTTGGAAATGTTGTAAGGTGCCTAAGGCTGAATCACATGCTGAGAAGTGACCAGAGAGGAGGGTACATTTGGGCGGTGTCCTTGCTAAGGTTTCTATTGCTGCAATGAAACACCATGACCAAAGAAAGCAAGCTGGGGAGGAAAGGGTTTATTCGGCTTACACTTCCATATCACTGTTCATCATCAAAGGAAGTCGGGACAGGAACTAAAAAGAACAGGAACCTAGAGGCAGGGATTGAGGCAGAGGCATGGAGGGGTGCTGCTTACTGGCTTGCTCTTCATGATTTGCTTAACCTGCTTTCTCATAGAACCCAGGACCACCAGTACCAAGGGTGGCCCCTCCCACAATGGGCTGGACCCTCGCCCATCAATGAATAATTATGAAAGTGCCCTACAGGTTACCCTGCAGCCCAATCTTATGGAGACTTTTTTTTTCAACTGAGGCTTCCTCCCCTTAGATGACTATACCTTGTGTCAAGGTGACATAGAGCTACAGTACTGGTGGTGTCGATGGAGTGGAAGCAGACAGAAGCAATATGGGAAGGTGCCACTTGGAGAGCCTTGTAGGCCCCGAGGCAGGATATTAGAAAGCCTTGGGAAGCTGAGGGTTGTGGGTCTGAATGTATGCTGTCTGAAGCGTGGGCATCTGCGGGAGGTGTCTGTGCCAGTTCAGGCAGAACTGTCATTTCCTATAATGGCCTCAGGCTGCCGAAAAATCTTCAGATCAGACTCCTGATTCCAAAGCTCCAGACCAGCTGGACTGCTTCCACCCTAAAGCCAGCAAAGAGCTCAGAAGACTCTTCCCAGTAAGTGTCCACAGCTTTCTCTGTCTCAGTTCAGCCCAAGGGACCAACATGTCCATGGCTAGACAGTGACTCAGATGCCTGTGTGATCTAGGCCTGCCACTTTGGGAATTCCAACAGTGAACAAATGTCTGTTGTGTACTGTGTTCCAAGCCCTGGAGATATAGGGGAAGGCAGATGTCCCTACCAGGGGGAAAGCACATTGACAAAGCAGGCATTAAACACACATACACACACACACACACACACACACACACACACACACACACCACATGTGCACACACACTTGCACACATGCAGGTACACACACAGACGCAAGCACATACACAAGCACATACACACATGTGCACACGCATTTGCACACACAGCACACACCAGCCACACACTAGGAACTTTTGGCCTTGTGTATCAACCTTAGCCTCACACATGCATGCATGCATGCATTCACACACACACGTGCAGTCATGAATATACTTGCACAAGTGCACAAATGTGCACATACATGCGTACACACACATAGGCACACACATGCAGGCATACACACACTTGCACACATGTGCAACAACACATGCATGTAGCATCCAGACACTAGGAACTTTTGACCTTGTGTACCAACCTGAGCCTCTGCCTCTGAGAGTGCTGTGACCCGAGACTCTGAAGTTTGACTCTTCTTTCTTTGGGCTTTTGTAGAATGTTACACCCGTTCCTGCTCTGCTCAAAGCATGCACTGAAGGATCACGCCCCTGCATCTTCCTTAAATGAAGCCTGTGGCTCTAGGGAAGGCCTCGGTATCAGAGTTCAGTACACTGACTCCACATTGCTTGGTGGTCCATGCACCTTCCACAGTTGAACTCTCTTGGTGTCCTTTGGCTTGCAAGGATGCCATGGGCTGCGGGGCTTCCCTGACTGGATAATCAAGGGCGCCTGCGTCCAGCACAGACAGAGAGAATTGCTGAGCCCAGACAACTGTACAGATACCTCTTGGAGACAGACTCAAGCATAGCGTACTGTGCTGGATAGTTTTATGTCAACTTGATGCGAGCTAGAGACATCCATCTGAGAGGTGAGACCTCAATCAAGAAAATGCCTCCTTGAGATCAGGCTGCCTGAGGGTATTTTCTTAATTAGAGATTAATGAGGGAGTGCCCTGCTTCTTCTAGATGGTACCACCCTGTGCTGGTCATCCTGTGTTTTGTTTGAAAGCAGGCTGAGGAAGCCGGGATGAGCAAGCCAGTAAGCAGCACTCCTCTGTGGCGTCTGCATCAGTTCCTACCCCCCAGGTTTCTGCTCTGAGTTCCTGTCCTGATTTCCTTTGGTGTTTGATGATGAACAGTGGAAGTGTAAGCCAAGTACACTCTTTCCTCTCCAGATTGCTTTGGTCATGGTGCTTCCTCACAGCAAGGATCGCCCTAACACACACACACCAAGGCACCACAGGACACAGGAGTGCTGTGGCTATGTTTGTCACACCTGGAACACACCCAAAGACTCACAGGACGCTTACTGTCTAAGACGGTCAGCTTCTTGACTGTCAACTTGACTACATCTAGAATTAACTAAAAGTCAAGTGGCTGGCTACACTTGTGATGAATTTCTCTTAATTGGGATGAAACGCTTTTAACCTTAAATCTTTTGAGGTAGGGAGAGCCTCGTTTAATCTGTTGCACAGTTTCTGATTGCAGCCTATATAAAGGACATGGGACAAGGGAGCTTTTGTTCTTTGCCTGATTGCCCTTGCTCTCTCCCTGGCAAGTCCATTCCTTCACCTGCTTTAGAGCCTACGTCTTCAGAATTCTGTCATATACTGGGGACCAGCTGAGACAACCAGGCTTGTGGGTGGAATGGCTACTGGAGTCTTGAATCTTTTTTCCATTGATGTGCAGCCATTGTTGGACAAGCTGGACCACAGACTGTAAGGAACTCATATGTGTACATACATATTGATTCTTTCAGTTCTATTCCTTCAGAGAACTCTGGTTAAAATGCTCTCTGGAATTGTTCTCCAAAACTAAGAGCCCTAGAGAGAGACGAGGACACAAACCACTCACTTGGGGACGAGTCACTGTGGCAGAGGAGCAAGAGAAAAGGAGGAAGCGATCTCTACAGCACCCAAGGCAAGGGTTTCTGAGCCAGGGTTGTGGTATATGCCTGGAGAAAGATACCCAAGACCTGCCCGGGCTACACAGTTGGGACCAAACTCCAAAAAGCAGTCCACATATCTCGAAATGAACTTAACCTGGACTGCAGGAGAATTTCTGGCAGAGAAAAGCCAGCGTTCCTCAGGAATGTGGGACTGGTTCCCATAAGCCAAAATAAGCATTTTCCCTTACCAATGGCAGAAGGGGCCATTCCTACCATGGCGCCTATCAGCATAGCAAAGCACATGCCGGCCTCCAGGCTCCTCAAGCATCACAAGTACCTGCCCTTCTCACCTCCTGCTCTACCCTAAATCACAGGCTCCCTCCCCTCAGCCATTCATCCCCCTCATGATCCAGCTCTCCCTCCTCTCCTTATCCTCTGCTCTTGCTGCTCTTACTATTCTCTCTCTATTTTCTCTTCCCACCCCCCTCTTCCCCTTCCCCTCCCCCTCTCCTTCCCCCTCCCCCTCTCCTTCCCTTCCCCTGCCCCTCTTTTTCCCCTTCCTCTCCCCCTCTCCTTCCCCACCCCCTCTCCTTCCCTTCCCCTCCCCCTCTTCTTCCCCTTCCCCTCCCCCTCTCCTTCCCCACCCCCTCTCCTTCCCTTCCCCTCCCCCTCTCCTTCCCCTTCCCCTCCCCCTCTCCTTCCCCACTCCCTCCTCTTTCCCCTCCCCCTCTCCTTCCCCTTCCCTCTCCTTCTCCCTCCCCCTCTTCTTCCCCTTCCCCTTCCCCTCTCCTTCCCCACCCCCTCCCCCTCCTCTTTCCCCTCTTCCTCTCCCTTCCCCCATCTCTTTTTTTCTCTCTGTCTTCAGTATCCTCTCCCACTGTCCAAGTTGTGACCATGTCCAGCCTGCTGACCACATTCAGTCCACTTCATTACTTTTCTGCTACGGACTCTTCTGCATGTCTCTGACTGTTCTCTGGCCACGCCGGCAGTTTCTTTCCTGTGCCCCCTTGCATACAGAAAAAAAGGAAGGGGGTAGGGAATGCACGGTGGAGAGGGTGAGAGAGTCAATAGAAATTAAAACAAGACAAAACAGCCATTGTACCCAATAGTCAAAGACCCTGTCGTAACTTTTACTGGAAGGGACACAATAAAAGAATTGCCACCATGAGCGCTCCATGATCAAGCGCTCCATGATCAAGGGACAGTTTTTATTGTAGATATGAGAAAGAATAGCCAGAGGCATCTGGAGGAGTCCAGAGTAGGGAGGAAATAAGTAGACTGAATGTGGCTGCAGACTGGACGTGGCCAGTGATATCCGTGAGAGAGGGGAGGATACGGAGGGAGGGGCAATAGGGAATAGGGAGGAGCACAATGAGAGAAGCAGGGGCCGAGGATACCTGGGTTATACGGACGAGTAGCTGCAGGAAGGGAACAGCCAAAAGACTGGCCCGAGCACTGAAAAGTGTACAACAGGTACTTGTGGGTGAGGACTAGGGAGCTTAAAACCTGGCGTGGACCTCAATATGCTTATATGCACCACAGGTGTATGTTACTGGGAGAGCCATTTGTCCCCTTTGCCAGAGGCAAGAGGAATGATTCATTTTAGTACGCAAGACCAGGCGTCACAAGTTCCAACTGCCTGAATCCCTCCTATACATAGTCCAGGTTAGCCTTACTTCTGGATATTTGAACTGCCTTTTGGATTTTGGGAGATTGGAGTTTCGATTCAACCCTGCAACAGGTAGGTTAAAAGAACTAAAGGAAAACATAATACTCATGATCAAATAGATTCCTAAGAGCCAAAAGCAAGTCATCTAAAGGAGTCAGATGGAAAGTTCAGAACTGAGGCATTAGAATAATTGAAGTTGATATTCCCCAGGGTATTTAACACCATTAGAACATACCAAAGGAGCTGAACTTTGAAGGTCTTCAATCTTAGGCAGCCTGAAGGACAAAGAGAAAGATGTTGAAGAAACAAAGGTGGTTCCTGTGTTGGAGACACTCAATCATACAGTTTGACATATGTGACTCTGATGTCTCAGAAGAGGAAGAGGAACAAAGAGCATGACACAAAGTACACGTGAGTAAATGGCTAGAAGCTTCCTAGAGTTGATGGGAAATGTCAGTTTGCAGATTCCAAAAGCTTGGCTAACTCCAGAAAGATGAGCACAACTGTACTGGCTGGTTTTGTTTGTCAACTTGACACAAGCTGGAGTTATCACACAGAAAGGTGCCTCCCTTGGGGAAATGCCTCCATGAGACCCAGCTGTAAAGCATTTTCTCAATGAGTGATCAAGGGAGAAGGGTCCAGCCCATTGTGGGTGGTATCATGCCTGGGCTGGTATTCCTGGGTTCTATAAAATATCATCTTGAGTGAGGTAATCCGGTCACAAAAGAACACATGATATTCACTCACTAATAAGTGGATATTCGCCCAGAAGCTCAGTATACCCAAGATAAATTTCACAGACCACAGGAAGCTCAAGAAGAAGGAAGTGTGAGTGCTTCAGGCCTTCTTAGAATAGAGAACAAAATACTCAAGGGAAGAAATAAGGAAACAAAGTGTGGAACAGGGACTGAAGGAAAGGCCATTCAGAGACTGCCTCACTGGGGATCCATCCCATATACAGCCCCCAAATCCAGACAATATTGCTGATGCCAAGAAATACTTGCTTACAGGAACCTGATATAGCTGTCTCCTGAGAGGTTCTGCCAGAGCCTGACAAATACAGAGGCAAACACTCGCATCCAACCATTGGACTGAGCTTTGGGGTCCCCAGTGGTGGAGTTAGAGAAAGGACTGAAGGAGCTGAAGGGGTTTGCAACCCCATAGGAAGAACAACAATATCAACCAACCAGACTCCCCAGAGCTCCCAGGGACTACTACCATCCAAAAAGTACACATGGAGGGACCTATGGCTCAGCTGCATATGTAGCAGAGGATGGGCCTGGTCGGACATCAATGTGAGGAGAGGCCCTTGGTCCTGGGAAAGCCCGATGCCCCAGTGTAGGGAAATGTCAGGGTGGGAAGGGGTGGGTGGGTGGGGGAGCACCCTCATAGAAGCAGGGAGAGGGAGGATGGGATGGGGGTTTCCGGAGGGGAAACTTGGAAAAGGGATAACACTTGAAGTGTAAATAAACAAAATATCCAATAATAAAGTAAAAGAAAAGAAAGCAAGCCAGGGGAAGCAAGCCAGTAAGTAACATCCCTCTGTGACCTCTGCATCAGCTCCTGCTTCCTGACCTGCTTGAGTTCCAGTCCTGACTTCCTTTGGTGACAAACAGCAATGTGGAAGTGTAAGCTGGATAAACCCTTTCCTCTCCAACTTGCTGCCTGGTCATGATGTTTGTGGAGGAATAGAAACCCTGACTAAGGCAACAACACACTGGAAGACCTTCCTGGCTGTGTGATAGTTAAGGTGCTAAAATACAGAAAAGCCAGCCGGACTTGGTGATGTGTGCCCGCAGTTCCAGTGCTTGAGAGGCAGAGGCAGGAAGACTTCAAGTTTGGAGACACCTTGGGCTACGTAGCAAAACACTATCTGAAAAACTTAATTAACTGGTTTACTAAACATGAAAACACAGAAGAAAAGCTTGAAAGCAGTCAGAGTGAAATGGCCTCTTTGTATGAAGAGGAGCAAAGATGAGAAAGTTGCCTGCTCTTCTTGGAAACAAGGCTAAAGCTCAAGAGAAGGACATATTTACAGTTCAGTGTCTCTCAGACCTGTGATCTCAAAGACCAACCCAAAGAGTTATTTCCACTTCCTGCTCAAGGCTTTGCTTTCACTTCAGACTCTCCTGCAGTCTCAGAATCAGGATGTGAGTGTGTGTGTGTGTGAGTGTGTGTGTGTGTGTGTGTCACAGAGAGTGTGTGAGTATATGTGTGTGACAGAGAGAGTGTGTGTATGTATGTGTGTGTATGTGTGAGAGAGTGTGTGTAAGAGAGTGTGTGTGTGTGAGAAAGAGAGTGTGTGTGAGAGTGTGTGTGAGAGAGAGAGTGTGTATGTATGTGTGTGTATGTGTGAGAGTGTGCATGTGTGAGAGAGAGAATGTGTGTGTGGGAGAGTGTTGTGAAAGAGAGAGTGTGTATGTGTGTGTGACAGTGTGTGTGTGACACAGAGAGTGTGTGAGTATATGTGTGTGACAGAGAGAGAATGTGTATGTATGTGTGTGTATGTGTGAGAGTGTGAGTGTGTGAGAGAGAGAATGTGTGTGTGGGAGAGTGTGTGTGAAAGAGAGAGTGTGTATGTGTGTGTGACAGTGTGTGTGTGTGTGAGAGAGAGAGTGTGTGTGTATGTGTGTGTGTGAGTGTGTGTGTGTGAGAGAGAGTGTGCGTGTGTGAGAGAGAATGTGTGTGTGGGAGAGTGTGTGTGAAAGAGAGAGTGTGTATGTGTGTGTGTGACAGTGTGTGTGTGTGTGAGAGAGAGAGAGTGTGTGTGTGAGTGTGTGTGTGTGAGAGTGTGTGTGTGAGTGTGTGTGTGTGTGTGTGTGTGTGTGTGTGCGCGCGCGCTGGAGCACCAAACTCCTACCAAGGTCTGCAACACCAGCGCCTCCCAAGGCAGGGCAGTAATGGGTATGAGGCACACCCTTAGTCTAGATGCTGCGAGAGGGTGGAGAGTCAATGCTTCCACAGAATCCACAGCTTACATGACTGAAGCAAGGGTGTCCAGGACATCAGTCACCCATGTGTCAGGCTCCGAATGCGGGTACTTGATGTGAGTTGTTTCATCACATTCTCATCGAGGTGACTCCTCAAGGCCACTGTGCCCCCTGCTTATCGATGTGGAAGCTACAGTGAGGACTTTGTGAGTCATGGGCTAGGACTCATAGCCAGCAAATGCGGAAGATGGTTTAAACCTGGTCTTCGTGGCACTCAGGCTTGGGACCTCACACTTGAGTCTCACACTGCCCTGCGGACATTCTACACAAATTTATTGTCACCCCAGTGGAATGCTCAGAACTCTGTGTTCTTCCAAAGTCAGCATTCACTTGCATGTTTAACTGCCGCGGTGAGCTTGGATACACACACGTTCACACGCGCGCACACAAACACACACAGGCAAGGACATGTGCACACAGATAACTCCCACACCACACACGCATGCAGCAAGAATGCATTTCACAGGAAAACACTCCAGCTTTGTTCTTGGTCCTGAAAACTGTGAGTCTGAGCCCACCACAAACAGAAACCGGAAATGGGGCCCACAGAGGGAGACGTCCCTCTCTCTCCCCACGCCCCTTGGTGTGGTTAGCCACCAAGGGCTTCGTTCATTTGCTCCAGTGCCACCCCTTGCACAGACCTTGTCTTTGTCTTGCCCACTCCTGGCAGCCGGCCCGCCTCTCCTCTCAGCCCTCACACATGCCTTCACAAAGTTTCCATTTCGGTCGCCAGCATTGCTAGCATGGAACTCATTACCACAAACCTGGAGTCAGCCACCCTGGTGGCTGGAAAGGGGGCCTCCACAGACTCTTGTGAGCAGGACAAATGAGCATCCCAAGCTCCAAGACCTTCTTTGTTCTTCCTTAGCCAGAGTGGGAAGATGTGGAGACATTTGTTAAGGGTACCATTGGCTTTATCCGACGCTCATTCAAATACAGTACTAGATGTCTCTGCTCTGTACCGGGTATTGGTCAACAGGAGATATTTTTATTGATTCCCTTGGCATGTGACAGGTACTCTGTGTTGGATGGATGAAAGTATGCATGTATGTATGCATTGGTAAAAGGATGCATGGAGGGGAGATGGGTATATTGATGGGTGGCTGTAAGTTTTGATACAGATACATGGATGGATGATGCATTTCTTAAAAGACAGATGTCTGTCTGTCTGTCTGTATGGATGGATGGATGGGTGGATGGCCATATATTGAGGTAGATAAATGAATTGGATATATATGTGGACAGTTGGGTGGATGGATGGTTGATGGATGGATAGATATACTGAAGATTTGGTGAGCGAATAGATGACATGATGGATGGATGAACAGAGGGGCAGATCTGTGAGTGGATGGACAGTTGATTGGTGGCTTGTTGGGTGGGTACATAGATAAGTAGCTATGTAGATATATGAGTGGGTGGATTGGTAGGCAGATCAATAGGTAAACAGATGGATGGATAAATACATGGATGAGTGGATGGATGGATGGATGGTGGATGGATGGTGGATCGATGGATGGATAGATGGGTGAATGGATGGGTGGGTGGGTGAGTAGATGGATAGATGGGTGAATGATGGGTAGGTGAATTCATAGGCAATGGACAGATGGTTGGCTATATGTCTGTTTGCAGAGATGGGTTGACAACTCTGCAGAGGTTGTAGCTGATAAGGAAGAGCTTGCATCTCTAAAGAACCTACCCTTTGATAACAGAATTGGTTGTCACACATTCTCTGGTTACAAAAATGCCGGGGTGGGAGGAAGAAAACAGGAAGCGAACTAGGAAGGAACATGACCCTTCCCAAATCCATCCAGCCTGACTGGAAGAACAATATCCATTCCTAACTTTGCAGACATAATCCATCACTTAGTGGAGTGACAGTGCGACCCTGAGCCCACCTCAAAGGGAACTTCATAGGCTGGTTTGACTAAGGTGCAACTAGCATTGGGACCCATAGGGTGTGCATCTTCTGGGCCCCTGCTCAATACATTCAAGGCAAATATATACTCCAGAGCACCCAGCGCTGTACAGTCACCCAGGTCAGCTATAGGCATGTGCAGCCTTCACATCATACCTGGTCATAGAAATCAGGTACTTGGTCTCCCTCATCGTTGGTGTGAACAATCGCAGAGTCCATCCCCAAATGGCCTACCCACCAGCCTGTTAGCCTTTCCTGAGTTCCAGGCTTATTGGCATGGAAGGGTCTAGGTGATATACAGACTCGTTCCCTGTTAAAACCAATCAGGACTGTCCATTTGCTTCCTTGGCCTATGGGGTGAGAGTCTCAAATCACAGACAAGACAGCAACGCACGCTCTTCCGTGCCTCTTGATACTCATATCCCTGTTTTGACTTTGAGTCTTAGTAAAGCTCTCGGTGGCCAAAAGTTCTGCATGCTGCAACTTTGGTGGATCACATGTTGACTTCTGGAAGGTTTCTGGGGTGGCTTGAATAAGAATGTCCCCCACAGACTCATCTATCTAAGTGTTTAGTCACCAGGGAGTGGTGCCATTTGAATGGGTTGGAAGGATTAAGATGTGTGCCCTTGTAACTTCAATTTTATTTCAAAACTCTAATTTTCATGAAGGCCCTTAAGTGCTTTAACCTCCCTTGTAGTCCACCATCCACCAGAGGTGGTGGGAAAGAGAGGATAGGGGAGGGGGGATTGGACCTGTTTGGGAAGGTTCTTCTGGAGCAACTCCTGTCTGTGCTGTCTGGAAACCAGCAGTTCAGTTTACAGGTCAGCAGCAACAGCTCACAGACACTTTACGGATACACCAGCAGTCCAGTTCGGTAGAGTAGGGATAGCAAACTTGAGTCAGCAGCAGTGGCACTACCTAGCAGAGAGAGCCAGGCTTCAGCCTCAGCACTTGTCAGCAGGAGGGACCAGGAGGGACACCAGGAGAAGAAGTTCTAGGCTCTGCCTCTCTCAGCAAAGCAAAGCAGTGAAGATGAGAGACCAGTAAGTGTTGTACAGCTAGCTCTGTGAGCAAGTCTAGCTCGGCTTCCGCACGGCTGCTGTCCGAAGATCACGTGTCCTCCGTGGGTCTTATCTCAGCTGACATCACTCTGCCAATCAGCCCAAGGAAGCAGCAAGAAACTGCAGTGTGCCATCAGATTTTTTTCCGGCACATTTCTCTCGTTGGGGTCCTGACAAGTATGGGATGTAAGGTAGACTGACATGTGCGTGTTGTTAGCAAAGAATCCTTCACTGTGCATTCTTTCACATGCTTGCTTTAGCAGAACATCCTTTTTCCTGTGTCCGCGTCAATGAAACACTCCTTCCCATGTTTGCCTTAGTGAAACAACATCCAACACAACTGCCTCTCCAAACCCTTAAGTTTCCACTTCATGGCCTCGTTGGAAGAAGTGTGTCTCTGGGTGTTTTGGGAGTTTTTTATTGTCTCGATGAAATACCATGACCATATACTTCCATATCACTGTCTATCACTGAAGGAAGTCAAGACAGGAATCTCACACAGGGCAGGAACCTGGAGGCAGGAGCTGATGCAGAGGCCATGGAGGGGGGCTGCTTACGGGCTCGCTCCTTATGGCTTGCTCAGTCTGCTTTCTTATAGAACCCAGGACCACCAGCTCAGAGCTGGCATCACCCAGAATGGGCAGGGCCCTCCTACATCAACCACTAATTAAGAAAATGTTCCCCAGGCTCATCTTCTAGAGGCATTTTCTCAATTGAGGCTCCCTCCTCTCTAATGACTCTAGCTTGTGACAAGTTGACTGAAAACTAGCCAGTATGCTCAAGCTGGGCTTTGAGGTTTCAAAATCCCATGTCAGCCTAATCCCCCTCTTCTGTTTGTGGATCAGGATGTAGCTCTTGGCTACTACTCCAGAGCCTGCTTCATGCCACCATGCTCCCGCCATGATGACAATGGACTAGACCTCCAAAATCCATAAGCAAGCCCCAACTAAATGCTTCCTTTGATAAGAGTTGCCTCAGCCATGGTGTATCTTCACAGAAATAGCGACTTAAGACAGTTGCCATGAAACTCCAGCAGCCAAGGACCCCTCTCTCCCTGGGAGCTGCCCACCCTCCATTGGGTTCCTCATCTCCCTGGTCAGGTCAGGCTTGTGGCAGAGCTTCAGAGTTCTGGCCTCCTAAGTCCATGAGCATTTACTGTGTGGTTATAAACTAAGAGAAGCTCCTTCGTGGTTCCCCACCTCCCCTGACTTCTCTGGTTCCCCGGGGAGTCATTCTTCCCTCTCTGTCCCCTCTGAGCCCCAGCCCACAGGAGCTGAGACTCCCTTTCCTTCTCTTTGCAGATGATCTGCATTTCCTGGATCTTTAATCCCATGTGCTGAAGACAACAGTTGGTATCATTCTGCAGCCACCAGCTCAAGTGTCCCCAAATTCAGGGTTATTCTCTCTCTCTCTCTCTCTCTCTCTCTCTCTCTCTCTCTCTCTCTCTCTCTGTCTCTCTCTCTCTCTCTCTCTCTCTCTCTCTCTCTCTCTCTGTGTGTGTGTGTGTGTGTATGCATGTGTGTGCATGCATCTATGTGAGGGCACAGGTAGATGGCCATGCACATGTGTACACATGCATGGAGGCCAGAAGGTTGATATTGGGAGTCTTCCTCAACAATTCTCCACTTTATTAATTTTTTTGAGATGTCTTACTGAATCTGGAGCTTACCAGTTCAGTTAACCTGGCTTTTCAGGAAACTCCAGGGATCCTCCCCTGCGCTGGGATTACAGGTGCTCCACTTTCTAATATGGATGTTAGGGATCAGATTTGGGCCCCCATGCTTGTGTAACAAGCACTTTACCTGCTCAGCCAACTCCCCCGTTCTTCCTTCTTTGCCTCAGCTATTACTTTATGTCTGTCTGTCTGTCTGTCTGTATGTATGTCTGTCTGTATGTATGTATTGAGGGATGTCCCTGTATGTCTTGAGGGACGTCACACCCTCCATCTTGGCCCAGGCGCGGATAAACGTGCAATGCAAAAAGAAACAAAGTTGCCTTTAGGTTTGGCTTGGGCTAGACTTTGAGTACATAAATTGTACTTGATCTAATTAATTGCTGTTTTAATTAAGTTGGTCATGATGATTGGGGCTAGTGGTCTTTCTCCTCTCATCTTTGGGATTAACACACACTCCCAAGATCTGATTTCCTGAAGATATGACCTCTTCAGGAAGAGAAGGAGGAGGAGGAGGAGGAGGAGGAGGACGAGGACGAGGACGAGGACGAGGAGGACGAGGAGGAGAGAAAGAAGGGGAACAGAAAGAGGAAGAAGAGGAAGAAAAGGGAGGAGAAACAAGAAGAAGGAAGGAGAAAAGGAGGAGGAGGAGTAAGAGGAGGAGGAAGAAGAGGAGGAGGGAGAAGAAAACGGGGGAGCTGGCTGAGCAGGTAAAGTGCTTGTTACACAAGCATGGGGAAGTGTGTTACTGTGGGGGCGGCTTTGAGGTCTTCTATGCTCAAGCTAGATACCCAGTATGGTTCACAGTCTCCTTTTGCTGGCTTCAGATCAGGATGTAGAACTCTCAGCTCCCCCAGCACCATGTCTGCCTGTACACTGCCATGCTTCCCACCATGATGATAGCAGAGTAAACTTCTAAAACTGAAAGCCAGCCCCAAATTAAATGTCTCCCTTCGTAAGAGTTGCGGTGGTCATGTTGTCTCTTCAAAACAATTAAATTCTAACGAAGACACTGGGAATCTAGGGAAGTTTGGTGTCAGGAGTAATCATACTCACACACACTCATTCATACACTCATACTCATACTCACATTTACACACTCATTCACACTCATACACTCACACATACTCATTCATACACTCACACTCACACTCATACTCACATTTACACACTCATTTTACACTCACAATAATACACACTCACACTCACTCACACACACTCATACACTCACACTCATACTCACATTTACACACTCATTCACACTCATACACTCACACTCAATCACAACTCTCTCACACCTTGCCTTCTTTAGAGGAAGAGGGGACTTTGAAGCATTCGCATTTTACTTTAAGCATGTCTGGACTATTTGCAGTGTGGTAGCGTGAGGAAGTTAACCTTTGACCCCTGGTGGTTGGCCTTCCTCGAATGGATCACCAGTTTATCGCTCCCCGACATCTTCTGCACACAGGACCCCACTTCATAAAGGCAAGCTTCAGTCTTCTCTCTACAGCCCCGAGTTTTTCATCTAGGTTGGCAGGCCTCACATCGCCCAGCAATTTCTTGCAGCATGCCTGCCGTATCGTACTATGTGATTATTCTAGAACTCTTACCTGTCTCTGTGAGTGATGGGTTTCCCATTTCTCCCATTTGCTGGAGGACGCCCGTTTCCCAAGTGGTGGTGGAGCCCTGCAGAGCTAAGGTCTCCACTTGCAGACACCCGCTCCTCGGCTGAAAGGAACGGGCTGAGAACTGATGGCCAAGCTCCAGTCTACATTCTTTGCAGCCATTCTGAGAGTCTTTGACCTTCCACACCGATCTTAAGATTATATTTCTATTTATGCATCATGACTTCAGTAATTTTATTTTCCAAATAAAACATTTTGTTATTAAAAGGGAAGGCTTAGTGGATCATCTACCAGTAATAATACGTAAAATAAAAAGGGGCCAGAGACAAGGCCAAACCCTGGTAGAGATCCCAGAAAAGCTCAATGGTTGCCGGTGGAAGACCGAACAGAACATTCTAGAACAATTCGACTGTTAGAAGAGTCAACACAGTGGTGCCACACGGCTGCTCGGTGATCGAGCTCCAGGGGCGGAAGGCAAACATTGCAAATTGATGTCCACTTAAATCCTGTTCGTGGGAAGGTACAGAGGTTTCACTTGGATGCCACCAAGATGTCCTTCCACAGGGAGTAGACAACAAACTGTGGCGTGCCCAGACCACGGGGACGATGCTGGTCATGGCGAAGCTATAGGGGCAGGGTGAAGAGAATTCAAACTCCCACTACATCTTGCTAAAAAGACAGTGAAGCAAGGATAGCGTCCTACTGTCTTCTCCTGCCTCATGTGGAACTGAGCTGTGCAGACCTCCTAAAGAGGAAATGGCTGCCAAAGTGAACCTCACCTGCTTGCCTTAGCTCTGAAACTAGAGACGGGAAGGGTCTCCTGAGGGAGAACACTGAGGTTTTGACAGCAGATAAGCCAGAGGCTTGAGGAGAAACTGACTTTGGCCCCCAAGTGCAGACTGTAGCTAAGAAACAGCCTCCAGGTCAGAAAGGCAGGAAACAATAAAAAACAAAACATAAAAAAAAAAAAAAAGACCTGACAAGACCTACGTAGGAGGAGGCTATAGTCATGGCTCGCTGCCTTGTTCCACATGTCCTGTTGACAGCAGCCCTGCCCTACACTCCACCCTTACAGATGAAGGACTTGGAAATGTCAGTTACAGGCAGTTGTTCACACGGCTGGGCACCTGACGGTGACTGTCCCTTCCAAACCCAGACTGCCTCCGCTTGAGCAAGTGTCAGGCCACAAGCTGCCGCCACCCTGACGGGAGACACCTCTGTGTGCATCCTTTGGGGACGGCAAAACAAATCCAGCGCTAGTGTGAATCCACACACAAGAGTGAGAGAGCCTCAGTCGCCCACCCCTGGAGAAGCCTCGAGGTCTCTCAGACACTGGGAGCATCGCCAGCAGATGAAGGGGAACGCGCGAGTCAGCCTTTCTCATCACCATCGCGTTCACGCTGGTCTTTGGATCCAGCCCTTTGCTGTGGTCTGGGGGTCTGTGGTTTTGGTCATGCATGGTAGAGGTTAAGCTTTCAGTTGTGTTTCCTGTCCGCTGTGGTGCAAGAGGTTTCTGGGGGAACGGTGTTGGGGTGCGGGGGAAGCAATATGAAACAAATGAAGGACTCCGGCTGCTTTTCCGCTTGGGACTTTAAAAACCGTTTAGTGTCCAAGTGACTTGACATACCCAGTCCCTCACAATATTTGCGTAGGACTCTGGGATCAAAATATAATTTCAAAATAATATATTTTCTGACATCCCCTAAGAAAAAAAAAAGTAATTGCCAGTTTCTTCCCTCTAAAAGGATTTAGATGGAATAACATCTGTGTTGAGAATTCTGCAGATACGTTAAACTGACAGGCGGTCTCTAAGGCGCTCTGCTCATTAATGTTCTGTGCATAAAATTAAAACTTGAAATATATTTTTAAATCCATTTTGAATCATTTAAGCAATTCTCCCGCAAAGAACTATTGTACTGAAATAATATATTTGGAGCGAGGAATATGAAAGGCATTAAAATGTCTTAAGACCCCCTGCCTTTCACAGGCAGAGTACGGGAGGTGGGGGGGGGCTCTCCGTCTCGTTTGAAACATCCTCTGTGTAGAGCATGCCCACCTCTGAAGAAAACGACCTGGTGGGGGAGCACTGAGAGCTTCGCCTGAGCCCACAGGAGGAGGTCTGCTGTTCAGCTTCAGAGAGAGGATGTGAGTTATGATGGCCCATCCAGGTCTCCCCAAGAAGGGCAGAAGACAGACATACCGCAGAGCCTTCCTTTATGCCACCTTTGGCCGTGCTTTTGAGATGTCGGTTTTGTGGTTGTGGTGGTGGTAGTCGTGATTCCCTATCCCCAGGCTGACCGCGAACTCACCATGCACCAGAGACTGGCCTTCAACGTCTGATCTTCCTACTGCCGTCAGAGTGCCGGGGTTTATAGGCTGCACCGCCGTACCCAGTTTATGTCAGGGCTGAAACCAGGGCTCTGCGTGGGCTGCTGAGCGAGCATGCTACTCACGGAGCTACAGCCCAGTCCTCCAGTTTTATGGCTGTTTTGGCACACTCAGGACAGCTGGTCACGGGCCGGTTTCTTTGGAGCATGTTGGCACTTGTATGTAAGCAGAAACAGCAGTGTGACCCTTCCTGACCCTTCTGTCCCTCGCTGCTGCCTTAACCCATTAATCGAGCGTGTATCAAATACTAACCAAGAGCAGTCTTGGCCAGGACTCTAATGCTTCCACATTGGGTAAAACTGACTACTCACACTGGCTAGAGAAAAGCTCCACGGCACAGAGGGACCAGAGAGGAAAGCCAACTCTCATTACAGTGTGGGGATGAAGCCTTTAAAAGGGAAAGCACAGTATGGCACCAGGTGCTCCCTGGAGAAGGGGGTGTCTATGAGGGTGTGACCCAATAGTCCAGCGGTTCCCATCTCTCCTTTCAGGGGGTGAGCTAGCGGATACACCTTCACCATGGAGTCTAACCAAGCCTTGGTGTAGAGCAGGAATGCAGCAAACATCCACAGGCAAGACTGACAGGGGTCTAAGCAGACTGAGCCGCTGGGAACCAAGACTGGGAAAACTGATGACCAGAGGACAAAGTGGATCTCAAGATGCCTTCCATAGGCAGAGGACAAGGTTCACTTGGTGTCTTAGTTAGAGTTTTACTGCTGGGAACAGACACCATGACCAAGGCAAGTCCCACAAAAGGCAACATTTAATTGGGGCTGGCTTACAGGTTCAGAGGTTCAGTCCATTATCATCAAGGCAGGAACATGGCAGCATCCAGGCAGACATGGCACTGGAGGAGCTGAGAGTTCTACATCTTCATCTGAAGACTCCTAGTAGGAGACTGGCTTCCAGGCAGCTAGGGTAAGGGTCTTAAGGCCACACCCACAGTGACACACCCACTCCAACAAGGCCACACCTATTCCAACAAGGCCACACCTCCTAATGGTGCCACTCCCTGGGCCAAGGATATTCAAACCACCAAACTTGGGAAATGGTCAGAGATTCCAACAGACACTTGCCACCTGCAAAACCAAAGTACCTGGGTCAGGGGACCACAGACATCCCAAGAACCACCAAACCATTTTCCTCCTGTCTCCTGCTTGGTCTTTCTCCACATGCAGCTTCAATTTTTCCTAAAGCATTTAAGCCTCGATTGTGTGACTTCTCCTGGGGAGACGGGAACAAGCGTGTCCTCACTCCAGATAGGACATCAAGGAGAGACCATAGAAACGACTCAAGCCATGTCCAGCTTGGCAAATCTACGAGTATACTGGGTGACTTATAGGAATGTGAGGAGTGATGTCCAGGAACAGACAGGATTGGGAGTATGCTCAAAAGGGGCACAACCATTAACTAATTACGTGATCATAGCTACCTCCAAGGCAGACACATCCCCAAAAAACCCAAGCAAGGGTGATATCATACAGATGCTGCACCTCTAAAGCTCCCTGACAGAGTTGCTCAATATAGAGTATCTCCCCCATTCCCAGCAGCCATTGCTGCTCATATGACCATGAGGAGGAAGGGGCCTAGGGAGCCTTGTAAAGCTTGTAAATTTCAGTGACTTCTGAGACTTATGAGATGTTTACTTCCTGGATTCATGTAGCCTACCCACAATGTAATGTGTCATTTGGACAGCATTACACACTGCATCTTCTGGCTCATCTGTGTATTAAGTACAAGAAATGTTCCCCCATAGCTCACTTGTTAAACAATGGTCACCAGCAAGTGGCACTGTTTGGGAAGGTTCTGGAACCTGTAGGAGGAAGTGCTCTGCTGGGAAAAAATATGTCACTAGTGGACCTTGAAGCTTTAAAGCCCAGCCTAACTTCCTCTCCTCTACTTCCTAGGGATGTCATGTGACCAGTCCTTCCTGTTCTTACCATGTGCCTTCCCTTCCTGAGGCCACTATTGCTCACTGTGGTGGTTTGAGTGACACTGGCTCTCCCGTAGGCTTATGCAATCAAATTATGTTCAGCCCCCAGTTAGTAGGATGTTCAGTGTCTTAATCAGGGTTTCTATTCCTGCACAAACATCACGACCAAGAAGCAAGTTTGGGAAGGAAAGGGTTTATTCAGCTTACACTTCCACATTGCTGTTCATCACCACAGGAAGTCAGGTCTGGAACTCAAGCAGGTCAGGAAGCAGGAGCTGATGCAGAGGCCGTGGAGGGATGTCACTTACTGGCTTGCTTCCCCTGGCTTGCTCGGCTTGCTCTCTTATAGAACCCCAGACCGCCAGCCAAGGGATGGTACCATCCACAATGGGCTGGGTCCTCCCCGCCTTGATCACTAAATGAGAAATGCCTTACATCTGGGTCTCATGGAGGCATTTCCTCAGGGGAGGCTCCTTTCTCTGTCTCAGTCAGCCTCTCTCTCTCTCTCTCTCTCTCTCTCTCTCTCTCTCTCTCTCTCTCCCCCCCTCCTTCCCCTGTCCCCCTCCCCCTCTCCAGACTGCAGATTGGCGTCTCCCTCACAGGCCGTTAGTATAGTTCGTAAGGAGCACAGGTCAGTTCTCACTTGAGACAGTGGCTATGAAAACAAGCCTCTGGCCTCAAGTCTTCTTCAGTGATGCTCCAGCTATTGTGATGTCATCTTCCGTTAGCCAAATGAACCATTTTTCTTAACAGCTTCAGGCATTTTGTTATAGCAATGAAAAATGGTGTCTTAGTTAGGGTTTTGCTGCTGTGAACAGACACCATGACCAAGGCAACTCTTATCAGGTCAACATGCGGCTGGCTTACAGGTTCAGAGGGTCAGTCCATTATCATCAAGGTGGGAGCATGGCAGCATCCAGGGAGACATGGGGCAGGCAGATCTGAGAGTTCTACATCTTCATCTGAAGGCTGCTAGTGGAAGACTGGCTTCCAGGCAGCCAGGATGAGGGTCTTACGCCCATAGCCACAGTGACACACCCACTCCAACAGGGCATATGTACACCAACAGGGCCACACCTTCTAATACTGCCACTCCTTGGGCAGAGTATATACAAACCATCACAATGGACAAACCTACAAAGCCCGCCAAGCCTAATAACCTTTTGTTACTCTGGGAGTAGCCCCCTGATCAACCGGTAAGAGAACCTCAAAACACTCAAACCGCCATTCTAGTTTGGGCAACCTTGGCCCTGTACAGAACTCTTCAGCTATGCTTTTTTTGCCGGGCTGTGAGTTTCTACAAGACTGGAATGGGGTTGTTCTGGACACTGTAAGGTACCACACACATAAGACTCAGTAACATTTGTCAAGAAAGGTAAGAAGAATGGGGTCTCCCTGTGCCACTGAGTACATGGCAAAGAATGACACTTTCATGATCTCTTTCCCTTCAAACATGTCTGAACCCCTGTGGGTAACACCTTCTCCTGGACCGCACAGCTCACCCCTGAGACTAGCCCCGGGATGATGAAGCCGTCATTCCATGCCCCTCTGTAATGCCTAATGCTCGTCATCAACCGGACAGGGGATGAATCACAGTGCTTGTCTGTGATTGGGTTAACTCAAGTGGGAAGGCTCAGCCAAATGTGGGCGGCACCATTCCGTGGGCGGGGTTAGAGTATGAACAGCCCAGAAAGCAGGAATGCAAAAGGAGATGGTCGGCCGGTAGGAGAGCGCACAGTCAACCCTAACAACTGAGTTTGAGCTCCCAGACTCAGAAATTAGAAGGAAGTGAAAGAACCAACTCTCTGCAAGCTGTCTTCTGTACATACTCCTGTACATTCTCCTGTGCACACGCACACACTTAAACACAGACACACTCACACACTCTCAAGCACAGACACACAGACATACACACACTCAAACAGACTCTCTCACTCTCTCTCTCTCACACACACACACACACAAACTCTGAAGCACACAGCCATACACACACACACACAGATACACTCACACAGAGACACACTCACATGACTCACACACACACACACTCAAACAGACACACATTCAAACAGAGGCACACTCACACATACACAAACACACGCATTCAACCACAGTCATGCATTCTCATACACACACATACACTCACACAGAAACACACACACACTCACACACATACATACACAAACACACGCATTCAACCACAGTCATGCATTCTCAGACACACACATACACTCACACAGAAACACACACACACTCACACATACACAAACATACACATTCAACCACAGACATTCTCATACACACACACTCACACACACACATTCAACCACAGACACACATTCTCACACACACACTGAAAGAAAGTTAATGGCCTATAGTAGGATCAGAAGCCTAACTGTTAGAAAAATTGCTGTCATTCCTGATGAGCACTGCGCATGTGCTACCTCCGCTGTACTCCCCCTCCCCTACTCATTTCTTGTAACTCGCCTTAAACTAGGGAAACGAAACTTACTTGATTGGTTTACTAAAGACATGTGATCTGGAAAGTTCAAGTTTTCCATAAACTTGTACCCTCCCCTGCTTGTGTTAGCCTATAAAATGAGAGATCTTCTTATGGTCTGGGTCGACACCTCTGTCTCCTGCGTGGGATATGTGTCGGCCCGGCGATCTCCATAATAGATCTCTGTAATAAACCTCGCCTTTGCATATTACATCCAAAATGGTCTCTCTATGTCTGGGGTCCACGATTTCCCGAGACTTGAGTAAGGGTCTCCCTTCGGGGATCTTTCATTTGGGGGCTCGTCCGGGATCTTCGCACCCACCCCAGACCCCGAAGACCCCTTGGAAGTGAGTTGGATGTTTCTGTGTGAGCGGCGCCGCATTTGTCAGTCTGTGTCTGCTTGTCCACTGTCCATCTGTTTCCAGTCGTTTCCAGATAGGAACGACTTGGGTCAGTTTGTTTCCAGTCATCTCCAGGTAGGAACGACTTGGGCAGCTGCGGCCCAAGGACACCGGGGCTGCAGGGGACAGACGTGTCCGGCACTGCAGGCTGCAACCCTGGGGGACGCCTCGAGGGTGAAGGGGGCTCAGGAGGAACTGAGCATTTTCTTTCAGGTTCATGGAGAGGAAGTTAGACTTCTAAGACTAGAATCTAAGAGGACCCTGCCGAGCAAACTGGCTTTTGGTCTCTTGTGGAGTAGTCGCAGAGGGCAACTAGTGCTAGGTATTCTTGTTTCTCTTGTTGTTTTGCTTGTCTTTTGTGTTGGGTGTTTGTTGTACTTTGTGGACAAAATGGGACAGACTGTGACAACCCCCCTTTCACTGACTCTTGACCATTGGACTGAAGTTAAGACTAGGGCCTGTAATCATTCTGTTGAAGTGAAGAGAGGGAAGTGGCAGACTTACTGTTCTTCTGAGTGGCCAACATTCGGGGCAAGATGGCCCCTGATAGGGACTTTCAGCTTAGACATCATCTATGCTGTTAAGAACATCATTGTCCAGAAGGAGCCAGGTTCCCATCCGAACCAGCAGCCATACATTGTTGTGTGACAAGATGTAGCTCAGGACCCTCCTTCTTGGGTCCAACCCTGGATCCCGCCTAAGTCAGGCTTCCGAGCCCTGACTCTGAGGAAATCTGAACCAGAATTAGAACCAGAGAAGGCATGGCCTGAGGTGCCTCCTCCGAAGTCCCCTCCGCACCTCAGATCTATCCCGAGATTGAGGAGCCTCGGAAGTGGCAAACTCCCCTCCCCCTGCCTTATCCTCCCCCCTATCTCACAAAGGCCGTTTGTTTTTGTTTTTGTCTTTTTTGTTTTTGTGCGCACTTCTGTTTTTTTGTCTGTTAATCTTTTTATTGTCTTTCGGTGTGACTAAATGCTTTTGTCCTTTTCGGTGAACCTCTATCTTCTGGACTCTCTTCTTGTTTTCTCGCCATCCCACTTGAGATACTTGTTAGTAGCTGTTACGGGAAATACAGAATCCTACTAGAGGCCAGAAAAAGTGTTGCAGACATGGATGGAAAGCCCTCACTTCTGCCTGTTGACTTCAATATGCCTGAAGGTAGGGAGCGCCAGGTCTACCGCCAGACTCCATTGGTGGGTCTCCGAGGGGCTGGAAAACACCCCACCAATTTGGCTAAGGTAAGGAAAAGATATGAAGAAACTTGAGGGGTTAAACTAAGTTGCTGAGAGTTAGTGTAAGTTGCAGAGAAAGTAAAGTTGAAGTGTGCACATAAGTGGACAGCATCTAGTAGCTGTAGAGGAAGATGCAGAAGATATAACAGAGAGACTGAGAAAGAGAAAGAGAAAAGAAGGTAAAAAGAGCAGGAAGCTAGGGAAGAAAAGAGACAAAAAGAAGAAGAAGCTAGAGAGCTAAAGAGAGATAAAAGACAAGAGAGGAACATATACTGGCCACAGTAGTTAGGGAACCTAGGAAGACAGTACCTGGCAACAGAAGAGAATTCCTGACTAAAGATCGGTGTGCCTAATGCAAAGAAAAAGGACAGTGGGTCAGGGACTGCCCCAGGAAGAACAAGAGGGGCCTCTCCAGTGGCCCCAAAGGCAAGCCTCTTGGTCCTAGAGTGCTGGCTATGTGCAAAGATAGAAGGGAAGCCTGCCCAGTTGTTTTGTGAATACGGGGGGCCTAACTCTCTGTGCTCCTATGCCCAAATGAACTAGTGTCCAACAAAAGACCTTGAGTACAGGAGGCTACTGGCAACAAACAATACTTATGGACTACCCGAAGAACAGTGAACCTTGGCGTGGGCCGGGTAACCCACTAGTTCATGGTCATCCCTGACTGTCCCATCCCTTGCTCATGAGAAATTTGCTCTCCAAAATGGCTTGTGTGGGCTGAAATGGTGGGTGAGGCCATGTGTATGCATATCTGCAGACTGTGTATGTAAAGCTTAAAACTTGTCTCAGCGCACCAGTACCTGATGCTGAAAGATGTGTGGCTTAGTGCCGTTCTGCCTGGAACATACCATTCCTGCCAGCTGGGCACTAACAATTATCACTCAATCCAGGACTTAAAACTGTGGTAGAATGGCTGATGTTTTGCCTTTGAATAAAATGTCCCAGAGGATGGGACCACTGGTCAGCTGCCATGGACTAGATTCTTCACTGGTTGGGGGCAATCTGGTCACCTTGCTGCCCAATCCTGGCCTGGAGCCACCACAGCACAAGTGTCAAGCACTGGCAGAAGCCCATGGGTGGAGGAAAGACCTCTGTGACTGACTGATCAACCCCTGCTGAAAGCCGAGGCTACCTTGTCCACAGACGGGAACAGTTCTCTTCAAGAAGGTCAGAGATAAGTGGGTGCTGCCGTGATGGACAACACAATGTCATCTGGGATGGCTGAACCTCAACCCCCCAGCACATCAGCGCCACAGATGTCTTTGCCATCTCTTGGATGCCATGATGAAGCCAACAACTGTGAGTATTCATTGCCTAGGACATCAGGAAGGAAGAGATTCAGTGGCATGGGGCAGTAACAAAGCAGATCAAGTGGCTCGAGAAATGCTATGCAGGAGCCTATCCTGGTTACAGGCCTGCAAGAGACAGCCACTGGGAACTGGGATCGGACTAAGGAATGGCCTCACTTAGAATATACAACAGAAGAAAAGGCCCAAATTGCTTTAAAAAAAAAGACAATTGCACATTTGAGGGAAAACTATATTTCCCAGAGAACAAACAGAAGATTCACTTTGCCAAATACAGAAATGGACTCATTTAGGAGATAAGAAGTTTGTCCAAGTACTTAAGGTATATGTAATAGACTTTTTAGCCAGAGAGGCAGTTAAAAAAAAGTATAAGGTATGTCTGTAAGTGAATGCTTAGCAAGCAAACAGGGCAAAGAGACCTAGAGAGTTTAGCGAGAAGTCAAAGTGAACTTCACTGAGAAAATATGGTCACAAGTATCTCCTAATCCTTGTAGATACCTTTCCAGGAATAGATAGAAACTTTCCTCACCGAGCAAGAGACGGCCTCAGTAGTCATCCAGAAGATACTGGAAGATATCTTCCCCTGATTTGGATTGCCCAAGGTAATCTGGTCAGACAACGGCCCTACTTTCATTGCCAAGGTAAGCCAGGGTGTGGCCAAGTATTTAGAGGTCGATTAGAAATTACATTGTATTTACAGACCTCAAAGTTCAGGACAGGTAGAGTAAATAAATAAAACTCTAAAAGAGACCCTGACCAAATTGACCATGGAGACTGGCGCAGACTGGGTGGCACTCCTTCCCTCTTGCTCTCTTCAGAGCAAGAAATATCCCTTCCAGATTCAGCCTTACCCACTTTGAGATCTTATAGGGGTCCTCAGCTCCTCTGACTGTATTAGATGTTACTGAACCAACATGTCATAGTAATAATGATTTGTATGCCAGGCTAAAAGACCTACAGGTGATACAGAAAGAAGTCTGGTCACAGCTGACAATAGCCTATGCCCCGGGGACCCCCGAGACATCTCACCAGTTCCAGGTCGGAGACTCCAGCTACATACAACGACACAGAGCCCAGACACTCGAGCCTCACTGGAAAGGACCATACCTGGTGCTGCTGACCACCCTGACAGCCATCAAGTCTCAGCCCTCACCAGCCCCGTACTAGAAGTTGGAGCTGAGAGCTGGGACCTAGAGGGACACTCAGATCTTGCAAAAGCTCCCTAGACTTGCACATAAGATAAGTGGATACATCAGAGACATGACTGGGAGTTTGTTATAATGCTCACTTGAGGAGTGTGCTTTAGAAACAAGAATTTCATGTTTGCCCTGGGTTCCATCGAGATAGGTGTGGGGATAGGCTTGATTTTTATTGCAAATGATGTAACATTGCATATGTTAGTACTCCTAACACTTCTTGGGACTGTACCTCAGGGATCACAACCTGTATAAGTTTAGAAGTTCTAAAAGACAGTCATGACCCTTGTGTGTAGGTTCTGATAGTTTCCAGATTGGAATCCTGATACTAAAGAGTTTAGGTACTGCAAGGTCAGCTACAAGGACATCTGTTGCCCTGCAACACAAGGCTTATGGTGAATTCAGAACTGCCATTGACTTAGATATAAAAAGAATTAAAAAGACTTTTTAGCTGACCTCCAAGAATCCCTAACCCCCCTCTCAGAGATAGTCCTTCAGAATAAAAGAAGATTAATTAGACCTGATATTCCTTAAAAGGAGGTCTGTGTGCTACTAAAGAAAAGAATGTTGCTTCTATGTAGACCATTCAGGAGTAATGAATGAGTAAACTTAGAAAAAGGTTAAACAAAAAACAGAGACAGAGAAGCGCATCAGGGATGGTTCAAGAGCTGGTTTAGTAGATCTCCTCGGATGACTACTCTGATATCTTCCCTTATGGGACCCTTCTTAGTTTTGCTTCTGCTTCTGATTATAGGTCCATGTGTGTTAACTAGTTACCTTCATTAGAGAAAGAGTGGGTACTGTTTAGATTTTGATGTTACGCCAACAGTGTCATGCTTTAGGAGGGCAAGAAAACCAATATTATAAAGGTACTAAAATTTAGTTCTATGATTAGAACTAGCCAGTAGAAGAAGTGGGGAATGAAAGAAAGTTAATGGCCTATAGTAGGATCAGAAGCCTAACTGTTAGAAAAATTGCTGTCATTCCTGATGAGCGCTGTGCATGTGCTTCCTCCGCTGTACTCCCCCTCCCCTACTCATTTCTTGTAACTCGACTTAAACTAGGAAAACGAAACTTACTTGATTGGTTTACTAAAGTCATGTGATCTGGAAAGTCCCATAAACTTGTACCCTCCCCTGCTTGTGTTAGCCTATAAAATGAGAGATCTTCTTACGGTCTGGGTCGACACCTCTGTCTTCTGCTTGGGATATGTGTCGGCCCGGAGATCTCTGTAACAGATCTCTGTAATAAACCTCGCCTTTGCATATTACATCCAAAATGGTCTCTCTGTGTCTGGGGTCCGTGATTTCCCGAGACTTGAGTAAGGGTCTCCCTTCGGGGATCTTTCAACACACCCTCACACAGAGACACGTTCACACAACTCTCACTCATCACAAATCAATGAATGTGTACAAAGAGAAGAAGGAGACAAGACATGGAGCTGAGCACAAGCTCCCCCCACCCCAACCCCATGCCTCTGCTTTCTGACCGGACACAAGGCCATCAGCTGCCTCCCGTTGCTGCCGCCAGCACCTCTCCACCATGGCACTCTGTACCATCACTGAGCCAAATCACGCCCTGTCATCCCTAAGTCGCCTTTGCTAGGTGCTTTATGAAAGCGGTGAGCAAGCAAAGAATGTGCACCCGAGATCAGTGCTGGGCACTGGCCTTCAGAGTGTGGGTGTTTCCATCAGAGACTCCTCCCGGATACGTGGCTGGTGGAATGGCTGTCTGTCAGGAAGCTGGGGCCGGCAGCGTCTATCACCTTAGATGGCCAAGGCTGGGCCCTTCACAGTTGAGTCCAAGCCTCTTCCTGACTCAGCTCACTACTCCTGCAGGGACTCAGGCTTTTCCCCATCTGAGGGGCTGAATGAAGCAGGTGGGAGGGAAGCTCCGAAGAGAGGAGGAAACAGTTACTTGCCCTGAGCCTGCCTGAGGCAAGGCGGAAGCATGGGTGGGAGGGCGGGTCGTGGGGGCTAATGGATGCAGAGAGGGGTAATAAGGCCATTTGGGAAGAACCTGTGAGGGAGTTTCTAGGGACCCATGGGGTCAAGCAGTCATTCCTTCCTCCATAAGGCCCTAGAACCATGTTAACTGTTGCTGTGGGTATGAGGAGCAGAAGTCTGAATGCAGCCAAGACAAGGTCTCTGCTCCTTTAGCACTCAAGCCCTTAGATGTACAAAGCAAACCGTGTTTTCAACCCAAGCCCACAGGCCTTTGTTGTACAGGTAATAATCACCCACGTTGTGGGAAAAGTCATGCCGGCAACCAGGGCGCTCTGTGAGCAGAGCCCGCTCCTCCACAAAGTACCCTTTGGTTAAAGAAATAAAGGGGGGAAAACCCTCATCCAATAAAAAAGAAAAGCGTTTAAGCTTAAAAACTGAAAAAAGAAGCAGTTGGCTCCTGTCGTCAGAATGTTTTTATGAAGCAACAGAAAAAAATGAAAAAAAAGTGAAAATTAAAAAAGAACTGTCCCAGAGAACTGAAAAAAGGCCAAAAAATATTAATACACGGAACATGGTGAACCTACAAGCTGTAAATATTTTCTCAGTTTCCCATGTGTGGCCAGAAAGCGTAGCAATCCTGTCTTCTCTCTCTCTCTCTCTCTCTCTCTCTCTCTCTCTCTCTCTCTCTCTCTCTCTCTCTCTCTCTCCATGTTTGGAATTTACTCAGAAGAACGTTTGCCAAGAAAAACAAAACAAAACAATGAACAACCAGAAAAACTTTGTTAGATAAGAAAACTGTCTGTCAGAGGCCGGGAAAATTTTTGTTTCAAATAACAGAGGGAAAGGGATTCAAACTTGGAGCCGGGGTTGGGTGAAGGAGGGGATAGGAAACAGAAAGGACACCTCAGCTCACAAGGACAGTGGGACTTGGTATGTGGGGGTTCACATCCACCCACCATGCATGCCCCCAAAACAGTCATTTCTGACATTCCTGGGTAGACAGGATAGGAGGTAACGGTGTGTGTGAAATGGGATTTGCAGGGAAACAGGTTTCTTCGGAGCAATAATTCACAGGTGATGGGTGCTGGGGACAGCATGGGCTCGTGTGCACCCCGGGTCCCATGTTTTGATGGCATTCAGTCTGACCATTTTGCTGGTGAGAGGGTGTTGTAGGCCCCTAGGTTCCTTTCTGTTGCTGTGACAGAGATGGTGACCGAAAGCTACATAGGAGTGGGGGAAGCGTTTACTTCCGCTCACATTTCAGATCACAGTCTGTTACCCAAGGAGTCAGAGCAGGGACTCGGGGACTCAGCATTGGCGCCCTGCGCCTGGCAAGGAGCACCCTTCACAGTCAGAGAAATGCAGTGGGCACACTAGCTGGCTCAAGTTTAGCTTGCTCACTATAGCCCGGGATTTGTGGGCTGGGCTTCTACATTGTTAGCAATCAAGACAACTGTACTGGCTGGTTTTGTGTCAACTTGACACAAGCTGGAGTTATCACAGAGACAGGAACTTCTGTTGAGGAAATGCCTCCATGAGACTCAGCTGTAAGGCATTTTCTCAAATAGTGACCAAGGTGGGAGGACCCCCAGCCCATTGTGGGTGGTGCCATCCCTGGGCTGGTGGTCCTGAATTCTATAAGAGAGCAAGCTGAGCAAGCCAGGGGAAGCAAGCCAGTAAGCAGCATCCCTCCATGGCCTCTGCATCAGCTCCTGCTTCCTGCCCTGTGTGAGTTCCAGTCCTGACTTCCTTTGGTGATGAACAGCAATGTGGAAGTGTAAGCTGAATAAACCCTTTCCTCCCCAACTTGTTTCTTGGCCATCATGTTTGTGCAGGAATAGGAACCCTGACTAAGACAACAGTCCCCCTTAGCCATGGCCATAGCACAATTTGATCTAGGCAATTCCTCCTTGGGGCTCCTAACACTAAACCTAGCCAAGATAGAGTGACTGGTGTCCAAGGAAGGGTAGTTCCCTAGTGGGGGCCTTGGGTGTACACAACCCTACAGAAAGTCCCCAAGGTGATCCTATCCAGGGCAATCCACGCACTGTTTGGTGGTTGAATTCCTTCCCCAGTCAGCATTGAAGGGCACCTAGTTTTGTAGGTTCAGCTGCCTGGCGTAGCCTGAGAGGAGAAGATTTAGCCTAACTCTAGGAGGCGTTACCCCACAGCTCAAAGTCTGGACTGAACAGATGGAGACAGCAAGCTGGGTACCAGCATTCATCTCCCCGGCTTCCTGACTACAGCTGTGTGAGCAGCCGTCTCACGTGTCTGCCGCCATAACTTCGCTGCTGTGATGGACTGTAAAGTCAAGCCCCCCTTCAGAGAGGGTATTTGTCACAGAGGCGAGGAAACAGTTAACCTGCCTTCTCCCTTTCAGAGATGTGGGTCTCAGTGATGAAAAGTGGGGCCGTGAGCTGAGCCCATGTAAGATGCCCCAAGCCTGTCCACGTGACCACGGTGCTCTGAAGTTCTGGACGCTCCGCAGGGCGCCCTGCACGCAAGGCCTTTGCACCCACCGTTCCTTGCCCTGCACAGAAAATGCTTTGATCCAAAGGTCCTCTCCTCAGAGAGATCTGCCCAGAGCACCCTCCTGTAGGAGAGGGGGGTAGGTGTAGGCAGGGATGGGGGTGCAGTTTATGTGTGTGCAGAGGTCAGAGGTCAACCTCAGAAGTCATTCATCAGGCACCGCCCACCTTGTGTTATGAGGCAAAGTCTCTGAAGTGACCTGGAACTTTCGAATGTAGCTATCTGGGGAAATCTAGAATATCTCCTGTCTCCATCTTCCCAACACTGGGACTGAAGGAGTGTGCCACCATGCTCTCTCTCCCCCCTCTCCATTTTTATTGAATATTTTTATTTACATTTCAAATGCTATCCCCTTTCCTGGTTTCCCCTCCAGAAACCTGCTATCTCCCCCTGCTTCTATGAGGGTGCTTCCCCCCCACTGTCTTCTACCTCTCCGCCCTGATGTTCCCCTACACTGGGGCATCGAGTCTTCTCAGGACCAAGAGCCTCTCCTCCCGTTGATGCCTGACAAGGTCCAGCCTCTGCTACATATGCGACTGGAGCAATGGGTCCTTCCATGTGTACTCTTCGGATGGTGGTTTAGTCCCTGGGAGCTCTGGGGTGTCTGGATGGTTGTTATTGTTGTTCTTCCTATGGGGTTGACCGCCCCTCAACTACCTCAGACCTTTCTCTAACTCCTCCATTGGGGACTCCAAATCAGAACGACAAAGAGATTATTAGCATGGCCCCGGCGCAAGGATGACATAAAAATTCGTGCACAGCATTTTATATGGCTCTGGGAATTGAACTCAGGTCCTCATGGTTGTGTGAAATCTCCCTGCCCCGTGGCCACCCTTCTAGAAGATCCCCACCCACCTGAGGACCTACCCACCCAGGGCAAGAACACCTGATGGTGGCCCGTTCTCAGCTTATTGTGCAGTCCAGGTCATTAACAGACCAACTCTGTCCTCAAGCAGGCATGGAATACTATGCAGCAGTGGAAAAGCACAGGAGAAAACTCTAAGCAACATGAGTGGACCTCCCACAGGCTTCAGCAGGCAAGAGAAGCCTGCTAAATGGGTCAGCCTCTCTATAAGATCTGACCCAGGCCTAGCCAAGCTCTGCCAGGAAGTGGGGGCGGGGCAGAGGGCAGCGTTTTCTGTAACCACTGGAGGGGGCTGACCTGCTGCTTGGTGATGTCCAGGGTCTAGACAGGAGGGTGTCTCTCTAATAGATATCACCAAGCTCTGTGCTCTTGAGGTTCTGCACCTGGCAGATGAGTACTCTAACCTCCGTGTTTATGTTTAAGTTTTGAAAAGGAACAAGCCAACCTACGACTCAGGGCGCTGAGAGAGGAGCGACTCGAAGCATAGGTCTGCCTGGGTTACAGAGTGAGTTCAAAGCCAGACTGAGCAACTTCGGGGGTTCCTGTGTCAAATTTTTAAATAATTAAAAAAGAAAGGAAGGAAGGAAGAAGGAAGGAAGGAAGGAAGGAAGGAAGGAAGGAAGGAAGGAAGGAAGGAAGGACTGAGGGCTGGGGATGTAGGTCAGAGGTGGAGCCTGCGAGCAATTCCCATTATGGAGAGAGGAGTGGGGATCTTGGTGCTAAGCCTTGAGGTCTCTCAATGGAACACGTGACAGGATGACCACTGGGCGCTCAGAGGGCAAAGGCCAGGGCCAAGCTCCAGGGACCCTCTTTCCTTGTAGGTGGGCAGTGCTTCCGCTTCCGTGACATGTGTTACCTGGCAACCAGTCTCCCAGCAACGGGACTACACTTGAGGACGCAGAGTCGAGGGTAGGAGCACACGGGTTTGGGTTTGCGGAGACTCCGGGATCCATGGCGCAGAAACCGCTCAGTACCACCGCCGCAGAGCGCATGAACCTTGTGGCCCAGGACGAGATCTGGTAAGGCCCGCTGGGCTGGGCCCTTCTCACCTGCCAGGTACACATCATGGTGGCCTCAGTTTCCCCACCAAGACCAGAAGACAGTCCACCGCTGGGAGTAACAGGAAGGCTCTAAGGATAATCGGGGTCAACGTTAGGGACACAGGGGTACCTCAATCTTACCACCCTTCCCTTCTAATAGGGAATTTAAAAGAAGAAAAAAATTTAAAACACTAATTTTTGACAACCTCAAAGGAGAGACGGTTTGCTCTTTCTTGGTTTTCCCTGATTCTTTTAACCGAGAAGAAAATTTAATTTGAAAAGATCCAGGGCTGCATGTGGTGCCGCAAGCCTAGGGCAGTCTAGGGCAGTCTAGAGCAGTAGCACACAGGTTTGGGTTTGCAGAATCCCAGTAAGCCATGGCACAAAAACTACGCAGCACCACGGCAGTGTGGAGCTGCAGAAGCAGGTGGATCTCTGAGTTCAAGGCCAGAGTAGCGTACACAGTGAGACCTGTCTCAAACAACAGCAACAACAAAAAAATCCGTTCCTTGAAAAACGTATCTCCATCAGGCATAATGGATATTTTTGAGTGCTAAATAGCATTCCATTGTTTGGCATTTTAACCACTATAGGAAGTCGAATTTAAACCTTAGATGCAAGAAACATTTGTCCCTCCCTCCCCTCCCTCCTTCCTCCTCTCCCTCCCTCCCCTCCCTCCTTCCTCCTCTCCCTCCCTCCCTCCCCTCCCTCCTTCCTCCTCTCCCTCCCTCCCTCCCCTCCCTCCTTCCTCCTCTCCGTCCCTCCCTCCCCTCCCTCCGTCCTCTCCCTCCTTCCTCCTCTCCATCCTCCTCTCCCTCCTTCCTCCTCTCTCTCCCTCCCCTCCTTCCCTCCTCCTCTCCATCCTCCTCTCCCTCCTTCCTCCTCTCTCTCCCTCCTCTCCTTCTCTTCTCTCCCTCCTCCTCTCCCTCCCTCCTTCTCTCCCTCCCTCCCTCCTCTCCCTCCCTCCTCTCCCTCCCTCCCCCCCTCTCCCTCCTTCTCTCCCTCCATCCTCCTCTGCCTCCCTCCTTCTCTCCCTTCCCTCCTTCTCTCCCTCCCTCCTCCTCTCCCTCCCTCCTCCTCTCCCTCCTCCTCTCCCTCCCTCCTCCTCTCCCTACCTCCCTCCTCTCCCTCCCTCCCTCCTCTCCCTCCCTCCTCCTCTGCCTCCTTCCTTCTCTCCCTCCCTCCCTGCTCCTCTCCCTCCCTGCTCCTCTCCCTCCCTGCTCCTCTCCCTCCCTGCTCCTCTCCCTCCCTCGGTCAGCACTGGACATGAATCTGGAGCCTCAAGAATGCAGGGAAGGTTCTCTGACTCTGAACTTCACCCCAGCTTTCTTTATCTTGCTTTTAATCTTGAGACACCCAGGCTGGCCTAAACACACTCCCCAACAGCTCATGCGGGCCTTGAACTCACCACCCTCCTGCTGCAGCCAACTGATATGTGGGATGACAGGCTCCTGGCTTACCTTGTCACTTGAGCTCCCTAGTAACCATCTCTGTGACTTTAGTCATCTTTTTTAACACCTCTGTGGGTGGCTGAGGGTGGAGACAGATAGATGAGGAGTTAGCTGGCTTTATATTGGGATTGCCACATTAGGTCTGCTTTATGGGAAAGTGTGTATGATCCTCATAAGTGGAAAAGTGTTATTTCCCACAGACTTCACAATCTCAATGTTTTAAGTGTTTGTTACCACCCATGAACCCCACCAAGAGGAAACAGTATCCTTTCTTCCCCACTACACCAGACAAACTCCTACGTATCCTTCAAGACCCAAATCAAAAGGCCCCTCCTCCTCTATCAGCTGGCTCTCTTGAGTCTCCAGACTCTGATTTCCAGGACCCAACATGGTTCCTGAACACTGGGAGTGAGCGTGGTCAAACCTTGGGTTAGCTGGACATGAAAAACTGACAAACTTCAAAGATTCACACCAAAAAGGGCATCGTGAAAATTGATGTCATCTGGCTATTTTTACTTCCTTTTTGATATGGCCATGGGGAATTTCACGGCCCCTCTTGTGCCTCCTGTTTGAGCTCATGTTGGCTTCATCTCTATGAGAATTAGACCCTGGGACCGGATCAAACTGGCATTTGTTCACAGCGAGAGCTGATGGCCGAGTTTAAACCGGGAAAGTTGAGCTGTCTAGTCTTCCGGCTTGCACACACGTGCACACACTCAGACACAGAGCATGCACGGGCATACATAGAAACAGACTCTAGGGCTGGGAGAGGACTCAGCCTGGAAAGCGTTCGCACACAAGGAGGAAGACCCGAGTTTGACTCTAGAGCCCGTGTAGAAAGCCTGGTGTGTGTGAGCACTTACAATCCCGGGGCTTGGGAGGAAACAGAGAAGTCCCTGGAACTTTCTGGTCAGCCACTGTAGTCTGACCAGTGAGCCCAGGTCCTCCCGAGAGATCCTATCTCCAAGACAAGGTGCCTTCTGAAGAATGACAGATGTGCTGGCTAGTTTTATGTCAACCTGACACACGTTTGTGTCTCTGGAAAGGAGGGAGCCTCAACTGAGAAAAGGCCTGAGTAAGATCCGGCTGCGGACAAACCTACAATTCTTAATTCGTGATTGACAGTGAAGGCCCAGCCCATTATGGGTGGTGCCCTGGTGTGGTGGTCCTGGGTTCTATAAGAAAGGAGGCTGGGCAAGCCAGTAAACAATGCCTCTCAAGGCCTCTGCATCAGCTCCTGCCTCCAGGTTCCTGCCCTGTTTGATTCCTGTCCTGACTTCCTTCCACAGTGAACAGTGATGTGGAAGTGTACACCAAATAAACCCTCTTCTCCCCAACTTGATTTTTGGTTATGGTGTTCCAACACAGAAATAGAAACCGTAACTAAGGCAACACCTAAGGTTGACCTCTGACCTTCACACAGAGCGGCACATGGGAAAACACACACGTAGCGCGCGCGCTCACACACACACACACACACGCACAGAGAGAGACAGACAGACAGACAGACAGACAGACAGACTATTTGACTATTTTCTAAGCTCGGAGACCAGCTCTGCAGAGGTGGGGGAGGGGCGCAGATTCTGATTCCCAAATAGGCGGTCGAGGGATCAAGCTGAACTTCAGTTTACAGAACCCCACCCATCACCTTACAGCTGCCCCTCAGCTCTGCTCCCCAGTGGAATTGGTGGGTAGAGCATCCAGGGACCCCTAAAGAAGTTCACACTTGTGAGTTTACACTTGCAGGACTCCAGGGCCGAGTGTCTTTTTAAATTCCTGGCCCCATCCCATGAGTACTCCTCTGCCTCATGGTACCCTTCCTCTCCCAGATGCAGAACAAGAGAGCTCACGTTCAGACGTCCCTCTAGAGCCAACCCCAGTCCCACCTGATCCCCCACACCACCACCCTCTGTACCGTCTCTTCCCACTACTGCCCTCCTCTCTCGCTTTGGCCAGGGCCTCCTCGTATGTTAAGAGAGGCTCGGTCAAGGGCGTTAAACTCTTTTGCTCCAGCCCCATCCACACCCCCTGCAGACCCGATAGCCAGTCAGTGTGCAGGACATACAGGCAAGCGGTTCTCTGTGCTCCCGGGAGTTTACACGGGGCCTTTCTGAGGGCACCGCCTCCCACTAACTGTTTCTCTGTCTCAGGAAATACCGTCTGAAGGCCGAAAGTGAAGCCCGGCAAAACTGGCCGTCGAAGTGGGGATATTTAACAACCTCCATGAAAGAGGTAATTGAGAAGTTCATCAGGAGCCACCTCCCCTCCCATGTCCAGGTTGTAACCTAGTCATGTCAGGAAATAAATGACCCACATCAGACAATCGGCAAGCATGAACTGAGAGAAGCTGAGGAGATGACTTTGTGGGTGAGAGCCATGCAACAGAACACAGATGTCCTCTTCTGGCATCTGCAAGTGCAGTCGCATGCGCACACACACACACACGCACACACACACACACACACAGAGGCACGAGCACACATGGACACACATACACACAGTGCACACAATGACCACATGCACACCCACATGCACACAAGCACACTTGCACACACACACACACAGAGGCATGTGCACACATGGCCACACATACACACAGTGCACACATGACCACATGCACACAAGCACACTTGCACACACACACATACACAAGCACGTGCACACATGGACACACATACACACAGTGCACACATGACCACATGCACACCCACATGCACACAAGCACACTTGCACACACACACACACATAGGCACGTGCACACATGGACACACACAGTGCACACATGAGCACATGCACACCCACATGCACACAAGCATATTCGCACACATGGATGCACATGTGAATACACACACAGTGATCATTCACGTGGGGGCACACACACACACATGCTCACACTGATTAAGTAGCTTTGTTTCTGCTCCCCTAAATCCAGAGGTCCCGTCCTCTGAGAAGTGGCAGAGCACTCTTGAGGTGTGAAGTGTGTGTCAGGCACATCCTCCGAACCAGCCCAGGGCCTTGCACAATAGGCAGATGCACAGCCATCTTTAATAAAAAAGCCACTGAGTACAAAGAACAATGACTGGCCACAAGGCTAGCAAAGGGGACACCAATGTGAGGTGCCAGCTGACTGAGGGCGGAGGTGGAACCAAGGTATGGTGGACCTCTCTGCAGGCCTAGAGGTATCGGGACCTGGAAGGAGTAACTGAGACAGTGTCTTCCCTCCCAGGTGTTCCCTGAAGGTTGGCTCACACGTCCAGGTGTCTACAAGGGGCTGGACAGATGACAAAATCAGAAGGGGCAAGTGTCACAACTAGGGGATGGTAGGAACCTGGGCAAAGAGACAACTCAGGGGTAACACTTTCCAGTTGTCCCAGTGTTCCCACCAAGCCCACTTCTAGAATGAGCAAGTCCTATTTATAAAGAACACTAATGGAGACAGAATAGCTACAGGGCTTCCAGGGGTTGCCTGTTTGTGACATAACTAACTACCTCTAGCCAGACACCAGATGGAGAGAAACTGTGACCAGAACCACATAGCTCAAAGCACTGAACTTCACAGCAGTGGGAGCCCCGCCCGCAGCTCACCCAAGGCACGGCTTTGAAATTATGCCATTCGTAATGAGGTTTTTAAAATTCTTAGACAGTTATACGGTTTGAAATCCGATGCATAAAGTAAGGGCCTTAATAATGTACTGTTCGCAAGTGATCTGATATTAATATTCCTCGCGTGTAATTAAATTTGGTTTCCAGGGAGTTTTAAATGGCTTTAAATTATCCCAGAGCGTGGGGCGTTCCTCTCTGGTTAGAAAGCCTGGGCTTGGGACTGTCATGGACATGTTTTAGCTTGAATTTTTGACCAGGGAAGTCTTCTCCGGCCCTATGGTGGGAATATTGATTCCTGGGCTGCAAGTCTAGTAAGAGGACCTCCCCGAGGGCTACTCGGGACCAACTCAGAAGCTCAGCTCCCACTTCCAGCACCCTCTGCTTGTGCTAGGACCAGCAGCACCTATGCTTAAAGCCACACTGGTACAGTCTGTCACACGTGGCCTTCTGGGGTGAACGGACAGCCTATGACCTAGCCTTGCCCTGACGCTCTGGTCTCTGGGGTTCTGTTTCAGCTGCTCGAGGGTGACGAGGAACCACATACCCCAAAGCCCAAGGTCGAGCTGCCCAGCCACTTCCGTGTCCATCCAGTGAGCCCCTTGGATAAATACATCAAGGTTCGAAAAAAACTTTTGTTTGCACCATTTTCTAAGAGAAAAGTAAGTCCCACTGCGAACTGTGGTCAGTCCGGCAGCCAGAGGTGAGGACATGGGTATGCCGGGAAGACCAGGAGACCAACAAGCAGTCTGCGAGCCTCACTGGTACGGCACCTGTAACCACATGTGGCCATGCACATGCACACAGACACACACACACACACACACACACATGAACATATAAACACAAACATGCATGCAAACACATGCATGTATAAACATGCACATACAACTATGCATGTGCACATATAAACACAGAGGCACACCCATCTCCATACAAATATGCGCACACACGCACACACACACACGAACATATAAACACAAACATGCACGAAAACACATGCATGTATAAACATGCACATACAACTATGCATGTGCACATATAAACACAGAGAGGCACACCAATCTCCATACAAATATGCACACACACGCGCACACACATATACATACATGCATGGACCTCAAACTGGCTGGTGGGAGAGTGGTTATTTTCATCATAACTGCTTGATACTGGCTTGTTTTACTTCTCCATGCTAGGCCTCACTGGCACCGTAGGCACTCCTGTGGCATGTGTGGGCATTTGTCCTACAATGAGATTCTTGTATGAGATCCTCCTTTTGGCACACAGGCAGGAAGGAGCCTTCCCTCTGACTAACTCGTTGCATTTCTTGTTCAGATTCTCCCATCGCCTCCAGTCCCAAAGACCACCCAGGGCTTCATCGGGTGGCGATCTGGTCTGCCCCTGTACTGCTTGGAGAAGTACACAGAGATTCGCAGCTGCAAAGGGGCTTACGCCCGAGACCTGCGCTGGCCTAAGCAAGGCGTGCACTGAGCACCACCAGCGTCTGCCTGGGGCAGGCTGTGTGCTGTGCCTGGGTGAGCATCCCTGATGTTTTGAAGAACAACAGGTTGCCTTGGCATTGTCATTTGTTGGCACTTCTGGCATTGCCAGCTAACGTAAAGTAAAACAGATACCCTGGTTTATTTGCTTGTTTGTACGTGTGTTGCTTCTGCGGGAATTCCTAGCCGTGGCTTCGAGAAGCAACGGCGACTTAACTCCAGGCACACTTGCCTGTGGCTGGGGCTTGCACAACAGGCGCAAAGCTCACCTCAGAAGCTGGGATTATTAGACATCTGTAGTCACGGCACACGGAGCATGGAGGGAGACGAAAGGCATTTGAGGGTACCCTTGGCACATCGAGTTTGAAGCTAGCCTGAGCGGTGTGGCATGTTGTCTCAAAAACGGAAGTACTTGGGCTTGGGGATTTAGCTCAGTGGTAGAGCGCTTGCCTAGCAAGCGCAAGGCCCTGGGTTCGGTCCCCAGCTCTGGAAAAAAAAAAAAGAAAAGAAAAAAAAAAAGGAAGGAAGTACTTGAAAGCACCCGTCCCGCATCAGCCACAGTGGTAAAGGCCTGTCATCACAGACACTCGCTCAAGAGCCCTGAGGTGACAGGATCACAGATTTAAAGATGACCTGGGGTGCGGAGTGAGCTGAGAAGCCTGGGAAACCCAGTATGACTGACCGGCTCTCAAAAAGTTAAAACAAACAAACAACTCTCAACCCTATGCTCAGTGCCCAGGAAACTCCTGTGAAAACCTCTCCCACCCCACTCTTGACAGAAAGATTGCTGTGTCCAGACACCTGGCTGCTCTTCAGGAGGAACGAGATAGCTTGAGGCTCCTAGTTGAGACGTTTCAAGGGCTCCAAGTCCACAGCTTCCAGGGCAGAAACCAGGTCAGGGCCACCAAGTGGATTTCCCAAAGTCCCTCCCTGAGTTTCCTGAGCACACCTCCCTCGTCCAACGTCCTGGCCGTTCACACCCTGTGGACCCCTGTCCCTCAGCTGGCAACTTCTTCTTTCTCCCTCCCCCTGCCCAATTCTGCATCTTTGCACCTGGTCCTCCAGGCAGGAGAGGGGTCCCCTGGTGAGCAAAGAGGAAAAATATCAGGTGACAGTATGTCGTAAACTGTGCCCTCAAAACCATACCAGGCAGAGCTTAGGGGCACTGTGGGAGCTGCTTCTGGTCTCCCCAAATCGGGTTTTGTGGAGTTTAGTTAGCATACAACCTATAGATAGCTGAGGATGACATTGAATTTCTGATCCTCCTGCCTCTGCCTCCCTAGTGCTAGGATTACAGACATGAAATACCAAACCAGGTTTGTGCAGTGCTGAGGACAAAGCCCGGAACCTCCTGCAGGCTGGGTGAGTACTCTGCCCCAGCCCCAGACCTGCAGTTCTGTTCTGATGGCCCATCCGTGTTCCACAGTGAGATGCCTGTCCGTGTTCCACAGTGAGATGCGTGTCCATCTGTGTTCCACAGTGAGATGCCCGTCCATCCATGTTCCACAGTGAGATGCGTGTCCATCCGTGTTCCATAGTGAGATGCCTGTCTTCCTCCTATCTGCACTGTGGGCAGGAAGGACTCTTCCCTGACTGGCTGAAGGGCTGGGAGAACTTTCATCTGGTGGAGCCATTGCTGAAGTCCTTCATAGGGAGATTCAAGGACCTCTCCCAGTCCTCAGCATGGGCCCCCCACCCCTCCATGATTCTCCAAAACCGATTTCATGGCTGCTGGGCACCAAACACTAAGGGACAGAATTCTCTCAGTGTCCGGAGCATCTTCGTATGCTCATGGCTGGTAGCCTCCCAGCCCCAGGAGCCCAGCAGACATGCTTCTGTTGTGTAGGGACTCTCTTCTCTCTGAGAGCCCCCAGACAGAGATTTGAGCTAGCAGCTCCTGACCTGCAAGGTGCTGACCCTCTGGAGCCAGCCTCTTGGCCAGGGCCAGGCCTCTGACAGAAGCCACATTGGGTATTGCTGTCTTCCCACATACGTCCTCCAATGTATGGAGATTCCTGAGCTTCCCAGCCCGGAGGAGAGGCTTCCCTAGAGCACAGCCCTTTGGGGCGGCGAATCCACCTCTGAATATAGCAGCCACAGTCACCATTCGCCATGTGTGCCAGAGCTGCAGCCATGGTCTCTTAGGCCTGAGGAAACTAAGGGTCCAACTAGGAGGCTGAACTATGCCCCACTCTCAAAAAGATTTGTCAAGGTCTTCAGTTCCTTCGAACATGCACTAACTGAAATACGGTCATAGCAAATGTGGTCAGCTAAACTAAGATGAGCTCATCCTGGGCTTTTGAGCCTCCTGAAGAGAAGAGAGAACACACACACACACACACACACACACACACACAGACATCACACACAAAGATATACACATACACTTGCACACAAACACATACACACACAGATGAACACACACAGAGACACACTCAGGCACAAACACACATACACACAAACACACAGACACACTCAGACACACACAAAGATACACACAAACACACACATACACTCAGACACACACATACACACACACACACACACACACACACACACACACACACTGCATTACAGCCAGGTGACCTCAGAAATTGGAGGAGAACATCTCTAAGCCAAGGATGGCTAGAACCCACCAGCAACTCACCATAGGAAGCTGCCACCCCCTCCAGCTTTAAAGGGGATGTGCTATGTCAGCCCTCACTCCAGATCCTCACCCTCCTCAGTGATACAACTTTAAATTCAGGCTCCCATCTTGTGCCTCTATGGTGTAGCCACCTGGGACAGGAGGGCATCTGGCACACCGTTTCCCTCATCTCTCCTCCCAGTCCACAGTCTTCTGTTTCCTGACCCAGCTATCTCTGGGAGATGCGGTCATGTTGTCCACTTGGCTCTGGAGATGTCCCCAGCCGCCACTCAGCCTAATGTAGACTGAACAATCAAATGTTTGACCAAGACTGCCCCTGATCCATCCACTGTTTTGGCACCCCAGTCAGTTCTGCAGACAAGGCATCTGCCTGTGAAGAAGCACATGTCCCCTCCTGTGATCAGACGTCCCCACAGTGAAGGCGAGAGGCCAGACCAGCACCAGTGTGTCCCCGCCTCCCCTTCAGCAGATGGAGGATCAGGTTTCCATGGATTTCCATAGATAAGGCAGTACACACCTCAGTGGATGTGGCCTTCCCAGGACAGTCGGTGTTTGTTCTAACTCTTAATCAAAAGATGCATCTGGGAGTGGCCTCCGTGATGTCCGTGTGTCACACAGCCATTGAGCAGCCAAAACAACCCACAAAGCTAAATGGGATTGGGAATCGCCGCTGGTCCCAGAGCCCCATTGGCAGAGCACTGTGCCAGCAAGCACAAGGCCCCACAGCTGTCTCTCTAGACCAGGTGCGGGGTTGCACACCTGCGACACCAGCACTTGGGTGGCAGGAGAAATGTGTCTATAAGGTCATCCTTGGCTACATAGCAAGTTTGAGGTCAGCCTGAGCTACACGGAACCCCAACTTAAAAGGGGAAGGCTGTTGGATCTGTCTAAACTCCCAGCTAACGGGAGACCAGAGTATCCATTTCTGGTTCTTGAAGATAGCATCTTCTAGACTAATAGCCTGGTCGCTAGGTGGTGGTGGTAGAGATAAATGGACCACAGCATGGTGAGACCTTCAGACAAACTCAGGGGCTCCGTGTTGACCATCACTGGGCTCACCCAATGCTTGCATCCAGTGATGCTTGCACCCATGAGGAGGAAGATAGGTGTGGTGCTCTCCTCACCCACCCAGAGTCCTTGTGGAGACAAAGTTTCAAGAGACTCAGACCACAGCCAAGCCTTATGGTCAGGCTCACGTCAATATCTAGATGTGCTTGCACTGTGTAGAGTATGTATGTTGTATGTGTATGTGATTGCATGTGTGCACATGTGTGTGCACATGCGTGAGTGCACGTGGAGGCCAGAGCTGGATGTCAGGTTTCTTCTTCAGTTGCTATTCATTTTACTTTCTGAGACAGGGTGTCTCGCTGAATGGAGGGCTCACAAATTTGGCTAATTGTGGTGTCTGGAAAGTTGCAGGAATCCTCCTGTTTGTGTTGATGCCCTCTCTCTCTATCTCTCTCCAGTTCTGGGATGATAGATGTGCACCACAGTGCCCAGAATTCACACGGTGCTAGATCTGAACTCAGATTTGCATGTTTGCTCAGGGTCTTCCCAGCCCCTGCTTAGGTGTCTTTAATCTGGGAAAGCCTTGCAATTGCAGAAGCTGTCCCCCTGAGTGTTTCTCCTGATGAGATGAAACTATGAGCAAAAGCAGCTTGGGGAGGGGGGAGGATATGGCTCACATATCCTGGGTCACAGTCCACTGAGGAGAGCCAAGGAAGGGAATCAAAAGCAGGACAGGAACCCGAGGCATACGCTGGTGCAGAGGCCGTGGGGGAGTGCTGCTTACTGGCTTGCCCAGCCTCTCTCTCTCTCCATATAGCTCTCAGGACCACCAACCCATGGGCGGCACCCACAAAGGGCTAGGCCCTCCCACATCAGTCACTAAGAAAATATCCTGCAGTCTTTCCTGCAGCTGAACTTTATGGAGGCATTTCCTCGATTGTGGTTTTCTTTTCTCAGATGACTGTAGCTTATGTCACGATGACGTGAAACTAGCCAGCATACTGTCTGTCTGTAATACCTCATCCATCACTAGCCACATAAGTGCCTTGATTTAAAGAAACGAACATGACCCATCCCCTCTGGGTGTCTTCTTTCATTACCCCACGCTCCCACCCCTCCTCTCCCACCCCTCCTCTCCCTCCCCCCACCAATCCCCGATTCTCCTGGGCTCCAGACTGACCTCTGGCACAAGACAAACTGCCCTGTGCTCACCAGCACCTAACGAGACCCAGGCCCCCAGTCAGTGGCCCAACAGCAACTGAAGTGGACAGAGCTCCAGGATTCAATTACCTTGGACCATTGCAAACTTGACATTTAATCTATGGAAATCCACCTCGTTGTGGGTGTCCAAGCAGGCCTATAAATGTCACCACACCCTGTAAAATACCACAGCATTTCCAAGGTCGAGACGAGGCTAGTGAACTCATGTCCGTGACGTTGACATCATTTCAATAATGAACCTCCAACTGAAGTCAGTCCAGTGAACAGGCCCGGAAATGCTGCCAAACAGAACTGGATCAGGGACTCAGAACAGCCCAGTGCGAGCGTGTTTCTGCCTAACACCAATTAGAAGTACCTGTGTTTGAGTTAAGAAAGTACAAGTGAACCCAAGCTGAAAGCCAGGGGGACCAGCTCGTAAGTCCTGTAACAAGGACAGCCATCCCCAGGGACGCAGCACCTCAGGCACCCAAAGCCCCAGAATGGATTGCTTGAGAGACGGAGGTGATCCTATTTCAGACATTACACACGCACACTGTGCAATGGCAGGGTCTGCACGGGCCCACAAAACTCAGCTCATTCATATTTTAAAGCTCTTTAAGGTATTGTGAGTGTGTGCGTACGTCTGTGTGAAACATACACACAGTGCCCTCAGAGGCCGAGAAACTGAGAATCGGATCCCCTCGGCCTGGAGTTTCGCGTGGTTGCAAGATGCCACGGTGCTGCTGGAATTGAACTCAAGTCCCCTGGATGAGCTGAAGTGTTCTTAGCTGATGAGCCATCTCTCTGACCCCTGTCATTCTTACTGAAACTACTAAAGAACACTAAACACTAAAACAATGGCTCTGAGGAGCCAAATGTCAGTTCGGTGGAATTTTGTCCCCAAATGGTCATTTGTGTCAAACCAAACGGGCACTCCTGGGCTTTGGTGAGGTTTAGAGTTTGGAAATGTTGAAAAGTTTTAGAAATTAAAACGTTGCTGTCACCGAGGACTCTGTGGGAGTGAGACCTTCATCCCTGCCTGCCTTTGTGAAATTATTCTGGGTTTCTGTTGGCTGTAAATAGAAGGAACCCACCCCAAGCCAGCCAAGCTACGGAGGAGTGTATTATCACCTAACTGGGAAGCCCGAGGGGACGTCAGACTTCAAGCTTTCAAAGGCTGGCTGACTCTAGGAGACAGGCTCTTTCTGCCCAACTTACTTCAGCTTGATCTGACTCTTTCTAGCTACAGGTGACACATCTCTACACTGTAAAACTGTAAAGATTCCTTAGATTCCGAAGAAGGCCAGGGGTAATCAGAGTGTCAAGTTAGTAGAAGAGAAAGTTGCTTTCTACTCATCTCAAAGGTAGGGAGTGGTTCTCACCTCTGTTGTGGATTCAACCACTGCATTAGCACCTTTGGGCCAATAATCCTCTCCCATGATGCACTGTAACTAGTAGGAGAGCAGGAGGAAAACAATAGGAGTCAAGTAATATTCACCGTGGTGTCATCCTCAGACAAGCTCACTGCCTCATGGTCACAAGAGGGCTGCAACTGCTCCTGTCTTTCCTTATACTCAGACTACTCCCCGGGATTCCCAACCACTGTCTCACTGTGTCCCATCAACTCTGATTTGATAGCATGTCTATTCCTGAGTCAGTCAGAGTGGCCCCCAAAATGTTCACCAATGGGCTTAGGTGTCACCTGGCTCTCCCTTAACACAGGATGGGACTGGAGGCCAAAGGAAGATGCTTTCCCTGACGGAATCTGGATCTGTTCCCCAAACTAGGGAAGACTCACGATCAAGCAACTAACAAAGTCCTCCTTAAAGCCCGGACTGAAGTGACTGCTCCATCCAGGACCACCCTGTGGCAGGCCGTCTCCAAACGCTCCAGTGATCTCCCCTCTGTGGTCAAAGCTCTACCTTGGAGTGCGGTGGGAAGCTGTGTCCCCGTTTTAGAGGCTAAGCACGGCCCGGGGGACTGGATGTCTGTCGTTTCCTAGGTTAGCTCACCAAAGCCTGACTTCTGTCTCCCCGTTTCCTCCTTTCCCTTTCTGGCGCACTCGGTCTCACTCTCATCCTCTCAGTGAAACCATTTGCCACCATGTGCACATGCTCAAGGGCGTCTCCACGTGGCGGAACTGTGGCGTTGGTCTGGCTGCCTACTGGGAAGCAGGTGCTGCCAGCAGCCCGGTGAACGGGCCTCTCGCTGGACCGGTGCACAGCCACACCTCCACGAGGAAAGCAAGCATGCTTTCGTGTCCTTCTGGGGACACATAGACAAATGGCGTAATTGAGCCCCAAACCCTCTGGAGTCCCCCTCACTGCCCCCTTCTGCATTCTGGGGAGACCGTATGAGGGGATATTGGTACCAAAGCAGCTCGTGTGACCAGACAGTGCTACTGCGTGAGATGTGTGGGATGCGTGAGATGCGTGGTGCATCAAGGTTCCCAGCAGGTGGACTTCTGACCCCACACCCAGAAGCCAGATCCTGGCAAGCCTACCTTCTGTCCCTGGTGACAGCAACCTCCTGTGTCTGTGTCTTAGTCCCCTCTCGATTCATTTGAGGAGGGAACTGTTTGCCTTGAATTTCCACATCCTAGTCCATCACAGAGGGAACCCAGGGTGAAAACTCAAAGCAAAGGCGGGAACTACCTGCCGGGCTGATCTCAGTTACAGCCCAGGGTCACCTGAATGGGCAGTGGGGGAGAGGTGAGCCTTCCCCCACCGATCATTAACCAAGAACCTAGCCCGTGGACACGCCCAAGGGCCAGTCTCATGGTGGCAGTTTCTCAGTCGAGTTGTCCTCTTCAGAGATGGCCCAAGTTTGTGTCAAGTTGACAAAAAAGCTAACCAACCTAGGGTTTGGCTCATACCTGTGGCTCTTAGGCCGTCACTGAGGGAACTTAGCACAGAAACTCCAGGCAGGAACTCGAATCAGAAACTGTGGAGAAATGCTTTGGCTGGCTTCCTCCCCAGCTAGCTCACAGGCTCACACCTAGCTCACAGGCTCACACCTAGCTCACAGGCTCACACCTAGCTCACAGGCTCACACCTAGCTCACAGGCTCACACCTAGCTCACAGGCTCACACCTAGCTCACAGGCTCACACCTAGCTCACAGGCTCACGACTAGCTCACAGGCTCACACCTAGCTCACAGGCTCACGACTAGCTCACAGGCTCACACCTAGCTCACAGGCTCACACCTACCTCACAGGCTCACACCTAGCTCACAGGCTCACATCTAGTTCACAGGCTCACGACTAGCTCACAGGCTCACGACTAGCTCACAGGCTCACACCTAGCTCACAGGCTCACACCTAGCTCACAGGCTCACACCTAGCTCACAGGCTCACACCTAGCTCACAGGCTCACACCTAGCTCACAGGCTCACAACTGGCTCACAGGCTCTCATCTAGCTCACAGGCTCACACCTAGCTCACAGGCTCACCACTAGATTACAGGCTCACGACTAGCTCACAGGCTCACACCTAGCTCACAGGCTCACACCTAGCTCACAGGCTCACACCTAGCTCACAGGCTCACACCTAGCTCACAGGCTCACACCTAGCTCACAGGCTCACATCTAGCTCACAGGCTCACATCTAGCTCACAGGCTCACACCTAGCTCACAGGCTCACCCCTAGCTCACAGGCTCACAACTAGCTCACAGGCTCACAACTAGCTCACAGGCTCACAACTAGCTCACAGGCTCACACCTAGCTCACAGGCTCACCGCTAGATTACAGGCTCACGACTAGCTCACAGGCTCACACCTAGCTCACAGGCTCACACCTAGCTCACAGGCTCACGACTAGCTCACAGGCTCACACCTAGCTCACAGGCTCACACCTAGCTCACAGGCTCACACCTAGCTCACAGGCTCACATCTAGCTCACAGGCTCACATCTAGCTCACAGGCTCACACCTAGCTCACAGGCTCACACCTAGCTCACAGGCTCACGACTAAATTACAGGCTCACACCTAGCTTACAGGCTCACACCTAGCTCACAGGCTCACACCTAGCTCACAGGCTCACACCTAGCTCACAGGCTCACACCTAGCTCACAGGCTCACGGCTAGCTCACAGGCTCACACCTAGCTCACAGGCTCACAACTAGCTCACAGGCTCACACCTAGCTCACAGGCTCACCACTAGATTACAGGCTCACACCTAGCTCACAGGCTCACACCTAGCTCACAGGCTCACACCTAGCTCACAGGCTCACACCTAGCTCACAGGCTCACACCTAGCTCACAGGCTCACACCTAGCTCACAGGCTCACATCTAGCTCACAGGCTCACACCTAGCTCACAGGCTCACACCTAGCTCACAGGCTCACACCTAGCTCACAGGCTCACAACTAGCTCACAGGCTCACAACTAGCTCACAGGCTCACACCTAGCTCACAGGCTCACCGCTAGATTACAGGCTCACGACTAGCTCACAGGCTCACACCTAGCTCACAGGCTCACACCTAGCTCACAGGTTCACGACTAGCTCACAGGCTCACACCTAGCTCACAGGCTCAAACCTAGCTCACAGGCTCACACCTAGCTCACAGGCTCACATCTAGCTCACAGGCTCACATCTAGCTCACAGGCTCACACCTAGCTCACAGGCTCACACCTAGCTCACAGGCTCACGACTAGATTACAGGCTCACACCTAGCTCACAGGCTCACACCTAGCTCACAGGCTCACACCTAGCTCACAGGCTCACACCTAGCTCACAGGCTCACACCTAGCTCACAGGCTCACGGCTAGCTCACAGGCTCACACCTAGCTCACAGGCTCACAACTAGCTCACAGGCTCACACCTAGCTCACAGGCTCACACCTAGCTCACAGGCTCACACCTAGCTAGCTTTCTTATCCAGCTGGAGACCACTGCCGTAGAAGGATGCTGTACACAGTGGGCGGAGCTCTCCTGCACCGACTAATAACACAGTCCCCTAGGTACATGTCCATAGGCCAAGCTGACCTGGTCGATCCCTCAGTTGACACTTACCCTCTCATAGGACTAGGCGCCATCAGGTTGACAAGGCCAACCAGAGCACGGCACCCATTGTCAACCCGACACACAAACACCTATTAAACCAGACCCGTGTCTTGTTTGTCGCCAAGATCTCATGGGGACACCACACCATAAAAGAGTACAACTTTAAAAGTCCCGAGGTATTTTAAAAATTCCCAAACTTTAAAAGTTCAGTGTCTCTTCATAAGCCAAACACTCCGTTGTGTATTCCTATAAAATGGAGTGCAAGCTAACAAACTTTCTTATTCCAAAAGGGAAGAACTGGGGCACAGGAACAACCAAAATGCCAGCGGCATAAATCCAGGTCCTGCCACTGAGTATGTGGCATCGTGGGCTCATTTAGGGTCTGTCACCAAGAGCCTCTCTAGTACTATCAACAACATCTCACCGGCTCATTCTGCCTCTTCCTCCCCACCTCATACTTGCTTGTGGTCCCTGGACCACCGATGACCCCAAAGAGATAATCCCCAGAAGAATTCGCCTGGTGGTGCTGGTCTCTTGCTAATCACAGCTGACTTCTCCAGCCCTGGCAGAGCCAGCATCCACAGATTAGTCGCCAAACTGTCACAGAAATAGCCTGGTCCCAAATCTTAATAAGTCCTTGTGTAACCTCACACGTCTCTCACCAGCGCTGTCTTCCAAGCTTCTGCAGCAATGGCCCATTACTCTGAACGCTCTGAACGCCAGATCCTGTTCCCGTCCCGCAGCTCCCTAATCCTTGGATAAAATGCTCTGAAGGCATGGAAAGCTGTGTGCGCCACTCCATCCCGGCAACACACTGCTCCCTGGTACCAACGTCCATCTCCTGGTTGCTTGTCTGTGGCCATGATGAAGCATCCTGACCAAAGCCACTCAGGGCACAAAGAGGCTAATTCAATGTGCACTTCCAGGTCGCGCTCCACCACTGTGCAAGCCAGGGCAGGAACACAGGACCCGAGGCAGAGGCCATGGGGAAACGCAGCTTGCTGGCTTGCTCTGAATTTGTTCAGCTCAGGTCCACCTGCCCAGAGAAAGATGCCACACACTGGGCTGGGTCCTCCTGCACCAACTAATAACGGCGGTCTCCACAAACAGGTCAGTCTGACTTGGGCAGTCCCTCGCCGCCGTTTATCCTGTCAGATGACTGACAGCAGGCTGTGTCAAGTCGGAGGTGAAGGCTAATGAGAGCACTGTCTCCCCGGCTCTATAAGGTAATTAGTATATAATGGACAGCATTCGGCTGGCTCGGCAAGTAAAGGTGGGGCCACCGAGCCTGACACTGAGCCAGCACACTGGACGCATATGAAAGAAGAGAACCAACACCCCCAAGTTGCTCTCTGCATGCCTGCTGTGGGACTCGACTCGTGTGTCATAAACACACACACACACACACACACACACACACACACACACACAGAGAGACATACACACATGCACACATACGCACACATACACACATATGCACATGCACACGTGCACACATACACACACGCACACATGCACACATACACACACATACACATACACGGGCATGCATACACGCACATACGTGCACACGCACACACATACATGTACACATACACATGCATACACACACACTAAATCATATGAGCAGATTCAGCAGATTCAAAACTTAAACCAACGAATCCGGCAAGACATCCAGGCGGTGCTGAGGCCTAACACACCTCTGGCTGATACAGCAGGAATCGCCCCACGATGACAGGACACACACAGCCCTGGCACACTAGTGCTGGAACTTAGTCCTCACTGTGAGGTATTCAGAGAGCAAACATAATCCCACCGTAGCATCTGGACGTGGTGAGAATCAGGCAAAGTCGTCAGGTCCCATGATTGACTTTGGGGCTTTGTGGGGGGAGACAGAAAGACTAGATAGACACCACTGTGCATGCTGTCCCCCATGTGGTGGCCTGACATATCCTAGGACACTGTCATCAAGAAGGTTGTCACAAGAAACACTCCTTCCACCTTATGCCCCCAGAACAGTGAACTCAACCTTTTTTATCTATAACACACCCTACTTGGGTTACTGTGTCTCGGCAACAGAAAATGAACTAAGAGATCTCAAACAAAGAGACAACAAGACAGGGCAGGCCTGGTGGTGTACGCTTAAAATCCTAAGTCCTTGGGAAGCTGAGGGAGGAAGGCTGCAAGGTCAATGCATGCCAAGGTTCCAGAGTGAATTTGAGGCCAGATGCTCCCTTTTTCCCAAAGGAAGCTGAACAACTTGGTTTGTAAAAATAGAAAACCTCCCCATTGTTAAATGTTTCAATTATTAAGTGGGGTGCAAATTAAATATGCCAGAAACAACAGCTCATACCTTCTCAAGTAAATATTTTTCCAAGTGCTTTTCTGATGTCTCCTCTTGAGGCATCTCAAACTGAGCACATCAAAAATTTACTTTATTCCAGCAGCCATCGCTCCTCCCACACCATATCCCTTTGTCCCTACCCAGTGTTCCCACAGGCAAGACAGGAGTCTTGCCTCCCCTCCCTCACCCCAACAGTCCTCCAATGAAGCTGTCCCCCCAGGCCACCATGTCACCCTCTGCCATGACACCCCTATCTCCAGATGTCATGGACTGGAAATGGAGTCAACACACCTCCAAGAGTTCTTGTGTTGGCAGCTTCGTCTCCAGGGCAGTGATGTTATAAGGTGGTAGGGCTGTGGGAGGCGGGACCTAGGAGAGGGGAGAGGGATGTTGGAGGCACAATCCTGGGAAGCAGTTCATATAGTTTTCGAGGAACCCTGATAGTGCCTTCAAGACAGCTTGTGGTAGGAGGAGTGAGCCTGACCACTGGACACCGCCAACCTGGATCTTGTCTCCTATATCCTTCCTCTCAGTGTTCTGGTACCATTGGCCACTGCCATGTTGACACCAACAAGGGTCCCTTCCCCAAAGGCTGCACAGACAGGGCCATCAACCTTGGACTTCCCTTTCAGAGTAAGTTAAATTGTTTTGTGAAGAAGAACCCATCCTGCTGTAATAACAGCAAGGACGATGACACCATGAAATGCCAGGCATCTAAGCCCACAGGTTCCTCAGACTGCAGAGGTGACAGACCACGACCTGCATTGGGTGTCGTTGCCGTAGCAATGCAGACTTGCCTGAAGATGATTTACCCTGACACATGTCACTCTGCCCTCCCCTCAAACCACAGAGTGAGTCACCTGAACTGCAGATTCTCCTGCCGTCAAACAATTCTCAACTCAAAAGCAAAACACCAGGGCCAGACTAATTCTGATTGTTTCTCCTTAGGAGGAGGGGGGTTGGGATGAGGACAGGGGTGGAGAGGAGAGTTCCTCATCTCCATCAGCAATGCTCACTTCTTAAAAAAAAAGTGACTTGAAGTGACAGAAGCAAGAAGAAAAAATGACACGCGTGTCCAGGTGAGCACCTGAGACAAGATGCCAGAAAACACAATGGCCTCCTACCCTAAGGCCTCGGTGGTAAGAAATACCCAGTGTAAGTGAATCCACAGAGACAGAAACAACCGGGGTGGGGGAAGGCTGCCAAGGCACGGGGACTTCAGAGTGACAAACCGCTTTGAAAGGAGGCTGCGATGGTGTTGAGAACGCGTGATGTGAATGCTGCAGTGCTGCGAACACGTAATGCCAAGTCCCCACTCCAGTCAAGCGGCTGCCCCGCACAGGGTGAACTTCTGCTAAAACAGCTGGAGTTTGTAAATAGTCCGCGTTATAGGCAAGCAAGTCTCCCCTCGGACAGCCTCCAAGTTCCGAGACATCTGTCACATCGTGTGTCAGTTATGTGTGGTGGAGGCTATGGTAGGCCCAAGAACTCCTGATAAGTCCTGTAGGATGTGTGTGCGTGTCTGTGCATGTATGTTCACGTGGGTACACTTGTTCTTGCATGTGCTTATTCTCATGTGTGCTTAGTACCTGTGTGCATCTGTGTTTGTAAGTATGGAGACCGGGGACCAGTCTCAGGAGTTCCTCTGGTGCCACTCATCTGAGTTTTTGACAGGTCTACAAATGACTTAGGACTTACCAACTACGTTACCCAGTCAGCTTCAGAGAAACCCTTGTCTCCTGCACAGGACTGGGATCAGAAGCATCAGACTCTGCTTCTCCCATGGGTGCTGGGCCCCAAACTCAGGCCCTCCTGTGTGCATGGCTAACGTTTTCCTGTCTCAGCTGCCTCCCCAGCACCTCTACCCTGGTCGTCCCCTGAAGCCATTTGGTCATCTGGTCTTTCCCTCTGCCAGCCAGCCATCAGCACCCAAAGGATCTGTCTGTCTGTGGGAACCTCCCCTGCCTTAGGAAACCTGCTCATGGTGGGACCGAAGATAAAAATAAATCCACAGAACGCGGGGCCAAAGACGCCAGACATGGAAAAGAACGAACTGTCTGCTTCCGTTTATATAAAATGCAGAGACAGCATCGACCTGCCGGGAGTCAGGCTGGGGTCTCCGCGGGGTGGCAGCCGGGAGGGGTTCAGAGAGAGGGCGTCTCAGGTCACATTCTATTCTTAATCAAGACCCTGGGGACCCAGCTGTGTACCGCTTGTAAAAATTCGCCAGACTGCACATTTGGGACAGCGAGGGCCGTGCCGTTCTCTCGGGTTCGGGGGTTTTCAGAGAAAATATCAAATGCGTGCGTCCGCTGGTTTCCTGCCAGACTCTTGAACTGGGAGCTCAGGCCCAGCCTCGGGTTGTAAGATGTCCACAGGGTGAGCCTGTTGTCCAAACCTCCACTCCACAGTGTTTCTCTACACTAAAGTGAACCTTGCGAGGGTCCACACAAGCACCTCCCCTTCCTGGGAGTGACAGTTTGATTTCCATTGCTGTGATAAAACACTATGACCAACTTGAGAGGGAAGGGGTTTCGGGTTACAGTCCACCAGGGAAAGCAAGGGAGGATCTGGGGCAGGGACCTGGGGCAGACACTTGAAGTGGAGGCCATGGAGGGATGCTTATTCCCCAGGCCTTCCTCTGCCTGCTTTCTTATACAACCTAGGACCACCTACCCAGGGAAGACACCTCCCACAGGGAACTGGTCCCTTCCACATCAGTCATTGACTAATTAATCAATCAATGGAGAAAATGCCCCAGGCTTGCCTCCAGGCAAGTCTTATCAAGGTGTTCTCGCTGTGGAGGTTCCTTCACCTCAGACGACCCTAGCTAGTATCTCATGGACAAAGATAACCAGTACTGAGAGATCTTCATTCATAGGGATATAGGTGCAGCCAGACCAGGGGAAGATTGTTCAGCCCCTTAAATACAACATACTTGAAAAGAGCTGACCTTTCAGTGTTCTTAAAAGAATTCCCAGTCACCCCCCCACATACTCCTAGGGTGTTCTGGAGTCTTTGAAGAAGCCACTGTTCCCACTGCCCACCATACTCCTTTCTGCTGCAGCTCTTCTGGGGACTTGGGGACTTGGGGACCTGCTCTGACCTGAGGGCAACCAGTCCCACATGCCCACCCTTCCGGCACAGCCTACAACACCAGCTCTGGGTTGGGGGGTGTTGGATGCAAGCAGCATAATCCTACCTCCCCTCCCCTAGGGTAGGGGGGTAAGATGGGGGATGAGGAGAGAGAGAAGCAGGGAGATGAAGAGGAGAAAGAGTGGACAGGGGTGGAGATGCTCAAAAAGCCCCAAGTGCTGGACATAGGCAAGGGGGAAGAGGAGGGAAGGGTCCAAGGGGAATGGGGAGACAAAGCGGGCAGGGATACAAGGACCTTTGGGTATGAGGAGAGAAGAGGGAAGGACCCTGTTGCTATCCTGTCTGGGCCTCCAGCCCAGAGACTGAGGAAGACTGAGCATGTGCAGGGAAATGGGCCAGCAAGCCAGACTCTGGGTTAGCTGCCACGGTGGGCATACCCAGCAGAGACAACGGCACCAAGACCCTGTTCCTTCCATCAACAGCATCTGCCAGAGGGATCCCAGCCCCTCTGCCCATTGGCCTCTCTGTTGTATTTAGCACCCATCCAAAACGGCCCCAGTGGGTGACTGGTTCCACCCCTGGACAACGGATATATGAGCACGCTGATGGCACCAGCCAGGGGCTGGCCTGGGTTCGTGTATCCCCTCCACTCACTCAGATGAGGCTGGGTACGAGGGGGCCAGGTGGGCTGGGGCACTGGGACCAGGCACTAGGATCTCATAGATTTACTTCTGTCACCAGAAACCTCAGGCCAGTGCTCCTGGAGACTCAGTTTCCCTGAGAGACACATGCGGGTCCCTGCCCCGTTCTTGACCAACAGCCCCAAAGGTTGCAGCCCCTGCTGGTGGCTCCAGGTTTCAGGTTCCTTAAAGATGAGGTTCTATGACTCACTGCAGAAGGCACTAGGAATAACTGCTGAGATGGCGGGCAGGGTGGGCTCTCATCAGGTGACAAGCCTCCCCAGGTCACCTTTGGAGCTTCCTGCAAGATGGCACACAGCCTGGTCTCACCACGAGCCTCCGATGTCCCACCACCACCGCCCTCTGCACACTCCCCCAGGGGTCCAGAGGTCTGTGTCCTCGCCACGGCTGGGGAGACCGGACTTGTAACTGCCTCCTCCCCAGAGTCTCAGGATCTCCACAAGGCCAAGCTTCCAGAAATCTGGAAGTGCATCCTGGTCAGTCACTTCTGAATGCAGACAGCAAGGGCCAGCGTTGCCTGCACCCTGGTTGTGTACCATGTGCACTTGCTGTGTACCATGCGCACTTGCTGTATACCATGCACACATGCTGTGTACCATGTGCACTTGCTGAATACCATGTGCACTTGTTGTATACCATGTGCACTTGCTGTGTACCATGTGCACTTGCTGTATACATGTGCATTTGCTGTATACCATGTGCACTTGCTGTATACCATGTGCACTTGCTGTGTACCATGAGCACTTGCTGTATACATATGCATTTGCTGTATACCATGCACACATGCTGTGTACCATGAGCACTTGCTGTATACCATGTCCACTTGCTGTATACCATGTGCACTTTCTGTGTACCATGCACACTTGCTGTGTACCATGTGCACTTGCTGTATACATGTGCATTTGCTGTATACCATGAGTACTTGCTGTATACATGTGCATTTGCTGTATACCATGCACACATGCTGTGTACCATGAGCACTTGCTATATACCATGTGCACTTGCTGTGAACCATGCACACTTGCTGTATACCATGTGCACTTTCTGTGTACCATGCACACTTGCTGTGTACCATGTGCACTTGCTGTATACATGTGCATTTGCTGTATACCATGAGTACTTGCTGTATACATGTGCATTTGCTGTATACCATGCACACATGCTGTGTACCATGAGCACTTGCTATATACCATGTGCACTTGCTGTGAACCATGCACACTTGCTGTATACCATGTGCACTTTCTGTGTACCATGCACACTTGCTGTGTACCATGAGCACTTGCTGTATACATGTGCATTTGCTGTGAACCATGCACACTTGCTGTATACCATGAGCACTTGCTGTATACATGTGCATTTGCTGTGTACCATAAGCACTTGCTGTGTACCATGAGCACTTGTGTACCATGTACACTAGCTATATCCCATGCTGTCTTGTATACATGATCTTGTATCCTATGCCACTTGCTGCATACCATGCACACTTGCTGTATACATGTGCACTTGCTGTATACCAGCTATCACTCAAGAAACTGAGTTTGTTCCACACTGAGGGACTCTGGAGTCTGAGCTTAAGCAGAACCCATCAAGGCACAAGAGACCACACTGAAGCTTCAGCAGCTGAGCCTGTGACAAATCCTCGTGTGATAAAATTCTGGCCCCCGGAACTTGGTCAGCACAGATTCAAAGGGCCATGGGGGCAGAAGCCAGAGGTTGCCCTTGGAGCAGCAGGGCCTTGGCACCCAAGGGCCAGCACCTCAGGTGATGCTGCCACTGAGCAAAAGGTTATGCTGCTCTGAAGAGTCACCAAATCCCGGGGACCCTACCTCGACCTGGTGTCCCTTTCTCTTACTGTCTCAGTCATAGTTTCCCCAAAATTATTTCTTGGAAGAAAATAGTTGAAACCTTGTTTTCTACTCTGTCCATTCTATAAAACCCTGATGAAGGAGTCCAGGGAGGGAGAAAGGCAGTGTGCACACACAGGCCCACATGTGCACACGCACAGGCATGCACAGGTACACACATATGTACACATTCACACATGCATATGCACAGGAACAGTGGTATACACACACACATGCAGGCAAACTTGCACATATTCATACACTAATAGGTTACCACAGGCACACATGCACACACACACACACTAATAGGTCACTGGTTACCACAGACACACACACACACACACACACACACACACACACTAATAGGTCACTGGTTACCACAGGCACACATGCACACACACACACACACACACACACACACACTAATAGGTCACTGGTTACCACAGACACACACGCACACACACAGGCACACACACACACACACACACACACACATACACACACACTAATAGGTCACTGGTTACCACAGGCACACATGCACACACGCACACACACACACACACACACACACTAATAGGTCACTGGTTACCACAGACACACACACACACACACAGGCACACATGCACACACACACACAGGCACACACACAGGCACATCTACACACACACACACACACACACACACACACACACACACACACACACTAATAGGTCACCGGTTACCATCTCAACAAATAGGTACATGCAAGCCTTTTCTGAGGACACACTTCCTCAGAAGCCTGTCAGATCTCAGCTTGGATCCTGCTGCATCCACTTTCCACAGCCAGGGACAGCAGGGGCCTGACATTTTTCACAGAGGTAGCGACTCCATCTGATGTCTCTGAACTGCACCTCGACAAGCAGCAGTCACTTCTGAATCCACTCCTCCAAAAGGTCACCAGCCAGACACCCACAGAAAAGCCAGCCATCACTGTCACCTTCCCCACCCCACCCCACCCCACCCCCCAAGTCCTCCACATTGTCTCCTTCCTCACTATGTCTGCCTTGTAGAACTGCACAAAGGGAGAGGGGGACCAGAAAGGAAGCCCACCTGCCAGGGCTGGTTACCTGCCTGATTCCCAGCATCCTCTCTTCTGTTCACCAAAGAGGCAGTCCCATCACACATGCAGGGCCTGGCTCACATATACAGGTTTGCCTCAAAACTGGGAGGATCAGGTCTGCCCTAAACCAGCAGCCAAAGCCTGGCAACCACATGCTGTCTCCATGTCCTGCAGAGAGAGGCTCTTGAAGAAGGCACAGCAAGTCCAGTCTCTCCCAGGTTTCATTCTAATGTCCCTCACCCACCCTTGGCCTGCAAGGGAGATCTTAGAACCATGCTCACACGCTCAACCCTTTGACCTGGACAATGTGCCAACCCCTGGCCTCTGCTGTGATGGGACCTGGGGCCTGAGCCTAGGCAGGGTCATTTCCAACTGGGTAGGAAGGAGGAGGACTAGATCTTCAATCTGCCAGGAAAGGAAAGGTCCCAGGCACAGCTCAAAGACCCCCAACGTGTCTCCCTTCGCTATGAGAGACAAGGCCCTATCCTTGAGTTCAAGCATCGTCCTTCAGCCGATTGAAGGATCCTCAGTCCACAGCTGAGAACCCAGGCCATCCCAGACCCATGAGGGACACCTGTGTAAGTGAGGCTGGAGGCCAGGCCTGTGTCCACTCATCCAATCATCCCTCAAGTTACTCCCCCCCCCCCCATGAAGACAATACTCCAGCAGTCATGGACCCCAAGAGGGAGGGCCTCAAGCTGCACCACTCCCTAAGGCAGAAGCTGCAAGAGGAGCCCCTCAGGACCCCTGCTGAGGTCACTGTAGAGCTGAGAGTGTATCAGGGGATGGAGGCCATCATGAGCAGAGGGAACTGGGCAGATTGGAGGGTAGAGGATCCCTCAGGAACAGAAGAGCTAGAGTAGTGTGGTCACCAAGGTGCTCACGGTTTCCCATGGGTCTCCACAGCAGGCCAGCACTTCAAGGACTGGGTCAGACACACCTACCCATGTGGAACAGGGCCAGGAGCCAACCACACTAACTATAGGAAGAGGTGGTGGCTTGGCTCCTTGCGCTTCAGTTTCCCCATCAGAGATGGCAGAGAAAGGAGACACAAATCTAGGAGCTGGGTCTCATCTCATCCCTCGAAGGTCACTGTGCCCTCTAACCTCGAAGGTCCTGGCTTGTCAGTAGTGACTGTCCCCAGAGAGAAGCTGGTGAGGGTAACAAGGAACCCTAAGGGACATCATCCCAAAGGGTGTCAAGAGTTGGCTCTGGACAAATTCTGAGTCTTTTGTGCTCTTGACCTTGGACTGTTTATCTCTGGGTCTCGATTTTCCTATCTGAGGAAATGCAAAAGCAGTAAGGCTTCCCTTTAGGAAGGTCAGCAGGACTCCTATCTTGTGGTCGGTCACTGCAACAGAAGCTTTGGGGCCGCTATGTCGCTTCTGTGGGGACAGGGGCAGATCCCAGATGCCAAGCTCAGTCAACCACAGGTCGTCCCAGAACCTTCCTGCAGCCTCCTGCTAAGAACTCATCGATTATGTCTAAATGGGTCCCCCCTCCCGAATATCTTACCTTTTCATGATTTTCCCTTCAAACTCTCAAAGGATGTGCTCTCTTGCCTTCTGCAGAAAATGAGAAAAATGTGAACGGCACAAAACGAAGAATAAAAACCAAGTCCTTCCCCAGAGTTGGGATACCCAAGAGGGAGCCGCTCTTTCAGGGCAACATACCCTGGCTCCCCAAACACCCTGTTGTCCATGCCATACGGGTCTATCTTAAGGGATCACCTGAGAGGAATTCATTCTTGAACCTCACTCGTTCCTCTGCTCCCCTATCAGTCACCCTGGGCTCCCAGCCTAGCAGCCCTGTGTCCCCACTGGCTTGCAGTTAGACAGGACCCTGGAAAGGTGAACACCACCAAACCTTTCCACAGTGCCTGGCCCACAGTCAGCACCCCACAAACACTGTGACAGCTGGGTGCCCTGACTGCATGTCCTGTGGGAGGCAAACATGTCACTCAGTGGGGAAGTGTGTTATTGAGAAAGACCCAGGAGTCTGAGGCTAGCCAAGCCCACAGCACTGTGCTCCATCATGACCCCAGAAGGGACAGGGGCACCCCGGGGTGATGTCACCTGCCCTCTGCTTGCTATGTGGCGGAAGCGCTGTGTTGAGGGCTTGCCCGGAATTTGGTACGCATGCCCCAGACCTTCCAGGGCTCCTCATCGCCACTGACACAAGACAAGGTGGAGCAGAGAGGCGTGGCAGAATAGCACATCTCAGGGTGTGGCCGAGACCAGCCCACCCCAACCTGTATTCACAAAGACTGGTCCGTCCAGACAGAGTGGCTGTGGTGAGCCCCGTGTGGCATTAACATTCAATCTAGCACAGTGTTCGTTCTGTTCGTTTTCAATTCAAATGCAACACAACCGCACAGTTTACTAGGATGAGAGAACTTGGAGCCCCCATCCCCCAACCCCCATTCCCCACCCCCCCAACCCCCGTTCCCCACCCCAACCTCCAACCCTCGCCCCCGGAGCAGGGGTTTCCAGCAGTCTTCTGCCTCCCTCTCTTGTCTGGGCACCTTCTTAGGAACGGAATGCCCCTGGCCCAGGCTGGACTTGAGGTGCCATGCTGCCCCCTACTGGACACTTGTGACACTGCATGAGCCAGAGTCCCGCTGAGGAGAGCCCTCCTCCAACCCCCTTCTGGCTGCGTGCGCAGCAGGTGCTGAGCACTCGCTCACAGGAGGGCACTGCCCCTGGAATGCTGGGTAACTGGTCACCTGGTCTGCCATCTACCACCAAGCATGGGATAAAAACGGGTAGAAAATTAAGGCAGATGCACGAAAAATCAGTACTGTACAAATAACTTTTTAAAACACCTAGAGTCAATACAAACATCTCCATGTTGTATAAAACATTGAAGTTTTCAGTAAATAAGGGATCCTCTCACTGATTTTTTTTCCCGTTGCCTCCAGCTCCGATACTGCTGAGCATAACACTGTAATTCATCTGTCTTTATTTAAAGCCCCGATATTTTGTTTGCATAGATTTTTTTGGCATTCATTTTGATTTTTAAAAATTGCATTAAAATGTCATTTATCTTGATTACAGGTGTGGCTTGGGTTGATAGGTATTTGGTTTTGTTTTTTTTTTTTTTTCAGTTCAGCATGTCCTTATATTTTTGAGTCCAAGGCATGATGTCTCCTCCTTTATACTAACCTTGGCTCTTCCTTGGTCCATCTCTCCCCTCCCCACTCCTCCTCTCCTGTGGACTCTCATAGGCTCAGGATCTGAACCCCTCGTGCTCCTGACCAGGAGACGGATCCCTCTCCTCCCCACAGAGGACTCTAGAAAATGGAACAGACAGGGAATGGGGCCGTTGCTAGAATTCTTTTCCAGGAGATCACGTAAGCAACCCCTCCTTCCTGAGGCCCCAGGGATCAGTGGAGACACCATTCCACTAAAATTCACTCTGGGTGAGTTTATTGGACTTTCTCAGAGCATAGAATGAAGAGTAACCTACAAAGGTGTGAGTGATTCTCCCCCCACACACCCCAGAAAAGGCTGCACTGGGAAATCTTAACCCAGCAGGGACAACAGCTGTACCATAGCTCCTATTCTACTTGGCCTGTATGCTCTGTGCCCTCCCCAAGGCCTCGTGTAGTTAGGACACAGTCGGATACAGTGTGTGGTGTGGAGCAAGTGGCTGGAGACTCTCTGGTGGGCTTACAACCCTCCTCGTCCCTTTGTAGGAGGATGGCGTAGACAGGCATCTGACAAGCCCAGCTGAGATGACCTTTGGCAAGCAAACTCCCCAAGACGGCAGTTGTTTGGATCAGAGGAGTCATAGGCAACAGGAGGTGTCCCCTGGAGCCTCTAGAAAAGGACAGAGGATTGCCAAGGCCCAATTCTGGTGGGGCTTCCAGGCGGCCTCCTCTAGAGCTATGAGGCCACGGATCCTATCAAGTCTCTGAGCCGATGACATAGTTACAGCAGCAGAGAGACCCAATACAGTGACTTCCAATGTCAGAAAGGAATGTTGGGGCCCTCGAGGTAGCTCTAAGCAGTTACCACATGACTGGCTGCCCCACAGCTGTGTGACAAGCAATGCCAATTGGAGGCTTAAGACAGCAAAACTTGTCTCTCATAACCCGGGGGCAGCACCCTGAAGCGGGTGTCTTAGTTAGGGTGAAGAGACACTGTAACCCAGGTAACTCTCGTAAAGGCAAACATTTCATTGGGGCTTACAGTTTCGGAGGTTCAGTCCGTTATCATGGCGGGAAGCACGGCACGCTTGGTGCTAGAGGAGCTGAAAGGTCTACATCTGAGTCGGAAGGCAGCAGAAGGGCAGTGTCTTCCACAGGCAGCAGGAGGAGGCTTTCTTCCACACTTGACGGAGCTTAAACATAGAGACCTCAAAGCCGGCCTTCACGGCTTTGCACTTCCTCCAACAAGGACCACACCTACTCCAGTAAGACCACACCTCCTAATGGGGGCCAAGCACTGAAACGCATGCATCTGTGGGGGCCAAACCTACTCAAACCACCACACCAGGCATCAGCAGGCTCTTCCTATAGCTCTGGGGTGGAGCCTGCCACAGTCAACTCCTGCCACAGTGCTCAGTGTGGCTTGCTGGATTCCTGGGTTCATCATCCCTGTCACCTAGGGTTGTCACTCTGTCCTCCTGTCTGTCTAGATCTCCCTCTCTTCCCTCTTCCGAGAATCATTGCAATGAAATTAGGGCCCCCCTTCCCAGACACTCACCCTATCTCTGGGTTCTTGACTCGCCTGTGTCCAACTTCCCCCAAGTAATGGGATCAGGCCCTGAGGTCGTTGGGGCTACTTCCCTGCCTTCCACAGGCCCTATGGCACACTAGCTGCTCTCTGGGATGGCCAGGGGAGAGCCACTTGATGGAGTGTTGAGAGTCCCGGATAGCTAAGAGCAGCCTAGTTTCACACAGACCCCTCCTCTCTACCAAACCCATACAGCAGCAACCAGTGATTCTGAGCCTGTTTTCTCCTTTATCCTGAGACCATCAGTCATGTCCCACAGGGTCCTCACAGCAAGAAGGTACAGAGTCCTGCCTCCCCTAATGTCACCCCAGTGGCATCACTGCTTGGGGTGTAGAGCTAAGCTGTTCACGACGAGGCCTCAGGCTCCCGCTGCTCAGCTGCCTGGCCTACGTCCCTCGTGTGCTCACTGGAGGGTGATGCTGTGTAAAGCATCGTGGGCCTGTCCTTGAGCTTCACCAGGAGAGGTAGACTGTCCCAGCCTCTCTGGAGCTTGACCTCCCCGGCTCCCTGCAACCTCAGAGGCCACCACACTGCCGCACCTCGAGTCCTATGGTCAGCTGTCAGGCGATTTCCGGTGCCGGGAGCCAACCCCACAGGACCGTGCCGCTCGGTGGTTTATCATCCCCACAGATGGAATTATCGCTTTGGCACGGGTAATTGGCTGCATATTATCCCATATTTTATTTGTATTTATCATTATAGCTAATTATATGGGCCAAGACTCGTCACCGGGGAAGCATATAAATTATGCCTAAATCATTTGGTTTCCAAAGGAAGGAGTCAACAGCCCATCTGGCTCCAGGCTGGAGGGGGGGGTGTGTTACAGACATACAGACGTGTGAATTACACAGAGAAATACATCTAGCTTGCCCATTAATTACACACGGGCCTACACGCTGAACCCGTATGTATCAGTGTCTATACAGACATGTGCATATTGCATCCATATTCCTTCACAGTGCCTCATTGGGTCTTGGGGTACATTTCCAAAGGGAGATAGCGAAAAGTTCTTTCAATGTCAAATTGGCAAGGCCACGGTCCTTGTGAGGCAATCAGTTATTTAGAAGTGTCCGTGGTGAGCTGAGATTTGAGCCCACCATCAGCTGACCCTGTGAAAATTTTTCCTGGACATCCTGCATGAGTCAGGCCCAACTAGGTGAGGGGCCTTACGTAGAGCCTGGAGCTCCCTGAAGAAACAGAACTGCCACGGGCGAGCATTGCTGCACCTATACCAAGAGGCCGGCCTCTGCTCAGGGTCAGCTCCATGGGTTTCACACCTGTCCAGACCGACCTTACCTAAGCCAGCTAAATCCCTTGAGATAGACTTCCTCCTGCCGTGCTTATCTGGCTGAGCTTGACCCAAGACAAGGACCCTGAAGTCTCATGGCTCAGCAAACCAGGCAGGGATGCTAATGAGATCAGAGGTGACACAAATGTGTCCTGTGGCCTGTTGGGTCCTTAGAGCCAAATTGCCTTTCTAGGTCCAAAGCGATCACAAATAGAGCCCAAAATTTGGGGGGAAGTCTTCAGGATCCTCTAGCCCTCTCCCCTGACAGGGAAACTGGCATTCAGAAAGAATGATGCTCTACTGGGGCTATCATAACCCCTGCCCTTCCAAAGTTCTCACAGTGGCTCCAAGGAGTACTCTACTTATTAGAGTGAGCTGGAGAGGGTCACAGCTTCTCTGGGAGCACTAGGGAGTGGGAGGCAGAGTTCTCTGCCCAGGCAGGTGAACACAAAACTGTACTCCTGGTAGATCGGCAGATGGGAGATTATGCTGTAGGTGTCTGAGGAGATCTCTGGGTATTCAGGGTCCCCAGATACTAGAATCCAGGGGGAGGCATGGCTGACCTCAGGTAGAGACTAGACAAACGTGGGAAGGTACAAACTTAGAATGTTCCAGAAGTTCTTCCTGAAGACAAAAAAAACTATTGACTTGGTTTGGTTTTTTTTTTTTTTTAAGAATATTGATTAGAGTGGCCTATACAAAATTGATATTGAATTAATGAGTAATATATTTATTTTTAAGTATTTAAGCAAACAAGAAAATGGTATCTATGGGAAAACAGAGTTGGTCAATAAAGAAAAGTCTACGTGCCTTACTCCATTCCCCAATGAATTTACAAAGTGAGAGCATCGAAAACACCGTAGGCGTAGTCATTTGTCTGTCCTGTAGTGAACTACCTCAGGCAGCTAGACTATGCAGAGGAAAGGTCTATTGGGCTGACAGTTGGCCAGGTTTGACGTCCGTGCCCCATTAGCCTGTCCTCTGATAACTGTGGGCAGATGGTGGTATAACAGGGTCAAAGCCCTTGACAAAGGAGAGAGAGGGCTCTCCACACACCCTCCAAGGACACTTCCCCAGTGACAGAAGATTCTCTCCCAAGACCTGCTGCTTGCTTAAATTCTGTGTCCTCTCCTCCCGTCTTTTCTCCTTCCCCCTCTCTGTGTCTTTGTATCTCCACATCTCTCTGTATTTCTGTGTCTGTCTGTGTCTCTCTGTTTCTGTCTCTCTGTCTTCCCACTGTTCCCTGCCACACACCTCTATGCCTGTAACCCCCGATAGGCAGAAGCAAGCAATCAGCACCCGGACAGGTGAGGGACAAACCTTCGGCCTTCAGATGAGGACACTGCCCTTCTGACACTGACTTGGAGCAGCCCCAGCCCAGATGAGCTGTGCTTGCGCTTCTGATCTAAGAAGTTGGAAGACAGATGGCGTTGTTTTAACCCACTAGCTGATATAATGAGCCTATTAAAACCTCTTTAAAATGCCATAAGGAGCGCCATTCCCGGTGACGATCACCGGCTCATACCTAAGGACAAATGGGGAACAAACCCCACAAGAGCAAACAGCCTTATGGGAGAGCTGTCAAGGCTCTGCCTCCAGAAACTCTCCTGGGAGTACAGGTACCCAAGCTGCCATTGCTCAGACCCTGGAAGAGCTGAGACCTCCGTGATGCTGTGGGGGAGGAGGGCTGGAGACCACTATGATCCTGCAGAGGGGAGCTAGAGACCCTGGTGATGCTGGGGGTGGGTGGCTAGAGATGTCCCTAATGTTGCTTTGGTGCTGTGGGAGGGCATTTATGGGCAGCTGACATGGGCTTCCAGACTCACCTTTCATACTGGGTACCATACTAGGTACACACACTCCTAGGTGTGTGTGTGTGTGTGTGTGTGTGTGTGTGTGTGTGTGTGTGTATGTGTGCGTATGTGTGTGTGTGGGGGTGTGTGTGTGTATGTGTGTGTGTGTGGTTAGGTAGATGTTGCAAGTGGGCCTTGGCTGTTTCATCTATATCTCTTTGATTTTAGGTCTTACTGGGCAATCAGAAGACTCTTTTTCGGTTAGGGATCCCCAACCACATATAGTGCTAGTTATTGGTGAATTGTCACGACCCATTGCCTGAACTGTGTAGATCACAGAGCTTGGGATCTGGCGAGCAAAGCCAGGGCATAGAGCACTCACAGTCAAGCCAAGACCCTCCCGTTAAATTAACAGCAAGCACTCCTGAATGTTTTTCAGGATTCCAAGATTCCGGTGCGTGGCAAACACATCAAGGGAATCCTGGGACATCATGGAGGCCGGATGGTAGGCCAAACAAAGGCACTTCTACTACAAAGGTCCCTATCTGCAGCCAGGAGCCCTCGCACTGCCACAAGCTCAGGTGAGATCCCCCACTCCGCCCCCGTCCACCTACCCCTGTGGAGTAAGTTGACTCTTAGCATTCTCCTCCACTGTGGTAATAAGGAGAAATGGCAGTCGCCGAAACCACTAATGGCTCAACCCAGGCTGTGGGAGGACAGTCTTGTCACGTACTGCCCGGTGTTGTTGGAGTCGTATCCCTCAACCTCCCACCCTAATGGCTGAAAAAGCCTGTTCGGGGTGATGTTCAGAGTTAATACCGTACATTCTGTGTGTGGGCAGCTAAAAGCTAAATGCACTCCTAGGAAATCACTGCCCAATTCCACCCTTTCTTGCTTCATTCTGTTTCGTTTTGAGGCCCTAAAATCACAGGAACTGTGCAGGCTCTCAAGGTTGGATAAGAGCTACGAGTTTGGTTCCTGATGTGGACCAAGCTAGGTAGCACAGCATGTGGTTTTTAATTATAAAGTTATATAATGAACAGGGATATGCATTCTTTGGTCCTTCCCTCTAGTCTGTGGCCAGGCGTCAATCACGATGCTCCACCCCCAACCCTGCGTGCGTGCGTGTGCGTGCGCGTGTGTGTGTTGGGGTGGGACCATTATTAGCCAATGGCCAATCAGAGTACCCCATCCTGCTGGGATAGAAGAATTGCCTTTTGTTTTGAGTCTGTTTCTTCTTATGTAGCCCGGGCTGACCTGTAACTCCCCGCCCTTCTGTCTCAGTCTCCCTGTAGCTGGGATTGCCATCCTGCCTGGCTGAGACTGAGTCTAGGATAAGCTTGTGGCCAAGTAGCTCAATGAGGACTTCTCTGAAGTTTGATGGAGAGAGAAAGTTACTCACTCTAGGCCTTGAGCTCCGAGGAAGCCCGTTGCTGGAGCTTCCTACGGTGGAGGCTCATTGACACGGGTGAGAGTTCATGCAGGGGAAAGAGCATGGAGAAGAAGCAGAAGAGGCTTCCTGTGCCCAGGAAGAAAGAGACAGGGACACCTGGTAGTACCATTCACCCCTCAGAGCCCTGAAAGCCAGGGGTACCCCTGAGAGGGACAAGGTTTCCTGAGCCAGTAGTAGCCTCTTTGGATTGAAGCAAGTTTGAGATGATTTTTCTGACAATTATACCCTAAAATGTCCCAAGTGATACAGGGGAGTTCCTTCTTCCTCAGTGCACTCATTCGCTCATTCTTTCACTCACTCCCTCCTTCCCTCGCTCGCTCATTCACTCAGATGAGAACGCTGCTCCTGGATCCACAGAGAGCTGAGCTGGGTAAAAACAGTAGCCCTTAGACAAGCGTGCTGGGAAGCTTAGTGGGTGGTGTGTCCCCAGGGGACAGACTGGGGATTCACTTGTCATTCAGTCTCCTGTCGGTCTTGTCTCTGGAGAACACACAGGAGTCCCCTCAGCCCTGTGGCTCACCTTGCCCACTCCCTCCCAGTGAAGAAAGAAGCTGTGGGGGCTTTCCATTCTTCCTCCTGTGGGTACGCCAGCCTCACAAGAGTCCGAGATAGTTTCAGTCACGTGTGAAAAGCCCACAGACCGAAATCAGCTTGCAAGGGGCATCTGCAGAAGCAGCTATGGCTGGGTCCTTCCTGTCACGGCAACAACCTGAGCCCTGTGGGGACATCAGAACAGAACTCTACCACTCAACAACAGGTGCTTCTCGCCAGACGCCCTCCCAAACTTACCCCATCTCCTACAGTCCCTCACTTGCTCAGGAGGTGAAGAAAGAGGGAAGGGAGGAGGGGGAGGAGGAGGAGGAAGAAGAACAGGAGACTCTCACACAGGGACAGTGCCTCACTGGCCTGTGCAGACAGAGATCCTGTTCTTCCCTATACTATGGGACCAGTGACCTAGGCCCCTGGTGGAACCTAATGTCACCAGCAGAGGGCAATGGCGGCCAACAAAGCCACCCTCTGAGAAGCATGTGTGTGACAGCAGTAAGGCCCTAGAACTGTCTGGGGTGGAAAAGGTCTATGGAATTTTCCGAGGCCCCAGAAAGAGCAGTAAGCAGAGCAGGTGTTTGGGCTGTGAGCATGGCCTCACTCGTGCCCACTGGCACAGCAAGCTGGCACAGATGCTATTGGCAACACCACTCATCCCTGTTGCCGGAAGAGGTGCTCTGCAGGAGCAGCAGCAAAGGCCCCTGGGAAGATCTATCTCCACCCAGAACTATGCACAACAGTAGCCTGGTAACAGACCTCACACTGGGACATCACCTTCCCTCTGAGCTATGCCCTCCCCAGATAGGCTCTGATGCCACAGCTCTGAGCTATGCAGACCCTTCTTGCCCCCCCCTCCACTAGGTTCCGATGCCACGGTTCAACCTGGTGGAGCTGAGGACAGCATGAGGACCCTGGATGCCGAGGCGAGCATCTCCTGGAGGCTCTGGAGGGGATGCAGCAAATTATGTGTGACTTTATCTCTATGCTGCTAGAGATTTTGGGGTCCACCCCAGGTGTCCTCAGGGAGGCAGGAAGGGGAGAATGTCCTGTCTGTGTCTGATTGCTGCCCCAGGCTACACCTGCCCTGGAGAGAAAGGACCAGGAGCCCAGCCAGGCTTTTGCACCGAGTTCCGGGAGTCTGCAACAGCAGTGGTTAAAAGGTGTGAATTTGGGACGCAACAACATTCTCCTCAGCTTATTGAGCTGTGTCCCTAGCTCGGACTTCTCTCAGGAGCCTTGCCCAGATAGAATGACATCTACTATAAAATCTTGGGTGCAGAAACGAACAGAGCAGCCGAACTCCTGGATGTAGATTCGGAGATATTTGTTTAGAGGGAATATCTAAAAGGAAAGACTGCGTCCATTTGGGATTTGACTGAAAATAACAGAGGAACCCACTAAGGCGACATCAGGAAGAGATGGGTGATGGCTACCGTTGCTGGTTCACAGTTTCTTAAACTAAGAGCTGAATCCCTGAAAATATCTTTGTCTTAGAGCAATTATCCTAATGGTGAGAGAGAGATACTAACAACTAGGCCACCGAGAATTTTCTGAGAGATGAGGGGCAGAAGAAGTGGAGAAGCTTGCCCCAGCCCTCGGAGACAACTCAGACATCGGAAGTGGGAAATTCAGGAAGGCTCTGAGGTGGGGCTGGTAAGAGGCACAGCAGCCTGGGGTACCAGGGCTGGGCTCTGGCTGGTCACTGGGCCGTGTTGTGCTGTTTTTTTTAATATGCTTGGCCCAGGGAGTGGCACTATTAGGAATTGTGGCCTTGTTGGAAGAAGTCTGTCACTGTGGTTGTGGGCTTTGAGACCCTTCCTCCTAGCTTCATAGGTAGTCTTCATCTGTCTGCCTTTGGATCAAGATGTAGAACTCTCAGCTCCTCCTGCACCGTGCCTGCCTGGACGCTGCCATGTTCCCGCCTTGATGATAATGGACTGAGCCTCTGAACCTGTAAGCCACCCCAGTAAAATGTTGTCCTTTATAAGTGTGGCCTTGGTCACCGTGTCACTTTATATGGAAGCCCTAACTAATACAGAAATCGGTACCAGGGACTCAGGCATTGCCGTGATAGACTTAACCGTGGTTTCGTTTGGGAGAACTTGGATTTGGGGACAAGTGACAGAATGTTCTGAGTGCTGCTTAATGTGGCATCCTGGTAGGGATATGGAAGGCATTGGTGCCGATGGTGATTGGAACTGCAGGGGCCTGGCTCAAGGGGAAGAACGGAAGCAGTGCAGTGTTTGGGTAAAGAACACGGCTGGGGTTTGCCCTTGTCTGGACAATCTGCCTGAGGCTAATGTGAAGAGAGTCAAATTGATTGCATGAACGTAGGAAGTCCCATGTTACCCTTGGGCCACACCTAGCTAGTCTCACTTGGAGTGTTTTTGTTCAAGCATAGCAAGCTTTGAAAGAAAAGGTACAAGATGTGTGGTTGAGGTAATAAGGAGGCACCAGGAAGTGGAATGGAGCTGAACCCTGTGCTCAGGGAGATAAATGGATCAAAGAAGCTGTTTGTTGTTTGTGTTTTCGGTTGAACAATGGAGAGGTATATTATGGTGACCTGGTTATTGCTTTTACTGGGCCATAAGGAGATAGGACTGTGTGTCAAATTGACGTGGGATGGCACAAGCTTTTGATCCAGGTCTCACCATGAAAAGCCTAGGTCCAAGCATGGTGATCCCAGGAGACAGAGGCCAGCAGATCTCTGAGTTTAAGGCCATCCTGGCACAGAGCAAGTTCTAGGTGAAGAAAAGTTTAGGTCCAGACGTGGTGGACCATGCCTTCGATCCCGGCATTCAGGAGACAGAGCCATGGGGATCTCTCGAATCCAAGTCAGTCTACAGAGCAAGTTCCAGGACAGCCAAGCCTAGGCAGTGAAGAAGCTGGAAAACAGAAAGCTGGTGGTGATGTAATAGAACAAGGGGGCCATGTTCCAGTCCCAGCAAGCAGCATAACTCACGTTCTTCTTCACCCATGTGGCTCTGGCTTTAGAGTCAGGAACAGAAGCGACTACTGGGACAATTGATGCTGGTTAGATGGAGCTAAGAAATTAGTGGTGGTTAGGAAGAGACCAGCATCACTGAGGTGAAATCTGGGAAGTGTTTTCTGAGAGCACAAAGAGGCTGTGTTCCTGAGATAGCCAAGGTTGTACCTCGTGCTGCAGCTGGACTTGGTGATGTGTAAGAATCACCCAGATAGTGACTGTTTTGAAGGTGTGAAGGGGTCGTGGAGAGAAGCTGAGGCTGGGCACTGTGAGAGGCCATGCAAAGCCATTGGTGAAGGTGCAGCCTCAGTTGCAGTCGATGGCCCAGGACTGAAGGGGTCATGCAAAGAAGTTGAGGCTTGGTACCATGAAGAGATCCTGTGAGAGGCTATTGGTGAAGCCTCATTGCAACAGAAGACACCAGTGTATCGGAGATGCCAGTACCATGGATGATCACCAAGAACAGCAGCGGCAGTGGAGTGGAATCAACCTGAGCTTAGAGTGCTATAGAGGGCAGAGCTGGAGAAGTGACACCAGACTTTGGAGGAGCCCAGAAGATCATGTGTGGATCCCAGACACTGGAACAAGAAGCTGTACCATTGAAGTTGCCTTGAAGACCCCAAGATGTTCAAGGTGCCAGAGCTGTGGGCTATCTGCTGAGGAAAGCTGCTGACAGGGAGTGGAACCAGCCCAGGAGGAAGAATTTTGTTGCAGTCGACGACAATGGAAAAAGAGTGAAAATCTGAAGACAGTTTTGACATCAGACATAGAGGTGCAGAGTTTGGAGATTGCCCAGATGGTTTCTGGTTTTGGTTTCGTCCAGAGTTCCCTCATTATGTTGTTTTGGAATAGTAATATACAGCCTGTGATGTTTGAGGTATGTGATCTGCTTTTTTATTTTGATTTTATAGGGGATTACAGTTTAGAGATTAGATGAATCTCATAAGAGACTTCAAACTTTGCATTTTTAAACATGGTTGAGACTGTGATAAACTGTGGGGACTTTGGAAGTTGGACTAAATGTACTTTTTTATTATGCTATGTTTATGTGTGGCCCCCATAGACTCATGTGTTTGAACAAGCCTATGGGGGTCAGGGAGTAGAATGTGGTGGGTGGGTTTGAATACACTTGGCCCAGGGAGTGACACTATTAGGAGTTGTGGCCTTGTTGGAGGAAGTGTGTCACTGTGGGCATGGGTTTTGAGACCCTCCTCCTAGCCACATGGGTGCCTCTGGAGCAAAGTGTAGAACTTTCAGCTCCCCCAGCCCCACATCAACCTAGATGCTCCATGCTCCTACCTTGATGATAACGGACTGAACCTCTGAACCTGTAAGCCAGCCCCAATTAAATGTCGTCCTTATAAGAGTTGCCTTGGTCATGGTGTCTCTTCACAGTAATGGAAACCCTAAGACACAAGCGATCCCGGCCAGAACAGTCAGTGACTCCTAGTGCAACCAGAGTCAGGCTTCACAAGCCAGGCACTCTCTAACCACCAGCCTCACAGGGTGGTTGTGACTGAGAACAAAGACTCAAGCCACCACATGCCTCTCCCTCCAACACACTCTAAGAGAGTGAAGCTTTCACCCCAACCAATCCCTCCACTTAAATGTTTTCTAGAACCCGTGTACCCCAGACTTGCTTTAATTCCCAACCAATTTATCTCCCTCGTGGACTGATGACCAGGCCTCAGTGCACTCAGCTTTGGTTGACATACAGCGAGGAGTTGGCTGGGAGGCAGCTAGGTGACTTGAAGATTCAATGTTAACCTGTAGGGTTCCCCAAAAAATTCATGGCTCCACCTCTCTAGGCCGTAGAGCCTCTCTCCAAATATCCCAGGGCCCCTAACTGTGCTCCCATCTGCCGCAGGCTAGGCCTGACCTCTGAGAGTCCAAGAGGAAGGGGAGTTCTGCAAAGCCTGAAGCTTGCACGTCCATCTGGCCACCAGCTCTGGGAAAAGGGAAGACACACGTGTTTTGGCCCTGAGTGTGTGTCCTATAGCATCAGGGTTACTGGCTAAATTTGATCCGTATCTCTGTTCTGGACATGTGAAAACAGGATGCTGGGATTCTTGTTCCCAAAGAATTTGAGATTCTTTGCTAAATATATACATTGATGTATAATATATACAGCAAATGATGCCAGGCAAGATTTTTTTTCCCCCTCAAAGGGATGGTCACAGGGTCTGAAGCGACCCGGGAGGTCAGAGACTTCCCTCTGGAACTGACTTTTGGCAGCTGTTAACGGTCATCTTCCTCAGCTCTAATTCTACACTTCCTGGAGGGAGGGAGGACGGCGCCCCCGCCCCGTGCGCCATCCCGAACCTTTCTCAGGATAAATCACCCCGACTATGACGGCGGGGGTTAGGAAGATATTAAATTATCTGGTGTCTCTGCATCCCTCACTTCCTCCCCTCGTGAGCTCAGAAACATCTGGAAGAGAAGAAGTTCTTCAGTGCTTAATGCCTCTGGGACAAGTCCAGTGAACTCGGCAGGGCGGTGGGGGTGGGTTGGGGTGGGGGTGTAGGCTGGAGGGAACGGCAGAAGGAAGCAGCGAGAAGTGTGTTCTGGAGCTAATCTAGGGAGAGCAGGCTACACCTCACTCTGAAGGGAAACCTCGGACACTGGAGTGGTCTCAGGATCCCAAGGTGGGCACCATATCCGTGGGCCATGTGATGGCCACGCATGCTCAGGCCCCACCTTCCAGAGACAGACTACCTAAGAGCCTAGCCCTGGGTACAAACGCACTATAGTCAGACACTGGATTTCCTCTACTGTCCTTGTCCCTCTGCCCTGTGTGCACATGAGTCAAGCCAGCATGGGCGTTGGATGTTAACCACTGCCTTACACATGCAGCACACAACCCGAGAATGAGCACACAGGAGTATACATAAACTAAACAGAATTCTGGGCCCATTGACAAAAGTCATGTGCCAACAGTTCTCACTTAAAGTGCACAATGTAGAAGTTTCTAGACTTCGATACAACAACTAATCCCTTCCATCAGATGCCCCAACCTCTGCACCCTACCCACAGGCTGCTTGAACTCACTTCTCCCCTGCCTTTCCTCGCACTCCCTCCCCGGGGCACCAGTATCGGGTTCCTCTGCTGTGGGGTTTATTTGTAGCTGGTAACTGGGTTTGACCCATTCACTTGGGTCTAGTTAATTTTTTTTGCTTTTTCATGGGTAAGTACTATTCCCCTATAGGAGCACCTCAATTTGGGTGGCTAGATTTTTCTGATTCTGTAAGCAAAAGTTCTATGAACATGACTGCGCGTGCTTTTCCGTGTGGAATTACAGCTCGAGCTCTCTCTGGCATGTACCATGGAGTGGACTTGAAGGGTCTCACAGTAATTCTGCATCTGACATCTGAAGATGTCCCAGGCTCTTTTCCAAAGAATCTCACAGCTCATTCCAGCAGTGCATGGCCAGACTTCCCACCTGCCCGCCAATTCTTGCTGCCGTCTGTCCGTCTGTCCTTTGACCTGAACCCCCCTCAATACCACACGTGGGTGCCTTGCATTGTCTTGTCTCTCCTCTGACTCACACACATCCTCCCCAAACCTACTGGGGATGGGATCGAATAGCGGTGGCTTCCCATCTCTGCTGTACAGACATGAGGATCTGAGTTCAAATCCATAGGGCCTGTGTAAGCCGTGTGTGGTGGCACTTGCCTGTAAACCTGGGGATGGAGACAAGAGGATCCCTTGCTGGTCAGCCAGTGTAGCTGAGTCAGAAAGCTTGGGCTTCCTTCACTGAGAGATTCTCTTAAAAATCTCATTACATTGTGTGTGTGTGTGTGTGTGTGTGTGTGTGTGTGTGTGTGTGTGCGTGCGTGCGTGCGTGCGTGCGCGCGCGCGCACACGTATGGAGACGATCTGAGGACTGCTTGGGGAAGCCAGTTTTCTCTATACATCGTGTGCGCCCCAGGGATCAAACTCAGGTCATCAGGCTTGGCAACAAGCTCCTTTATCTGCTGAGCCCTCTCAGCAGCCCAAAGGCAAGAAAAAGATACTCATGTCCAACTTGGACTCCACCCACACCAGCACATACACACTCAAACGTAAGAACACACCAAGGGTCATGCAGGAAAGTCAAGACAGAGAAGGCTATGTGAGAGGTGGAGCAGGGGTCTGGCAAGGGCCAGGAGTATTTAAAGAAGCCATGCGGCTGGCTTTATCTACGGAAGAGATGGCTGTGAAGTAAGGAAGGTGGTGATGGAGCCCCAGAAAGCAGAGGTAAAACATACGCCTGGAGTGTTGGATAGCAAGCGGCGAGTCAGACGCCTCCTTGCTCCCAGCACAGGGCACTCGCCCACCTGCTGGTGGCTGATACTTTGTCTCCAGGTGGAGTTCATTCCTTTTCAAAGACCGACTCCTTCGGCAAGTGGGAACATACACACTCTACAGGCCCATTTCAGAACCCCAGCTAGAACTTTACTGCGCCAACCTAAATCTTTACATGTGGTTCTGATGGGTGCAGCCCTTCCATGCACACATGCGGTTTATACTCTGCTGAGGAACAAGACTATTCGTTACAGTTGAAAGGTCTTAGGCATCCCTCTGTTTGGAGGTCAAAATGTGGATTTACAAGCCAGGCACGGTGGTGCACATCTTTAGTCCAAGCACTTGGGAGGAAGAAGCTGGTGGATCTCTGAGTTCAAGGCCAGCCTTGGCTATGCAGTGAACTCCAGGGCAGCTAGAGCTATGTAGTAGTGAGACCCTTTAATTTTTTGTTTTCTTTTAAAGCTAGCTGTCTCTTACCCTTATCCCCGAGAGCTTGATTCCTAAGCCCCTGGAAGGCCATTAAAGTGGAAGACAGGGTCCAGAAGGCTTCAAGTAGCCTGGGCTACAGGAAACACTATCTTAAAAAGATACAAAGTTACAAGTTTTCAGAACTATTTTTCAGCTATCCGAAGATGAAAACAGTAGATTAAAAATAGGGTGGGAAAACCTGGGGCACAAGGGTCTTTAGATGCAGGGAGAAAGGGGGATTTGGCTGGTCTCCAGTTGCCGGCTGGAAATCCATTTGTGGTGTCCAGGTGACACCTGGTGGTAGCTCTGTCTCCAGCCTGCAGTTGCAGTCTCCAATCGCACCACCTAGTGGAAGCCGGTCTGAGCCGGTCTGGGAGGGGCTCCTTTCAGAATCCAGGAACTGGAGCTTTAGAAAGTTCTGGAACCTTTGGGGACTGCTCCCTGTCACTGCAGCTGTCTTCAACATCCGAGGGGAGACTTCTGGGGAGTCTGGGAACATGTCTTCTCACCCTTCAGTCTGCACTGCGTGACGGTGTCAGGGTAACCTGACTGACCTGCACCCCCTTAATGCTTCCGCAGCCTATGCTCCCTTCCTCAATGCTTTGAGTGCTTTCACAGGATACGGCACTCAAAATGCCTTGGAAGGGCTCATTGTCAAAAGCCTCCAGCTTTTGAAGAGCTGTGGTGGGAGTGGCCTTTTTCCTTTCTTCCTCTTCATGCGAGTGGTTCACCCGTGTGTGTGAGCATGTGTGAGCATGTGTGAGCATGTGTGTGCCCGTGCACATACATGCACTATGCGAGTGTACTGTGTGACTGTTTTGTGTGTATGTGTGCATATGTGTTTGTGTGTACTCATGTGCGTGTGCATGTGTGTGTTTGTGTATGTGCATGTGTCTGCACGCATTATGTGTGTGCATTTGTGTTTATGTGCACATGTGTAAGCGTATATGCATGTGTGTGTGCATGTGTGTGTGCTCACGTGTGCACACTTGCGTGTGCATGTGTATGCCTGTGTGCACATGTGTGCTTCTGTGTGCATGTGTAAGGTGTATTGCATGTGCGCACACACACACACACACACACACATCTGTGGAGAGCAAATGTCCCCAGCAGTGCTTCTCCTCCTTGCTACTTAAAGCAGGAGTTCTCACTGGTCTGGGACTCACAGGTAGGCTGGAATGGCCGGCCAGCAGACCCTGAGGGATCCAGTCTCCGCCAATCTGGCTTTTTGCTTGGTTTCTGGGAATCAAACCTGATCCTCAGTGCAACATGGATGGACCCAGGTCCTCAGCCCTCAGCCTCTTTAACATCATTCCTTCTTCCTAAATCAATATTCACAGACATCCACACGGTGTTTCTTAATAATCATAACTTGGGGACCAAGTATAAATTTCCAACCCTTAGGGCTACATCCTAGGTAAACCCTTGGCCTGTACTTACAGTATATAAAACAAGATCAAGTCTTTTTAAAAAACAAACAAACAAACAAACAAACAAACAAAACCACCCACCAGGTCTCGTGTAGCCCAAGATGGCCTAGAGCTCACCACGTAACTGAGGATTTCCTTAAACTTCAGATCCCAACTTACATCCACACCCAGCTTTTAGAAGGCTGGGGGTTGAACCTAGGCCTTCACACATGTTACACAATCAACTAAGCTACATCCCAAGCCCCTCAAGTGATTTTTTTTAACTGAAAAGGTGTGCGTGTCTGTGCACGTGTGCGAACGCCCATGCGTATGTGTGTTTACGTACTGTTTACATAAGTTGGTGGAATATGCATGCAGTGACCGCGGAGTCCAGAAGAGGGCAGCTGGAGCCGAAGTTACAGGTGGCTTCAAGCTGCGGAAATGAATTCCAGCCCTCTGTAAAGGCTGCAGACACCCTTAATCACAGCCCTCCAACCCTCCACGATCTTTCAACAGCTGCGAAATGTACCCCCAACATCTGCTGGACACTTTCAAGGCCTTGCCATTCTGGCCAGCAGTCTCAACACGTATAAACATGTCTTATAGCCTGGGACTGCTACAAAACTGGGGAGCTGCTGGGTCTAAGCTGGGCATTTGGACAGGAAATGGTGAATTATAACCTTGCAAGGATATGGAGTTCTCTAAACATCCTTGTGACATTTCCCAGACCCCCACACACACATACCACACATACACACACTGGAGCCCCGGATGTTACTGGTATTTCTCCCCGTTTAAATTTAGAATGTATAGCAACCAAACAAGTCAAGGACAATACTGCGGGGACACAGGCAGTGCCTCCCTGGGGGGCAGATGGGACACTGGGCCTTGGTGTTCCACAGCCAGATGTGCACTCCCAGAGGGATGGAGAACTGGCCTCTTTCCGGATGCCGTGAGGGCTATACACGTGTCCCCCTCTCTCTGCAGAGAGTTCCAAGGCTCAGGCAGAAATGCCACCCTGGAGCCCCCCAAATTGAGCCCCACTCCTGAGTTTTTGAGTGACGCAGATAGCAGCATCCCTGACATTTCCGCAGAACACAAACCCTGGTGTTTTGCTAAATGTTAATGGGTTTCTGTGCCCTCTGCCGGCTGCCTCTGTACTCAAAGCTCAGTGCGGAGGCAGGGGCTGGAGTGTGGAATTTTCCTCTGTTGTTCCTCTGCAGCAGCTCTGGCCTGGGGGCGCTCTAGGAGTTGCTGAGAAAAGCCTTTCCACCACTTAATGTCCAGACCAGCAAGTTTACGGGAAATTATTAATCTCCCACTTTGGGAATTATTAGTTCTGGATGGAGACTCTTATTGTACAAGGTTTGCTGAGAATTTATGAGCCTCTCTGGAATCCGGGAGGGGATCGATTCTCAGAGAGTAAACATTTTAAGCAAATTAAGTGTTGGTGGTATAATAATACGGATAATGCCTGCCATTTTTCAAGTGTCTGCTTCGTGCCAGGACTTTCCTCTCCCTGGTGGCAACAAGGGTAGGTTTTATTACCCCGAACATTCCACGTGAGGCAACGGAGACCCCCGAGAGAGGCCCCTGGTTGGTCTAATGCCACACATCTAGGACGGAGGAAATCTCTGAAGCATGGATAGCAGACCACAAAACAGCCCTCCTGCTCACCAAGGGGTCGATGTGGCGTGCAGTTCCCACAGGCTGTTTCTTCCACCGATAGGACTGGTTGTGTAAGACCTATGGGTGATTTGGGAGGAGGAAGCTGGGGGTCCCAGGAGATGGCCATTGGTCCTGAGGTTGCACAAGTGATGGGGAGGAAGGCTAGGGAGACGGCTCCATCAGTAATGCTTGCTATGCAGGGGCTGTGCTCTGCGTATGGCCCCAAAGACTCACACCTGCACACGCACACGCACGCACACCACACACACACACACACACACACACACACACACACACGGTGGGGGGGGCACAATTCTAGCCCATGGCGTGCAAAAGACAAGGCAATGTCATCATTAGAACATGGTTGCCTGTGGGGGTTGGCTCTACCTGGGGGGTTTCTAGTGGAGGCTGGACAAGCTTGGAGGACTCCATGTAGGCTAACACAGAGCGAGGCTCTCTGGGTCTACTCTGCAGGATTCAGAGAGGCTGCGATGGTGTCAACCTGCTAACTCAGTGTTCCGCATCACCCCAGGCAGGGTCAGGAGAGACCCTTTTCCCCCCCATTCTGGAAACCCTGAGCTAGTAAACAGAGAGGGTACATCTGGGTGTGCGATACAGGGAAGTCAAAAGACTCAGGAGCTCTACTCCATGCTGATGGTGCATGGGATGGGGGCACTGGAGGCTGAGAAGTCAGCAGGCTAGGCCCACCATCTCAGTCCTGAGTGAGCCACACAGGTCTCTCTTTAACCTGTAGCTTGCGTTGCTGGTATTAAATTTTCCACTGCACTGGCTCCTGTGACTGAGGCCAGCTGCAGGGACCTCCGAGGAGCGGATCAGGAGGAGAGGGTAGGGGGGCTCCCTCGGGAAGGGGAAAGAGCACACTGGCCACTGGCCACTGACTTTGAGAGTCCTTGTCACCAAGGTGCAGCGCAAACTGTCATCTTTGCTGTGTCATCCTGTGGGGCTGGCTCTCCAGAACTCTTCCCAGACTGCCGTGGGTGGGGGATCATCAAGGACAGACCATAATCAGAGTGCAGTGGCCAGAAGTAGAGAGAGCCCAGAAAGGAAACCAAGTGCGTTTTCTTCTGTCTATTCCCTTGATGGTTCAACCACCTTTTCCAGTGCTTCAGCAGAGCTCCCAGCCACCCCCCTCTGTGTGTGTGCGTGTGTGTGCGTGTGTGCGTGTGCGTGTATGTGTGCGTGTGTGTGTGTGTGTGCGTGTGTGTGTGTGTGTGTGCGTGCGTGTGTGTGTTGGTGGAAGGAGGGCGGTTCCCCAATGTTCCCAGCCACCTTGGGGACCTGGTGCAGGAAGGACCCTCCTCTATTCTCTACAAGGAACCATTGCCTCAGGGAAGTGAAGACCTACCCAGAGATGTGAGCCTGGAAGACTGCACTGTACCTTACTCTGTGCCTCCAGTTCCACACGAGTGAGGTCCCTGGTAACTGGAAGGCCAGCCCAGTGAGGGCACAGATGTAAGGGAACCAGTGTCCTCCCCATACACTCGTTCCCAGGATGTAGCAGACCGTGACTCCCTCCACATTCCAAATCTGCTCCAGGGCAAGGGCCAGTGAGGTTTTTTTGTTTTTTTTTTTTTCTTTCTGATCCTGTAGAAACACCCCTCCCTTGATGTCCCTTTGTTGGCCCCTGAAGTCTGAACAACAAAACAAACACAGAGGAAACAGCTCCAAATGTAACATTCTATCAACCAGTGGCAGACCACGTAGCTGTGGAATACCACATACAGTCCAGGATATGGGCTTGTTTCTATGTGACATGTTTGTGTGTGTGTTGAGGGAGGGGAGTGTACATTGTGTGTTCACGGTGCTTGGGAACTGGATCCAGGGCCTTGTTCATGCCAGGAAAGCCCACCACACCCAAGATGGACCCTAAGGCCCAACGAAAGGTATTGAGCTTGTCTCTAATGGGGTGTCCTCGGAGCCCAGAAGCGTGTCCAAGTGACCCTGCCCTGGGCTGAAGAAAATGTTACCACCAAGGGCCTGACGCTGCTGGATATCTAGCCAAGTGTCTAATTGAATTGGGAGAAATGGAGTGCTTGTCCCCAAATGTGTGGGTCTTCATGCCAGCCCGTTGGCTCTCCCAATAACAAAGACTGCTTAGCAAGCTCTTGGCAAACACAGGAGTTGGAGGGACTCCACTTGTTAAGTTAAAAGGGTACCCATAAGTCACCCCACCTCTGCACATCTCATTAGCTAAGTGACCCGAACCGATGGGTTGGGGTGTTTTAATATCTGCCTATTGACTTTGGAGCACGACTGCCAAAAATAAGATCTCAGTTTGACTTCCCTGATGCGGGGATGCTCTTTCCTGACTCTTAGTCAAACAGAGAAGGCTGAGCCTGGGCGCAGCCACGTCGACTGGTGTAAGACCATTGTCAACAAAGGTCTTACTTGCTAGGACACCAGGAAACACAGAACCATTAATTTTAAAACGAGGTCTTGTTACTGGGAAATTGGAAGGGAAGGGTAGCAAGGCAACTGGATGAAGGGCCAAGAGGCCTTTGACGCATACACGGGTTCTGGGACTTGTGCCAATGTTCAGGGCTTGCAGGGTAGCATATGGCCCACCAGGAGTGACGAGGCAGACATTGTGTCACCGAAAGGCCTGTGGTCATCCCCGCACTGCGGTCCCTAGAACTGGGAGTCATCCTGATGGGACTCAGGTTCCTTCACTTTCCCAGCCAAACAAGGAGTTGAGCAGCTGTCTCCCACCCACCCACCCCCACCCCTACCCCCGGGTGTGCCTGTGTGCCTTCCTACTTCTTCAGAATGTCATGGCAGTCTTTCAAAACCAAGAGTTAAACTATCATGGAAGTTGAGCTTCTGCTCCAGAACACTCTAGAACAATCTAGCAGGTTCTGGCCTGCCTTTCTGTTGGGGATGGGTCCCTCTGCCATTTCCCAGGCACTGAGCCTCAGCCTCTGTTTCTCTGCCTGCTTCCTGCACTTGGTTCACTGACCCCCCACAACGGGGTCTACGGTGTGGGCTAAGGCCCAACGCGAGGTATTGAGCTTGTCTCTAATGGGGTGTCCTCGGAGCCCAGGAGCACGTCCAAGTGACGCTGCCCTGGACTGAAGCAAATGTCGCCCCCGAGGGCCTGGACGTCTAGCCAAGTGTCTAATTGAATTGGGAGAAATGGAGAGCTTGTCCCCAAATGCGTAGGTCCTCAGGCCAGGCATAGTGCCTGGGGCCAATGGCTGGCTCCCAGAGAGAGAGAGGGCTCTGGGGAGAGTGGGAGGGAAGAGCATGAAGGCTGTGGAGGTGCTGGGTTGGGACTGCAGGATGAGGTAGCCAGTCTCTCTCTCTCTCTCTCTCTCTCTCTCTCTCTCTCTCTCTCTCTCTCTCTCTCTCTCTCTCTTCTGTTTCCTGGGCTGTTTTCTTCCCACGGAAGACCACATGCCTCCTTCCCATGAGGATAAGAAATGAACCCCTTGGAAGAAGACTATGTTTGGAGGCCTACAAGCCCCACTCCTGGCTTCTCATCTTCCCTGAACTCAGGCCGCAGACCCCTAAGAGCTAGCTCAGCCTACACTGTGTCCCATGACGGGCCAAGGAAATGGTTAGCTACGTGGGTTTGACAAACAAATTCACAACCTGCTCTGCTTGTGACCTCCTGACGTCGGCCGTGCTCGCTCCCCGCGGTAACAGGGGCGCTATTATCGTTCCTGTTATTACTCCCATTATGCTGGTACATTAGAAGGGCCGAGGAAGGGAGGGATAATTGGCTACCATCACCCCAAACGGTGTGATTGGGCACCAACGTACAAAGAGCTTAAAATTAAAGGCTAGCATTGTCGGCATGGTGGGTGGGGGGCGGGGCAGAATGGATTGCAAAGGAGATGGACTCACCTGCTCCATTACACCCTCCTCCCCCCCCCCCGCCCCCAGACTCTTGTAAGAGGACAACCAATTTGGTGTCTGATTGAGTTCTGTCCCTTTCTTTGTTCCATAAAGAGTACCACGGTGGGGCCACAACGGGGGCTATAAGGTCACCCCAGAATCACATGACGGGCAAAGGTACTCAGGAGATCAACACTGAGGTCTTCCTTGCCATGACCCCAGGGCTGTGTTTCTCTGAAGCATCCCTCGATACTAAGTCAGGGTCCCTGGTCCCAGACTTGATCATCCAGTAGAGAATGAACATCTTGCGCTCGAAATTCCCCCGCTTCAGGCGCCGCGCGATAGTGACAGGCGTTTCGCTCTTCAAGTCTCTGTCGTGGATGGAGGCGCCATGTTCCAGTAAGGGCTGGATGCATTCTGTCCTGCCCATGGCTGCGGCCACGTGCAGGGGTGTCCTGCCCAGGGGTGATTTGGCCAGGCAGTTCGCTCCTGTGAGATTAAGAAGACCAGCTGGAAGACCCTGTGTTCGGTCCCCAGCTCCGAAAAAAAAAAAAAAAAAAAAGAAAGAAAAAAGAAAAAGAAAAAGAAAAAAAGAAAAGAAGACCAGCTGGAGTGGTCTGTTCTCCTAGCTAGGAGTTACACCGTGTGACACTAAGGTGGCAGGAATACAATGGACAGTTGGTACTGCTCCCGGGGACATGGTGGTTTCCTTTAGCTCATCACCGCTCCCATCTAGCCTGGCCCCAGGGGGCACCCATTAGACAACACATTCCAGTCTCCTCTTCCAAGCACATGCCTGCGTCTTGCTGCCTGCAGAGCACTCTGATGGGTTTGTCTGCTCAGTTTCCTCATTGCAACACTGTTTCCATCCCTCGCTTGAGCTTTCTACTGATTGAACCAGCTCCACCTACCTCCTGAGCTTAGGTCATTTTACACTGTGCCCCAGGCCCTTTGCACGTGCTGTTCCTGCTATAGATTACACTTTCGCATTTCTCCGCTTTCAGGGTTTCAGTAACTCCTTAGTTCTTCCTCCCTACAACCCCTACATCTCTCCCCATACAACGAGCTCGGTAGGGGCTGCGTTGGGTGCATCCCATAGGTGGCTGGCTATGGGGTTAATCATTTGCAACCACTGGCTGGCTTTTCCTCCTAAGATCCATGAGGACAGAAACACACAAGGTTTGGGCTCTGCTGCTTTTATCCTTGGAATGCAGCTACAGGTACCAAGGAGGTGTGGCAGGAAATGGTGGCCTGGGCCATTTCAGATCTGGACTCTTGCTGCCTCCTGCAGACCGATGGGCTAATGACAGGGGTCCAGCATGGACTTGTGGAACTGAATCGAATTCTGGGTAACAAAAATCTGGACACACACATACACATGCACAAAAAACAAACAAACAAACAAACAAACACCAAGGTGATTCGACTCAACACAGCTGACACTGAGGCTACTGCCGCACAATTGAGCTATGGTTGATTGGTGAGGCAAAGTTTAAGTAGGCTTCTAGAGTGCCGGCATGACCCTGTGCCTCCCCCGTCTCCCCCCAACCCCCAATGATGGCTGCAGAGGACGGAAGACTTTGCAAAGCTGGCCGTCATTTTTTAACGGGGGCCTTCAAATACATCACAGTTCCATCAGAGCGAAGGTGACTTTTTATGAGCTTAAAGGACTGCTGGGCTGTGAAAGCCCATCTTTCATCGTGTAAGAGAAGAGCAGAAAGGCAGTGTGCGATGGCAGAAAACGCGGTGCTGTCACCCAACCATCTTGAGCTCTGTGGCAGAGATATGACAGGCCGGTACCCAGCCTCGGACAGTCGAGTTGTCTCCCACCCTGTCTGGTGGAAGTGTGTATGTGTGTGGGGGGCGGATCGCTCGGGGCTGAGCAAGACAGCAGATGAAAAGGAAAGAGGCCCTACATGGAGGCAGCAGCTTGGAAAGCCAGAGGCACCTGCTGGTCCCTCCCTCCCCTTTCCCAAGGAAGCCATGGGGTGGGCTCTCTGAAGCTATGTATATGGTAACTTGACTTTCAGTCAGGGGGATCGTTTCTCCAACTAGGGAGGACAAAAGATTCCTTCCAAACATCTGCCCAGACACAGTGCTGACCACAGCTTGGGGGAGGGGGAGAGACAGACAGACAGCCACTCTTAAGTGGAGACATGGTAGAAAAAGTGTGGCTGAGCATCTATTTTAAAGGCCCTCCATCCAGCCTGCTGACCATTCCATAGGATACCCGGGGTGAGGTCCTGTTGGACCACTGCGGAATCTACTTGGGGGCGGCGGGGGTGGGGGTGAAGACAGACCATGGGCTGCTAGAAAGGCCAGGCTAGGAAGTCCTCCAAACACCCCCCACCCTCACCCCTACCTCTCCGTGACTCGCTGTCCTTTGATTTTGGTTCTACCACAGTAGAACGCTCTACAGCCCCAGCCTAGAGAAGTGGGAGCCCCTAATGGGCATGCCACACGGTGCTTCTGACCAAGGAGCCCAGCAGGAGACATGTTTGATGGGTGAGAAGTCTGGAACCCGGGGAGCCAATGCTGAGGGAACAAGTGAGATGGGTCATCCTGTCCTCCCAACCGGATCAGGGCCCGGCTTCCTGCAGAATTACCAAGTTCTAGAAGATACTGCACGGCATCCACGTGACCTCTGTGAGCAGAGACATACAAGGCCACAAACGCCCTCTGGGCGGTCCACTGCCTCCACTGCTCCCCCTTAAAGTGCTGCGAGTTTGCTGTCCGGTAGAAAGTGTCCTCACTGATACCAAGACATGACATCTAGGTGAAAGGAATAGGTCAAGGTTGTGTCTAGAGCATGCCCTGCACGCCACCGCGCATGGAGGTGGACTTAATCCTAACCGAGGTGCACAGTGGGAGTGGAGGGGTGCTGGGTGACCCGCATAGCACTCAGGAAGTATAGATATCCCGCACCCAGTCTCCACCCCTGGCCAGTCGGGGGACATAGGGAAGGCCTTTCTGCCAATGTCTTGAAGGAGAAAAATAACACTGCCAATGTGTCCAGAGGAAGACATTTGTGGCCCTTGGGGAAAAAATGCCAGCCAACACAATGTGGTCCCCCGGAAGGAGCCCCGGGAAGGGAAGAGTGATGGAGTCTGTCTTTCCAGGCTGTTTTGTGTGTGTGTGTGTGTGTCCATTGCCTCTGTCAGCTTCTGGGCGTTTCTAAAACTCTGTTGGCAGAGAGATGTCCATCACAGAACCATCTTGGGGATGAGAAGAGGGCCATGGACACCACAGAGAGGACTCTGTGCTCTGGAGGTCCCAGCCAGAAAGGAAAGGGTGTGGGAGAGGGGCCTGGGGAAGGGCAGTGGGCCAGCTGAACAGGGAGTGGAGGGCTGGCTGTGCTCATCTCCTCAGGCAGCACATAAGCAGGACACAGACTAAACTTCCAGGCAGGAGAGGAAACTGGGGATGTAGAGAAGTAGAAGATATGCCAGCTAGGGCTGGATGGACTTTGCTCTTGGTCCTCGGGCCTGGGGTCTGTGATACAGAGATCACCGCCTCCCACCACTCCTTGGACGCATCCCAGCACCTCTCCCTGTACCCAACCTTCCCTTGAACCCTGTCCTACCAGAAATCGGCCTCTTGCCCCTGGGGGAATCTCAGAGCCCTACCCTCAAAGGCTACGGAAGAAAGAGTACACACTTGTCCTGGTGCCAACCATTCACCTTCATGGATGGGTAAACAGTCCTGCCCTAACACCACTCCTCATTCTCCCCCAGGGCCAACGGATAGCCCAGCAGGATGCCTGACAAACATTAGATGAGAGCTGCTGTCTAAGGGTGCCAGACCCCTACGCCCACTCCTAAGTCAAACAGCCTTCTGGGTGTTTCAGCCTCCTGCGTGTGACACGCAGGTCCCCGAGCAGTGGGCTACCACCCCATGCTCTCTACTGGGACTAAATTTGATTTTCATTGACCAACATGTGGACAGAGAATGTACCACCCGGGTGCCACTGCGCATGTGGAGTGAAGCAGGTTTAGGAACTGTTAATGAGCTCAGGGGCCCACACTCCATGGAGGAAGGCTCATCTTTCTCCCCTACTCTGAGGCCTTTATTTGAATTCTCATGCTAAAGACTGGGGTCCCTCGCCCCCCCAATATTGAAAGAAGCACAAAACCACCTTACTGGGGTCCCCTTCCACAGCGGCCAAAACCAGTTCCGTCCAACCATCATAGTGCCAGATGCATAGTGAAATAATAGCTCCCGGAATGACATCATAGAACTTGAGCGTGGCGTCATCCATCAAAATTCCTACGGGAAACAATTTTTCCTTTTAACAAAATTAGGACTTAGAGAAATCCCTGCATCAGCCCAGACCACGTCTGGCCCTGAATCACCCAAAGACACTTCTAAAGTCTTGAGCAAAGTGGTGGTGGCGGGGGGGAAGAGGAGGGTCTCTCTCACCCGATGGTCTCACAGGAGCCTTTTCTAATGGATGCTGTTAAGGCTTTTTAGAAAATTAATTTGGCTCAGCTCGGACTGAAGCTGGACCCAAAAAGAAAAAAAGGAAAAAAAAAAAAAAGAAAGGAAAAAAAACCTATACACACAGTGATTTATAAAATTTTGTAATTACAGCTTGTCCTGTTGGGGGAAAAAATCCATGAGTCAGTGAAATCGTTTTATGAGGCAAACTCTACAAATAGAACTACTTAAATCTGAGCTATACATCACACAGGCCCGACAGTGTACTTAACGAGTCATATACCTTCAACTGAACACCGGCTCCAGGGAATGTAGCCATTAGCTGGCTAAAGAGATGACAGTGACTGAAGGATCCAGCAAGTGACAGGCAGCCCACGCCAGGGTTTTTCCACGTAGGAGCTTAACTGACATTTTCAACTAGGTACCCACGCACCACAGTTTCCACGGCCTATGCCCATAGCACGTCAGCTGCACTTACAGCTCTTACAGTCAAGGATGCCCCCTAGACATTGTCCCCAGTGCCTGTGGTGACCTCAGAAGCAAATAGCAACACTGAATGCATTGGAACTGGAGTGTCAGAGCTCTTTCCAGACCCAGCATGGCATCTTATTCTGGGGGTCAACAATGGACCTAGACCTACATCCAGAAACCCATGCTCAGCCAGGCTTGGTGGCACACAGCTGTTGTCCCAGGATTTGGGAGCTAGAGACAGGAGGATCAGGAGTTCAGGTCTACTCTGAAGATACATGAGATCCCATTTCAATAAATAATAATAACAACAACAACCAACAACACACTCTGGGAAAGACAGCTCAGGGAGTATTGTGCAGGGGGAGGTTAAAAGGCAGTGGTGTTTAGTGTCTCAAAGCACACGCACATTTCTTTCTTGGTCACCTACTGTCTTAGGAACCACAGACGACTTGGATTACTCAGAAGCAATAACGACCTGCCCAGGCTGCCCTAGTACCCATTCCAGGTGATCAGAATCCATCAATGTTCTGGGTTCTTGATAATTGTTTTGGGTCTCTACCCCTGAACTGAGCAGTACATCCTTGAATCTTCACCATGATCCTCCAGCCTACATGGTTCTTCCTCTAACTGGGGGCAAACTGAGGCTAGGCCTGGCTAGGATGTGACAAGGTCTGACTCCTTCCAGACTTGTGGGCACCATTTGATGATCATACTTGCAGAGGGATGGAGACAGAATGCTGGTCGGCGAATCCGTTAATTAGGGTTTTATTTGTGGCTGGACCGTGGGAGCTGGTCTTGTCCCTGCTCTAAGACAACTTGACTTTCTAACCATTTGGTAGACATCTAGGAGAGTTAATTGTGCGTCTTCCCTCACAGCAGTTCCTGTGCAGTCCCTCACACGGCCCCTTTTTCGGATGGGCAGGCGCCACCTTGGGCTCAGACGAATGCTACCAACTATCAACCGACAGATGATCGTCAGGGGCAGTGTACTCGCTCGTGAATTTGCTTGGCGGATTTAGGCGAGGCCATCCTGATGCTTTCCCGCCATGATCTCACTTGCCCTTCCCCCTGCAACCTCGGAGGTGGGCAGATGTGCCAGCCACAGTCAGCCAGCAACGGCTTAGGGGTCAGGCCTTCAACAGTTGCTAAGTGACTGCTGAGTCTGAGCACTGTGACATCACTATGAAGTCACCCACCTCTTATTCTCTCTCCACTTGCTTGGATTTATTGCTTACGGCCGAGGATAAATGAACAAAAGAGGGTCCGGAGTTAGGAAGACACGCAGTTTTTCAAATTCCTTGCTGGAGAACAACTGCACAGTCCCCTCTTGTACCTCACTCGTGTCCTTCATACCTGGCTGGCTATAGACAGACTCAAACACAGCCTCTTGCTAAATAAAGCTTCAAAGTGTGTGTGTGTGTGTATGTGTGTGTGTGTGTGTGTGTGTCATACACTCATACACATACACATATACACACACGAGCATCTTTTAACTACTGTAAGAAAGTACACAGGCCATGGAAAATATTTAACCTATTTTTAAAGGTGCCGAGGAAGAGTGTTTTGGCCTTGCCTGCACAGTTTGCAGAGTCATTCCTGCCCACTGGGGAACAGCACAGAGAATTCTAGAGCTAATGGGGCTCTGCTCTCCGGATTAGGAGACTGAGCCCAGGACAGCCAGTGCCTGAGAACTCGGAGGAGCGTGGGGACAGGCTGTTTCCAGAGCTGTCTCCATCCTCCCAGGCCTGCAGTACTCTGCAATGTCTCCAGGATACCGGCTGCTCACATCCCCCAGCAGCCCAGAGGTTTTGTTGTTTTGTTTTGTTTTTTGTTTGTTTGTTTTTTAATCTTCATTTTCTTGAAGTGTTTTGCATTGATTTCCATCGGGTAGGGAGATGATGGAGCCCAGGGGCTTTGATCCTGTTCTCATATCCTAAACACTGTAGGGAATGGGGACAGGGGCAGCCGTGTCCCCAGGTTGAGGGAAGGAGAGACAGGCTGTAGAGCCTCTGGCTTCCACTGGGTGCCTCCCCATGGAATTTGGGACTCATGGGGGGTCTAGATTCAAGAGAACTGAAAGGAGTGGGCTCTTATTCTGCAGGGCTCCCTGTGAGCCCCCAGTGTGGGGCAGGATACAACTTGCAACGTGGGGGTTAGAGACAGACTAGGTTAGTGTCAAGATTGGGGTGGGTGTCTAATGATCATGGGCGAGGTCTGCTTTGAGTTCTGGGGACCTGATGAGAGCAGGATTTACTCTGAGGTTCCCATGGGAGGAAGTCTTGCTGTGTGGTTGGGGGGGGGGGTCCTGGTTTCAGAGGAATCTGGAGCAGTATTTGGGGGTCTTTGGATGGGCTTGTTTAGGCAGCTCTGGTTGGTAAGCAACTGAGAGGAATCGGACAGCTCTCCTTTGAGATTTAAGGTCTTGCTAGTGATAGAGTCTGCTCTAAATTTGGGGTTCTGATATGATAAGTTTGGCTAACTGATCTGTATTGAGTTCTGGGGTCCTCATGAATCAGGGTTGGTTTGAACCTTCATTCCCTCACAGGGACAACTGATGCCAGCTTTGAGGGACTCATGAACACAAGATTTTCTTGGGAGTGGGAAACCAGAGCGAGCGAGCCTGGCTTCAACTTTCAGGGGGTTCTCCTGTGGGCTTGACTCATTTAATCCTTGGAACCTTGATGAGGATGCTTGGCTTGTACTGGGGTCTTGCTGTGTTCATGGGAGAGCTTGAGGGCTGGCTTTCAGAGGTAGGCAGGGTTGGGTTTGGATGTGGGGGTCCAGCTGTGGGCAAGGTCCATTTTAGGACCTAGCATCCTTATGTGGATTGGGGTTTGGCAGTACGGATGAGTGGTGATAGCTGGGAGGAAGGGTGTCTCAGAGTTGGGGACATAGGCTCTCTGTTGATGCTTGTGATTGTGGGCGGAGTCTGCTCTGGGACTTAGGGTGCTGGTGTGGCCAGGGGCAGTTAGAGGATGTGGGGATCAAGCAGCAGTGTATGAACACACTGTGGGACCCTGAGGTGGGCAGGGTTCGTCTGAGCTTCAGCACCCTTCTGTGGAAACAGCTATGGAGAATGACTGGTCCTGGTGGCTAGCCTGGGGACTTGGGGCTCAGATTTGGTCAGGCTTGTTTTGATTTGGGGTCCTAAGGTAGGTAAGGTTTGGAGTTTCAGTGTCCTCTCATGTAAATGCAGTTGCTGGAGTATTTGGGGGTTCTGGGGTGGTGATAGCTAGTCTGGAGACTTGGGGTTCAGTCTTGGGGGGTACCGAAGTGGAAAGTATTTGGTTTGCTTTTGATATCCTCATGAGTACGTTGGTGGAGTACTTGGGTCCTGAGAGAGTGGTGGCTAACCTAGATACTTGAGGTTCAAGCCTGGGTTCAGGTTTGTTCTGGGCTTGGGGGGTTCCAGGATGAGCAAGGTTCATTTTGAGTTTTAGTATCTCTGTATGCACAGTTAGAGTTTGGGGAGCTGCAGTAGTAGTTAGCCTGAGAGTTTTGGGGGTTTAGCCTTGAGTAGGTGTGCTCTGGACTTGGGGGTTGTAGGACTGGCAGGTTTTATTTGAACTTTAGCACCCGTGGAAGAATGTATACTTGGTCTGAGTTGGGGCGGGGGTGTCTTGTGGTAGTGGTTAGTGTGCGAGGGAGATCTGGACATTCCGATGTTCTGGGTTTGGGGTTCCAGAAGGGGATGTTTGATCTGAGTTTTAGCATCTCTATGTAGACACAGTTGATGGAAGTTTGAGGTCATGCTTGGTCTGGATTTGGGGCTTCCTAAGATGGGCAGGATTTTTTTTAGTATCTTGAGTGGCCAGTGGGGACAGAGGACTTGGGTTCCTGAGGCAGTGGTCATTAGCCTAGAGACTAAGTCAGTCTTGGCTAACTTTGTCCTGGGTCTTGAGGGTCCCAGGTCTAGGTGGCTTCTTCTGTGTTTGTGCAGCTATGTATGGACACAGTCGACTGAGTTTTAGGGTTAGGGTTCTGAGCTGGTTATTTTCAGCTTGGAGATTTGGGGGTTCAATCTTAGGCAGATGTCCTCTGCCTTTGAGGATCTGACCCAGCAGATTTTGTCCCAGCTTTTGAAATGCTGGCTAGAGAACTTGGTGTTCACCTCTTAGGATTTTTTTTGGATCCAAGTTCTCATGGAGGGAAAGGCCTGTCCTTGATTTGGTGGTGGTGGTGGGGTCTACTGAGGCCTTGTTTTCTTTCAAGTGTGCAGTCTTAGGTAGACATGGCTGTCTTAGGGGCTTGGGTTCCCTTCTGAAGACAAGAGGCTGCCCCGAAGGTCTTGTGGTTTTGAGATTTGAGGTTCTGAGTAGCCTGTACTTGCTCAAGATTGGAAGACTGCAGCCTGGGACAGACACAATGTGTGCGAGCCAGGTTCACCTTTATGTTTGGGGTTTAATAAGACACCCACCCACCCATATGTTTGAACTCAGGAGTCCTTGAGTAGCCAGTGCTCCAAGGGGCCTTTCTAGATGGGCTTCAAGGTGGTTGGGGTTGACTTGGTCACCTTGGGTTCTCTGGTAGTTAAGTGTCTTGGGGACCCAAGGGCAGGAGTGGGCCGGGGGCCTTGCGTGGGAGGAGGTCATGGGGTATGGGAAGGGGTCGGGCAGGGGCCACCTTGGTCCAGGAAATGCAGCCGCTGCAGGTTGAAGGGGATGCCGACCATCAGGTCTAGCTCTTCTTTGAGCTCCCGCACCGTCATGTCACTGCGGCAGTTGGCCACGCGGAACAGCTCTCCAGTCTCCTCAAGCCTCACCCGCAGGACATAGACGTCAGGGGTCAAGTCTGGCGACGCGGTGGAGGCGAGCGGGTCCCCTGTGTGCCCCTTAATCCGCGCGCGGGCCCGGCTGGAGGGCTGAGCGGGGCGCGCGCCCGCCTTGGGGTCATCCCCATGCCTCTTTGGCGGACGCGCGCCCGCCCTCGCCATGTCTACCGCCCTCCGCATGGCCCGCGTCATCCCGCGCGTCATCGCCGCCCCCGCCTGGGGCCCCCCGGGACGGGAGAGGGGCGCCCACGCTTCCGGAGACGGCCCCCACCCACCCTCCTACGCGGCCCTCGCGCGCTTCCTAGGCCTATGGGGAGCCTGTCTGTTTAGAGCAGTCTGCATGATTAGGGAGAAACGCTGGGCCCAGTTTCTAAGGCTTGCCGCCATCCAAGCTGACCTGGGCCACGCTGGAACAGGCAGAGGATTGCGTGGAAATGACATCAAACCCGTGGGCCCTGACGTTCCATCCTCGGAGGGAGAAAAGTATGGAGAACACCTGATGGGAAGGCTAGGCTTGAACCTTTTCAGGGGGAGCTCACACCGCAGGGTTGGGAGGGTGGAGGCCCTTAAACATCAGACCCTAAGCAAGGTCTTTAGGGGCTGAAGGAAGCACCTCAGAAGGGGCAGGGAGCCAGAAAGCCCTTTGAAAACTCTTGTTGTTACCAAGAACTAAGAGATGCTTGAAAAACACATTTAGTGTTAGCAGTTTCTTACAAAAATTTGGACTGAGGCACGGTGGTCCAGACCATCCGCACACTTGGGGGCAGAGCACATGCCGGTCAAGGTGATCTAAAGGGCGGGGGGCGTGGTTTAATCAGAGAGGCTCATTCTCAATGATGGATAATTATAATGTGCACGGTAAACAGGTTGGGCTTTTATCGGGTCTTATAGTCTTTCCCGGGCAGTGCTGAGTATTGATCCCAAAGCTTCACTCAGAAGTTTGCTGGCTGGCTAGCCAGTCTTGATAGGAGTCTGGTCTTGTCCAAACTGGTCAATTTAATTTCAGTTCCTACATTCTACCTCAGAACACTAAATATTTATTTTTATTTCATATTTATTATTTTTGTTTTTTGATAGCTTTCTCTGTGTAGCCCTGGGTCTCCTGGAATTCGCTCTCTAGACCAGGTTGACCTCAAGATCAGAATCTGCCTGCCTCCTCTTCCCTTGAAGGCCTGTGTCACCGCTGCCTGGCTCTTCTGCTTTTCATTATAGAAGATTATGCTCTGTAAAGAACCCAAGATTCTAGCTGGATAATTTTCCTTACTTTTAGACCAACAAATTTTAATATGGTGTCCATTCCCTGAGCTTAAATAAAGGCTTGTTTGCTGTGCAAGCCTTCTACCCCATGTACTTACTATAGACACACAGTAAACACAGAGTGGGCCAGTGTTTGTTTTTGTCTTTAATCATTTGTCTCTAACTCTAATGAATTAATCTGTGCTAACATAGCCCATCTGTTGTCTGTGTGTGGTATTTGAGTTCTTTACATATGCCCCACTCTCTTTAGCACAGCATAGACGCCTGCCTTTCTTTCCTTTTAAATAACAAGATCAATAGTATTTGGGGACCTGCAGGGGCGTCCTGTATGACAGGAAATTCAATATGTGGCTTTACAATTTATTTATTTATTTATTTTTTGGTTCTTTTTTTCGGAGCTGGGGACTGAACCCAGGGCCTTGCGCTTCCTAGGCAAGCGCTCTGCCACTGAGCCAAATCCCCAACCCCATACAATTTTTAAAAAGAGGCACTTGTGTCCCATGGGCTACCCGCTACTGTGCCTTGTTAAAACCAGAACACAAAACAGGGACAGACATGGGTACAGAACCATAGTCCAATGTTTACAGAACACAGGATTATCAATTAATGAAAATGTTTAAAAACTATACGAGCACCTTTTGTTCATCTGAGATTCAAAACTAGGAAATTAGGTTCTGTGTGCTTAAGCCAATGTAAAGAGTCAATGGTTTGTAGAAAGTTATGGTTAAAGTATGGTTTCTTCTCTTCTTCCTTTTCCTTTTCTTTTTTTTCCTTTTTTCTTTTCTTTTTTCTTCTTTGGGAGTCTGAAGTGTAACCAGTATCCATGTATCCCAGCCATCAGTCCCTCCCCCAACCCCCAGGCCTTGGCCATGTCCACATTAAACAACCTTCTGACACTAGCTACTGTCAAAGACCAACACACATTTTCACAGTTTCTGAAGTGGGGAAGGGTGAGGGCTGGAGAAGATACTGCAAGCATAGCAGTTGATAAAGTGCAGTATCGAGAGGTGCTACACAACAGAGGGGTAACAGTTCTTTACTAGGCCGCTGTCACAAGGACACTTCAAAAGTCCGTAAGATGAGTGGAGTCAGCAGCAATCCAAAGCAGAACAAGATTTCACGTGACATGTTTACTCCTGCAGAGCTGATGTTACATCCATAGCTCTTCCTGTCAAGTTAGTTACATACGTACAGTACTTCAGCTGGAGACCAAACACAGTGCCATGAACTCCATTTTCTGGGAGAGGATTAGGGCACGAAGCCCAGAGAATACTTACAAGCTTCTACTAAATTACTTTATTGGCGAGCGGAGCTGTATTTATGCTCCATTTTCTTGAACAGCGTTTTGTTAAGTAGCTCGTACAGGCCTAGAATTCTCTATCTTAGGTTTGAACTTTTGATCTCCCTGCTTCAGCCTTCCAGGTCCCGGAAGCTCCTGTACTAGGCTCTAAGGGGAGATTTTCTATAACGAGTCTTTCCTAAAAAACAAACTGCTGGCGACAGCTGATGATGAGGAAGCCCGAGCGCCATTGGTACCTGGATCCACAACAACCTCTCTACAAACTGCCACTGACCGGGTCTGGGGGTGGGGGCGGTGTGGGGGTGGGGCACTAGCTGCCATCACCTGAAAGAGGCTGCATCTAGAAGCTCTTATACAACTAACTGGGTTCTCTTCAAGTACAAGCCACATGTGCATCAGAGGCCTCCCCGGGCGACTTGTCTATAGCAAGCACTCTGCATCCTTGGTTCTAAGGAAGCAAAAATCGAAGAAACTTCTTGGTCCTGGGCCAACTGCAGAGCCAAGTCTCTTCAACAACTTTAAGATGATGGTTCCTAGCATTTCCAAAACAGGCTAAGGAGAGAAAAGCTGGAGTCCCATGTGCCATGAACTGTGTTGTATAACACATCCTAGTTTTGTTGTCTTTTAGGCCACGTCAAGACCCTGGAAAATTTTTCCAAAAATATCATTTCACTTAAGTCCTTTCAGATGATAAAATATCTCATTCCAAAAGTATGGCTGAGATTTTAATGGTGGACTGCTAGTAGTGGCACCTGTTTTAAAAGTTAGAGTAACTAAGCCTTTCTGTGCATCTCGCTCTGTAGTTCACGAGAACTGATGTGTGGGGAGCAGGACAGGGAAGGCTGGAAATGAACAAAGGGCCCACACTATGGTGGGGAGACAAGCCAGTAGACATACAGCTTGTACTCACTCAGGCTTAAACAGCCCACTGTAATTCTTTGCAGACCTAGCTGCCACCTGCCACAGCCAGGGTTAGCAGAGAAGCCAGCAAGGCCCACACACCCTTCTCCAGCACTATGTTCACAGGACCTTGGCCTGCAGAACCCTCACATGTGGCATGGGATCGTACACTAGGCTCAGGAGGCTGGGAAGCAAGTGGTCTGCAAACTGGCCCACAGCAGCAGACTCTTCCCTCGCCACAGCCTGCAGACGTGAGAGCCCAGCAGTGACTTTCTCAAGATTTCAAAGCACACATACTTCTGTAATTGTAAAGGCATTACTTCAGAATCTGTAGGTTTGAGACGAGAGAGGGAGGGAGGGAGGAGGAGGAGGGGGCAGGGGGGGACTTTTAAATTTCAAGAACTGAATTTATAATTTTTGTAGCTCACTACCAAGGAATGGCTGACAAGGACTGCAAGGTCTAGACGAGAAACATGGGCTCTGGAGCCAGGCAGGTGTAGATCTGAAACTTAAACTGGTCACTCTGTGGCCTCAGGTAAGTTGTTTAGCTTTTCTTCAACAGCACAGCAGCTGATCCTTTGTAACAATCACCCTGCACTAAGCCACCATGGTGTACACGCCTGGACATAAGACCTTGTTCAGAACCTTTACAGCAGGCAGGGACTGGCTACCAGGCTACCCTATATGCTGGCCCCCGGCTCACACTTCTGAAGCCGGTCATGCCTACATGAGCTCAGCACTGGGGTCTGCACACTGTCCCTAACTTGGAGAGCCTAGAGGACACTCCTTCCTTCCTCCTCACAGCTGGTTCTGGAGAGCAACACCAGCCTTGTTTTACAGGTGAGAAAATTCTGTACCAGTGTGGCGGTGGTACCGAAAGGCTTAGGACCAACAAGCGTGTGGAGACCTGAGCTAGGCACACAGACTCGGGTTCCTGTGAGTGTTCCCTCTAAGGGAAGTCCGTATCAGGGTGAGTTAGCGCCATGGTCACAGTGTCTCAGGGTCATCACAGGCTCTGGAGCCATGACTGGGTCAGACAGGCATGGAATAGCATGCTGCAGAGATGGGCTCTAGGCCAGCGAGGTCTCTCTGGATCTGCCTCATCACCCTAGTTCCTTCTTCCAGATAGAGATTAACAAGTCTGTGAGGTAGAGCCATCTCAGGAGCACCAATTAGTCCCTTGCATTGTGTTTTTCTGGATTTCCTACATTTTTGATAATTAGGGTTTTTTTTTTCACCTCAAAAAAGATCTTGTTGGTTTTTCTTAAACAAAATGAATTGATATCCTTTCTTGTTTCTCACATTTTTCTAAATTCCAAAATTCCAGATAAGTTGTTAAAAGAAAAAGAAAAAGAAAAAGCATCGCTGTAGGATGATGTGAATTTTGACGTTTTCCTTCCCAGAGGGCTGTGCTGTGGAAAAATACCGGCTATATCCTTTTAGCCCAACAGGGGGCGCTAGTGAGTCCTCTCACTGCAGTTGTTTACCAGGCAGTCTAGGGGAAGGCTGGCCTGGGATCACGGTTGGTTCCATCAAAGCTGGCTATTAACACAGCTCCTGGAGATGGCGCCCCACCACCTTTGCCTTTGTGGTGCCAGAAGACTGCATGATAAAATACCAAAATGATTAAAATCATATTTGGGGGAACCAAACCCTCAAAACCAAAACCATGGCTTTCCACAATCTTGTGGGATCCCGACTAGGTCACTTGGCCCCTTTGGGGTTAATGCTTAACCTAAAACAATTATCCTTAGAGATTAAACAGGCGTGCCATCATGTTCCACCATGGTCCACACTCAGGAGCCATTCCTAGAGAATCAGCTGTGTCAAGATGGCTGACATTGAAGCCTCTACCCTGTGACACACACATGCACAAACATTTCCAAGGTGCTAGTCAGAGGGGGTTACTGAGAAGAAAACGTGATATAAGCTTGAAAGCTGAGGCATGAAAAGGGGGGTTGCACTGGGGTCTGTGCAGTCTGAAACCTGCCTGCCACTCAGGCACAGGGAGGGCCGGCCCTGATGGGAGAGCCGGCCGGCCCTGATAGGAGAGCCGGCCGGCCCTGATGGGAGAGCTGATTTCATCTTCAGTACACAGTACACAGTAGGTACCAACCGTGTCTGGGGTGTGAACAAGTGCCCAGGGTGACCGTGGACAAGATACTGTGCCTCATAGAGCTAGTCAGTCTCCTACAGGGTAAGGAGGCTCTGTAAACTTTCCCCAGTCTCTGTCAGGGTGAGGGATCCACAGGTAGATTCTCCGGTGGCTGTGCTAATCCGGCAGATGCAAGCAAAAGCCTGCCTTCCAACCCACTCAGAGCAGTGCAGCAACCTTGAGATGAGCTCCTGCATGCAGCTGAGCCCCGGAGCACAGGCAGCATGGGAGCAGAACTTCAGCAGCATCGGCATCACCTGCGAGCAAAGTGAGAGGCGCCGTGAGGCTGAACTGAGCCGTCTGCAGGCTGCCGAGCCGCTGAGCCGCTGAGCCGCTGAGCCGCCGGCTGAGGCAATTACAAGCGGCTCTCTCTCCACAGCACAGGGCAACCCCAAGTCCATGTCCGCCTTCACAATCAATTTACAAGCAAGAGAAAGCTCCAGTTCTCACTAGCACACGCAGAGAAGCCTTTCAATACGTCTTAATAATACATACATGCACATAACACTGTCCAAGGGAGAATGGTAAAAACAAGGGCAGGGAGTAACATTAGACAAATACATCCAGCAGAAGGGGTCCAGTTTTAAAAACATCACCTTTCAAAATGAGTGCATTGATACCTCTGAGGGCATGGGAGTTTTATAAAATTTCATTATCATCAAGAAATTTAAAAATCACTATTTTCAGGTAAGAGTCGTCTTCTGTGGGGCTGGGAGACATCCGTAAACACCAGAATTACCTCTTCTGCTTTGCTCATTATGAACTGTTCTACAGAGCTGTGGAGAATTCAACAACAAACATACACATGCACAAACAAAAACCCTACGTTATTATTTAAAGAAGTTCATATACAAAATGATTTCTGCACAGTTCCCATTATGGAAGCATAAATTTAATAACAAGACTATTTTGAAAATTGATGAAACAATATAGCTTCTAACTGCAAAATTAAAAGCTGGGCTTATAGAGAAAATGACAAATGGAGCCCAGAAAAAAAAAATAATGGAGTTAAGATGGAAACAGAAAGGGTGCTGTTTGCAAGAAAGTGCTACGGCCAAGGCCGGCTCCTTACTAGCATGAATGAAATGCAGCGCACTTGAGAAACTCTGCGCACAACTTCAGGGTAACGTGTCGCAGGTAACCGTGCACGCCGCTGGGGTCGTACAGATGTAAGATCAGAATCAGCTGCTGCCTGCAAGCACAAGCAGAGGGACCCCTACCACGTTAGTTATCAAGCGGTTCCCGCTCCTTCCCTCTGTTGGCCGCGCGCGGGCGCAGCGGCAGCGGGAGCAGCCGGAGCAGCGGGCGTTCCGAAGCCGCCGTGTATTGTGTACCGAGCGCTTTGTAAAATAGGGGTTCGGGCGTTCAGGGCGTGGGTTTGAGGTTCCAGCGTCCGGTTATGGTTGAAGCACACATAAAAGTCTGCCCTACAACAGACCGCGTAAAAGCCGCCTTGGGCTGCAGCAGTTTCCCGGCCGCCTTGACAAGCCGGGGCGAGGAGCCGAGCGGCGGATGGCGGCGCCCGCGCTCTTTTCCTCGTCTTTTCCCCCTTGTTCTTTCTCCCTCGTTTTTTTTGCACATTTTTTCCTTCATTTTCATCATCGCTCTTTCCCCGTCGTTCTTCTATTTTGACCGCTATCCCCTAGCTTTTTCTCCCGCTCTATCTCAATCTGTGTCCTTTTTATCCTCACCACTTCCTCGCGCGCTTTCCCCATTTAGCCGTCTGGCTCGCCCGCCCTTTTCTCCTGGCTCCTTCTCGGCAGGTTTTTTCCCCCTGGCTCCATCTCGCTAGGTTTTCTCCTCTCGCTCCTTCTCGGCAGGTTTTGCCCCGTTTCGCTATTTATTTATTTTTTCCCCTTCGCTCTTTCTCCGCAGGTTTTTCCCTCGCTCCTGCTCGCTAGGTTTTGGGTTTTTTTTCCCCCCTCGATCTTTCCCCGCAGGTCTTTTTCTCTCGTTCCTGCTCGCTAGTTTTTTTTTTTTTCCCCCTCCCATCTTTCTCGGCAGGTCTTTTTCTCTCGCTCCTGCTCGCTAGGTTTTGGGTTTTTTTTCCCCCCTCGATCTTTCCCCGCAGGTCTTTTTCTCTCGTTCCTGCTCGCTAGTTTTTTTTTTTTTTTCCCCCTCTCCATCTTTCTGGGCAGGTCTTTTTCTCTCGCTCCTGCTCGCTAGGTTTTGGGTTTTTTTCCCCCACCCCGGATCTTTCTCGGCAGGTCTTTTTCCTTCGCTCCTGCTAGCTAGGTTTTTGGTTGTTTTTTTTTTCCCCCCCAACTGGGTCTTTCTCCGCAGTTTTTTTTTTCCCCCTCGATCCTTCTCGCTAGTTTTTTTTTTCCCCCTCGATCTTTTTCAGCAGGTCTTTTTCCCTCGCTCTTCCTCGCTAGGTTTTCTCTCCTCGCTCTTTCTCGGCAGGTCTTTTCCCTCGCTCTTTCTCTGCAAGTCTTTTCTCCCCTCGCTCTTTCTCGCTAGGTTTTCTTCCCTCGCTCTTTCTCGGCAGGTCCTTTTCCCTCGCTCTTCCTCGTTAGGTTTTCTCCCCTCGCTCTTTCTCGCTAGGTTTTCTTCCCTCGCTCTTTCTCGGTAGGTCCTTTTCCCTCGCTCCTGCTCGCTAGTTGTTTTTTTTTTTTTTTTCCCCCTCGCTCTTTCTCGGCAAGTCTTTTACCCCTCGCCTTTCCGCGATAGGTCTTTTTCCTCGCTCTTTATCCTCGGGTTTTCGCTAGGTTTACCCATCGCCTTTCCTCGCGAGGTCGTTTCCCTAGCTCCTTTTTCCCCTTCGGGTTTTCGCTAGGTCTTTAACCCTCGCCTTTTCTCGGCAGGTCTTTCCTCCCCTCGCTCTTTCTTGGTAGGTCTTTTTCACTCGCTCTTTCTTGGTGGGTTTTCTCCCTCTTTTTTTTTTTCTCTCTAGGACTTTTCCCTCGTTCTTTTCCCCCTCGATTTTTCACTAGGTGTTTTCCCCTCACTCTTTCTGTCTCACTCGTCGCGGCCCCGCTCGGCTCGGGTGAGAGAGAGAGTGGTGTGATTTGCACGCGGGCAGAGGAAATGAAAAAGGGCGGGGAGGATGCGGGCCGCGGCGAGAGGCTTCATATCGCTCCCGCCGTCTGCGGGGGAAAATGAGGCCAATATCGCGCCGCGCGGAGCCCTTATCGCGGCCGGCCACTGCAATAAGCCAAGCGATGGGAGATAGGGCCCGGGCCGCCGGGGGGCCTGGCCAGCACCCGCCGCCAGGGGGCGCAGGGCCGCCGCGCCGGGCCCAGGGTTGTTTTTGCCAGTTCTTTTGCAGGAGTGTGCTGAGAACATGACATAATGACTAAACGTCAGTCTCTCAAATTAAGGATAATGATTAAAGCTCACAGCAAAGAGAAAATCTTCCAGTTTGCCCCGGCACCGGCCACATCGTATCCTAAATAGCTGCGGAAGCCTGATGGCTGTCTTCAGGAAGACGATTATTTGAGATGACTAGTTGCAGCTAAGAGAAAAAAAAAAAAAAAAAGAAAGAAAAGAAAAAAGAAAACTAGAGATACAGAAATAGACCTCAAAAGCCTAAACGAGCACCCCACAAACATATATCCCCCTGAATCCGTAAAGCACATGCTCCACCTAAAAAAGGGGCACTGAACCATGCTGGCTTTCATTGCTGGCAAAGCTTAGAGCATTCCTTGGGCTGACACCAGATAGGAAGAGTACTTCACACAGGTATGCTGCATGCAAGAAAGTGGCAGGAGGGGCATTCTTATCTATTAGCTATCTCATCCGGGAGAGCTCTTTTCAGACCTCAGCCCTGCCCAGTATTCTTTGGCTGTTCAAGTACACGAGGTACCATGAGTCCTACAAAGAAGGCAGCACGCAGAAATCTCAAGAAAGCTTTGCAAACCCACCCTGATTTGGAGGGAAATACTGAAGAGTGGGTGATTCATCTTTTATTTGGTTCCAATAAACTGCCTTATAGAACAGCAGAGCACTCCAGTTCCAGAGCAACTTTAGCCTTGTCTTCATGTGAAAATGGACGTCTCCCCAGAGACAGACAGACAGACAGACAGACAGACAGACACACACACACACCTCAGAGCTTTGGAATTCTGTTTATACCTTAATAAAAACATAATCTCTTTATCCAGAAGAGCACTAAGCTGCTAGTTCTGAAGTCAGTCATGGACAGAGGAAAGTCTCTCTCCCTGACTTGCCTCTCACGGCCACACACAAGTTTTTACTCACTCTGCTAGTTCATGTGGAAACCCTCAGCTCCTGCTGCTGTCAGTCACCACCAAGTCCTGCAGCTGGTGAGGTGCTCTCTCCTCCTGTCCTCATGAAGCAACTGTTGAAAATACACTTCCATAAGTGACATATCAGGCTCAACATGACCCCGTATCCCCTTTATTTCTCTGCAAGCTATGTTTCTCACCAGCCAAAAAGCCAGTCTCCCTCATACCCTGCTACCTACAACCCCAGCCGGGCATGTACGACTCCACATGGCTGCACACTGACATGTACGACTCCATGTGGCTGCACACGGACATGGCTGCTAGCAGCACACCCTGGACAATTGCCGCCTTTCCTCTGGTGGTGCAGCACATGACCCTACCCCACCCCACACACCCTCTCTACCCCTTGTACCTGAAACCCCTGTGCTTTCCCACCAAGGAGGTGTGTCAGATCCCTCATCTATAAGGAAAGGCAGGATCTGAATGGGCTCAGTGACCACCAAAGTCCTCAGAGAAATCTGTCACTCGACAAACTTGTGTCTAAGTAACTTCTTCTAAGGCCTTGTTTTTATAATTGGTTTTCTGTGAGGGCAAAGGCAGGAGCAGAAGTGCTTAGAGCATCTTGCAGAAAAGGCCTTCCTACGTGCAGAGCTAGGTTAGGTCTGGGCCCACCGTCTTTCAGCAGATGACTTCTTGTGTAAGCCAGATCACTCTGGGAACCTTGAGTTTTGCCATCCAGGGCCTTTCCTGAGAAGCCCAGCCCTACAGGATCTGAGCAGTAGCAGAAGCAAAAGTGTCTGTTTTCAGATTCTGGTCATATTTCACCCACAGGATGGGAACAACACAGTGGCTATGTATCCACTGCCCCAGAGCCTCCTACCTCTGCACCTTGCCGATCTGCAGGAAGGCCTGGGTGTCTGCAACCCTCCCGTACCTTTAGGCAGTTGTACAGGTGTTTAAGGACTCTTATACATGCACTTCGTGCAGAACATTTAAGAAGCCATCGAAGATAGGCACCCGGTCAGCTACTGTCAACTGATCTCTGAGAATCACTGCCAATTCATGAATGGAGAAGGCAAGGGTACGGCAGGGGTGACAGCAGACACACAAGTCACCACAAGCAAAGATAATTCAATGTCTCTAGCATTGCTCCGGAGACCAGTAAGCAAGCCAGTTCCCAGCCACATGGAAGTCAGGCCAACGAGCTGCACTGTAGCTCCCAGGTCCTGCTACTCAGTGCTCCCCCTCTCTGGGCCTCTGGGCCAGCTCCTCTTCCCTGAAGGATGCCTTGTTAGAGAAGAGAGTCTGGAGAGCAGAGTGCATGCCACAGGGCCCAGTATGAGACCATCCTCCACCCTTGGGATCACCAGGAGATTTGAGGCGTCCCTCAGTAGAAAGGCATTGCGTGTGGGTACTTGGCTCTGGAAGACCAATGTGTGACAATGACTTAAAGTATTTAAGGGGATTCATATGGCACAGGCAGCCAGTCCATCGGTAGATGAATGTAAACACAGCCCAAAAAAGTCACTGTTCTCAAGCACTAGTATGAGGTCATCTTTCACTCTTACCGGTAAGCTTCCCTGACTTTGAACACTACTTCACAATGATTTTCAAAGAGAAAAATGCTATGGTCGTCATTAACTAGATATATAGTTAATACTGGCAGAAGAGAAATACTTGGCTTCCGTGGCTACTGGAGAACTGAACTGTAAGGAAGGTTAAAGTCTTTGCGCTGTGGGTGTTTTTTGTCCTTTACTTTTTTTCAAGGAACAAACCTGCATTTTAGGTTCACTCTCTTCAAGCACAGTCTGTTTCTGTCCCTCTTCTGATTCCAGACAGCCACTGGCTCAGCTGGGGGCTCAGCTGGGGGCTCAGCTGGGTTCTGTGGAGTTGATGGAACATGTTACACACAGACACCAAAGGAGAACAGCGCCTTCATCCATCCCATCAAGAAGCCTGCATGCGGTCCCCACAGAAGGCACCTCACATCCCAGTGCCAAGACTGCCTTACAAAAGGGCCTGCTTACACTTGAAAGATAGGGATGCCCACCGGTAGGCCTTCAACCTTCTGCTCTGTAAGGCCAGGGTCTCCTTGGTATGGCCGACTAGCAGCCTCTAACATGGCTACAGAAGAAGGGGCAGAGGTGAGTCTTCAGAAAGGACACAATAGGCACCTTTGGCTTTTGTTGGGAATCAGGACTCAGTGCAGGTAGGAGGTATGGGGGTGAGGGAGCAGTGACCGGAAGAGAGAATGAGGCCAGCAGGGGAGTGTTTACTCAGTAAACAGTTCTGGCTCTCACATGTGCAAACACTCCTAATGTGCGCTGAGGAGCCTTTACATTAGGTTAACAATTAAAATGAGCACCAACGCCCCAGGGTGACATGTCAGCCTCTGGTTATTGATTAACATCAGCTGAGATGGCCCTGACCTTCCGCTTCAACCATCACAGGGCTTCCAACGTGCACTTGAAATGTCATACTGTCTATTGTCTTAATGGATTCTGACACACCAGCTCAGTATATGATCCGGAAGTCAATTAATACCCAATAGAGGCTGTGTTTGCTCTGAGCATGCTATCTGGACCCTAGCACCCAGTGTCCACAGAGAAGCATGCTGTCCATCTGAGCAGGAAGCATGACAACAGTAGCATTTCGGTAGGACACCCACGTTTCTTTTGGGCACGATGCCTCCGATTCTACTACACATGGATTCACACACTAACATGACTTGGCTAGAATCGAATTCAGCACATTAGAAACAAACCGTGCCCTAGTCTCCAGTGCAGTTACTCAGTGAGCACCACTGACCTCAGAATAAGTCAGGCTGTAAGCAATTCAGCCCAACTCAATACCACCAGTACAGTGAGCTCATTTCCCCAATGACACCCAAGTAGGGTGGCATGCTGGATGGTGCTGGGCACCCACAACTCACTGGTGCGAGCCTGTCTGGAGAACCCTTGCTCCTCAGGACTCAAGTTTCCAACCACTCTGCCAAGTGCACCCCACAGAGAGAGCAAAGTGAGGGTGCTTCTAGGATAGGGTATCCTTGCGCAGGCCCTCCTTCTTGTGAGTACCCTACACTGACACGAGGCAGGCAGCATGGCGCAGTGCTACCTCTGAGCACTGCTTATGAGAGGGGCACTCTCCTTTCTTCTTCTCCTGACTTGCAACTGTGGCCCGTTGCTGACCCCATCTGGGCCCCAGAGTTAAGCTGCAGCCCCACCAGCTCAGCTTTTCTCATATACCTTAGTAGACCTGGCTGGTGTGGCTGCTCCTTTTTGTCCATTTCTGCCTCGGATAAAGAAGCCACAACACAAATACAGCCCACCAGGGCCTGGACTGGCCCTTTCTCCTCTATACCCAGGGTTTTTACAGGCCAGTTTTCTTGGAATTTTCTAGAAACAGCAGCAACACGGGACATGCTATTATTTCTTACTAATCTAACATCACCTTTAAGAGCTTGGGAACAGTTTAGATTCAGATCAGGCACTGCTGTTTCATTTGTGCAGGCTTAGGATGGGGTGATAAATGACCACTACAACCCAATGGCCGCAGCAGAGTGTGCACTCGGGTCCTGATGACCATGCACTTGCAAGGCCTGGTTCGCAGGAGGGAAAAGGCGCCACCTCATTGGTCAAGTGCTCAGCAGGAACGGGGGAGGCATAGCAACAGCCAGTGTCACGAGGCTGGGGAAGCTTCTAGAGACTCACGCAAGAAGGAGTCCAGTCCCTTCTGGCTCCATGGGGTCCTGGCTTCACAAGGGGCAGAATCCAAACTGTAGGGTGGAAAGTAGGTGACACCGGCTTATCCAAGTCTCCCTCTGGGAAGGAGCACCGTCACTAAGCAGCTGGGTATTGAGGGATGCCTGGGAACCAAGAGGCAGCCACACGCATCACTCTCTATGGCCTTCACCAACTTGGAATCCACCCTCTTCTGTTATTAGAGATGTAAGTGACTGCCAGCCATGACCCAGGACATTCACACCACTAATCCCCCAAGAGCACTGCCTGTCATCCCCCCCCCCCCCCGCATTGTTTCTGGTGCCCACCCTGTTCCCATGGAAGGAATTCAGGGTGATCAATCACCTGATTGATTGGTTGTCTAGTTATCCAAAACATGACCTTAAGAATGAAATGAAATTTGCCATTTATCTTCTCTGCAGGGATGTATTAATAAAAGCAAGTGCAGCTTTGTGATTTCTGTCACATCCTCAGTGGCTGAGGGACAGGGCAAGTACTTACTGCGCTCTGTAATATCCTGGCCATGGACGGAGAGCGCGTTCTGAGATGATGAAGCTGAGGAGAGGATGTGACTGTCAGAGGCAGGGCTGGGATCTGACACAGGTTCTTCCTTCAGACCCTGTGTCTGCTTGCTCCCGGGCTCACCAGCAGAGTCGAGCTGTTCTGCTTTCAATGCGGCAGAAAATACCTGAACTTGAGCTGCAGGAAGAGAAGCACCAAGAGTTCTAATGACCACACAGGGCTGGGCATGCAGTTCAGCTGGCAGAGTGTTTGGCTGGTATCCATAAACCCTGTTTTCTGTCCCCTGCACCCCATACGCTGGGTTTGGCATGCATACTCATAACCCCAGCATTTGGAAGGTGGCAGAAAAAACATCAGACGTTTGAAGCCACATCTACTACAAAGCCAGGTCCAGACTAGCTTGGACTGTGTAAGACTCTGTCTCGGCTTTTTTTTTTTAAAGATCTGAATGACAATGTAGATCCTGGGTTCATTTCCGAGGGATATGCACCAAACTCTGGCCCGGGGATGAGGCTCTTCCTAGAGGCACGCGCAGCCCCTCCATAACTGGAGAGTGCCTAGACTCTGGAGTCTCAGCCTGGGCCCCCAGCCAGTTGTGATGCTGTCCACCAATGTGACCATTCCAACTGATCATGAGCCACACAGAGTAGCACATCTGGATCCAGAACATATCTACCAGGAAAAATCAGCCCAACACCGCTGTCGCTCACAAGGGACGAGTGGGGTCACAGAGCAGAGGAGTCTGGGAGGCCATCCTCCTTGACAAGGTGTATTGTTGTCCCATTTATAAAGCGGGATGGCTGCTCCCCTTCCCCGTCACACATACGCATGCGCATACACGTACGTTTATTTACACACCAGTGTGGCTGCTCAAAGGACTTACTTCACCTATTTTCCTACACAAATTAAAACTGTACATTTCCATCTCCAGTGTGCAGGACACGTGCCCTACCCCCACCCTGCATGCTGTTCCTACAATACAACTATTCTCTCCAATGCTCAGAGCTTGTAGCTGGCTCCCCACTGTGCTGGAGCAGTCTTACCTCCCAAGTACAGCACACCAGGCCCTCTTCAACAGCCAGAATATGAAATGTGTCATTTGTTTCTGAATCTCTGGAGGTTAGTGACCCCTTTGAGATCTGAGGAAAGCTAACAGTTCTTCCTTAGTGAGAAATTAGCTATGTAAATATGTGCAGAATAGTGCGAACAATGGCTTCCCAGGAGCAGGGCTGATCCTCTGCAGCCCAGCCCCAGACATGCAGCCTAAGGATCCCCTAATATTTTCTCTACCCCCAGAAATGACCAGCTTCCTGCCTGGCATCTCTTCTGGGCACCCCTTTCAGTCTCAAAGACACCCTAGACAGAGCTGCCTACACAAGCCCTTCTACCAGACTCCAAGGGTCACGGCTGGCCAGCCCTGATAGCCTCCTGTGGCTGGGAATCGGAGCAGCTGCAGCAGTGTGCACTCCACCCCAGCCCTCTGCCTGTAGCCTGCAGAAGGACCACTTGTTCATCCCTTCAGCAATCACGGGTTCGTTACGCAGAGACTGGCAGACAAAGACTAATCATGGGGCGAACTGGGTCTTCACATCTCCTTCCTTCGGAGCATCACAAACCTTTGCCCAGCAACAGCAGCAAGTGTTATTTTTCTAATTTCTCTCACGTGGGACAAACCGAAGCACAGCTCTGCAGCGCTGCTGAGGACTAAGTGGGGTTGCACGACAATGGGATTAGGAGACCTGCTCCTACACTTGGTGGAAGCATTAGTCATGAAATGAAAAACACCTTACAGACATCTTGCTTTTTCTATCTGCCTAAGGAAGAAACCTTGGGGCCCTGAGATGTCTGTGGCCAGAAAGGATACATAACTGGGGAAGTGAGTCACTGTCTCTGGAGCTAATAAGACTTCCATCAGTACAGATGTGCCCAAGCGCTGTCCCCTGTTCTGTTAGGGCTCCCTCCCTCCAGGCTGTGCACATGCTGCCTGGAACAAGGAAGCCAGACATCAAGCAGGTGCTGCCTAGAGATACCAAACTGTGCTAAACATACTCCCGGTGCGTATGTGTGACTGAACACACAGACACACAGTAGCACATGGGCAAGGAGGCAGGCCTGGGTCGTGCGCAACACACAGACATCCTGTCTTCACCTTGAATGTCTGGGTCATGCAGTAGACGCCCCTGCAAATTCTGAAGGAGCAGATCTCACTCCTGGCCACAGCTGTCACATGCAGCCTCAGGTCCACCGTGGCTCCCCTCTAGTGGCCCAGGCTCGCTCAGAAGCACCTCTACATCTTTGTTTATATCAGTCAGGGAAGTGCGCCAATACAGGAAGTCTCTGAACCCGTTCTTGGTAACTGGTCCTGAGGCAACCACTGACATCAGGGAGCTTTGGGAAGTGACTGCTGCCTGGAGAAATTCCTATGGCTTCAGCTCTGGCTATGGGAGGCCCTGGATGGTTTTCTGCTGTCTGTGGAAGAGCTGGTGTGCAGATGACCGGTCTCAGCTGAAGTTCCTTCGGGAAGTTAAGTTCATCTGGCTCAGCATGCACAGATGCTCTAGAGCTAAGGGAGGAAGCATGCTCACTGCCCTGCAACAGAAGGAAACAAGAGCAGCACCTAGACCTCCTAAGCCCATGCTTTCCTGAATGAGCACTTGCCACTTCCTGTCAACCTTTACAGCTTCAGCCAGCGCAGAAAACAACCCAGGGAGGCTTAGGCGGCCTCCACCCTGTATTTATGAGTGCCCCAGCAGGGGGCAGACTTTGGAACAAAAGCCTAAGAAGGAGGAAGAGCTGACTGTGTGCAGGCCCCAGGCCAGTCACCTACACAAGCACATGAGCTCTGTTGGGGGTGCAGAAAGGGTCTGTACTCAAAAGATGTCAACTGCCCACACCGTCCACCTCACAGTCCTATGCAGCCCGGATGGCAGAGGGATGTGTAAAAACTACCTCAGACTGGCCGTACACACCTGCACCTGCCGTCCTCCCAGGGCAGGCATGACAAACACAAGATCAACCATCACAGTAGAAAGGACTGAGGTCAACACAGCACACAGAGGGCCTCTGTGTGTACAGAGTGTCCTGGGTCACAAACGTACATCTGGGAGACTTCACCTTTTTCCTGTGTAAATTCTCTGAAGAACTTCATTAATCACGGAGAGAGAGACGGTTTTCTTTACGGGTTATTTAATCACCACCCTCAATGAATATTTTATCTAAGCTGAGGAGACATGGTAGCTTCATTATTTATAACCCGGCAGTCATGTTTCGAAATCGTTATTGCAATTACTTTTTGCTTCTTTACATAATTAAAGCTCTAATATTCCATCTTGCCCAGAAGGTCACTATTACTAAAGCTGGAGATGAGATAATTGCTAGGATTCCAGGTGGAGGCTTGAGGTGAGGGGGTTGGCAGTGCCAAGCGTCCTGGTGGGAGTGAACACGGCTAAGGTGGCACTGCAGCTGCTGAGCCTGGGCAGCCTGGTGCTCAGGGTGCCGTCCTCCTGATGCACAGGCTACCCTGCCCGGGATGAGTTTACAAAGGTGGACACAAAGGGGCCAAGTGACTGGAAGGCAGCCTGGCACCCCTGAACAGGAGGAGCATACACTGTTGACCGCAATGAGCAAGTGTGAGACCAGGCAAGAACAGAGCGGTCAGACCACACCCACCCACCCACCCCAAGGCATCTACTTAGGTTTGCTACTTCCCAGCCATTCCCTAAAAGGCAAAAGGACCATTATCAACAGAAGAGCCCCACACTAGTTTCCGTGTTTCCAGGCTGTGAACTCCATATGACACTAGCCTCCATAAAGGACACAGAGGCTGACACTAGCCTCCATAAAGGACACAGGGGACTTACAAACTGCACTCGGCAGGCCTATGGCAGTGCAGGGACAAAGACAAGGAAGGCACTTGGGAACTTTTCTCCTCAACTCCGGTTTCCATGCTGTGCACTTCCCTCTTTTAGTGTCAAAGCCTCTCCGACTTCAGCTACCTTGGTTCTGACTGCACGGTGTCTAGATGTCACCATGCACACCAGTAATGGAAGGGAAGGAAAAGAAACAAGCCAGGGACCAAGATGGACCCTGGAAAGCAGGGCATTGGATCCTGCAGAGACCAGTGCAGCTGTCAGCCAGTGAGCACTCACCATTGACAGGGATGACTGAGGAGTGTGATGAAGAGTGGCAAAAGCTGGGCCCTGCGGACCCAGGGACATGTAGGACGTGGCCATGAAGCACTCGGCACACCCCCACATGTTATCTGAGCAGAGCTCAAAAGATTTTAGTATCTACCAAAACAAAAAAGTAAATTAATAATAATAATAATAAACAAACAAACAATGGAGCTACTCAAGTGAGAGTGCCCTGTGGGTAGCCAGTACCAGTTCCAGCAGTGCAGGAGTGCAGAGCCACCGGGCATAACAAAAGAGCCGTGGTAAAATGACAGCCACGCACATTCTTTAAAGCACATTCTCTAAAGCAGTCGTATAGGAAGAAAGGCCTAGGGGCTGGGGATTTGGCTCAGTGGTAGAGCGCTTGCCTAGCAAGTGCAAGGCCCTGGGTTCGGTCCCCAGCTCCGGAAGAAAAAAAAAAGAACAAAAAAAAGGAAGAAAGGCCTAGTTCTCTCCCCACCTATCTGTAGTGAGTGATTGGGTTAAAGTTAAGACGATAATGGAGAAAACACCAGAGAAAGGGCCAAGGCTCCTTGAGAGCTCTGAACAGCGGATCACCTAGCCTTTGAGCAGGCCTGTCAGTGCTGTAGCGGTGGAGAGTGCGCTAAAGGGGCGGGGTACAGATGGCGCTCCCAGATGGATCCCCAGCACTCAGAAGACCGAGGGGGAAGGACTGCAAGTCAGAGGCCAGTTTGTGCTACATGGAACGCAGAATGGGAATAAGCTCTGTCTACAGACATGCAGACTCCACCCAGAGGAAGGCACATCCGTGCAGTCCTCTGCCAGTGACGTGGGGTCCCACGCTTGGACGGTGACTGTGAGCTACGGAGCTCTCCACTGAGCTGGGCTGTACAATTTTCTGGTTTCCTTTATTAGCAAATGAGCTAAATATAATCTGACATATGCTCACTTATATCCACATGACGATGGCAACTCTATCTTTTAAATTTTATGTTTAAAGGACGTTGATTTTAATGTCCTAATGTAAAACACTTAGCTTAAAATGTTTTACCAATGAGAGTATGAGCGGACAGCGGGAAGAGCCAGCTACAGACAAACGGCTGCTCTGGACACACACCCCCACTAGAGACACATGATGCTGACCTGCTCCACGTCTTCAGAGCAGAAGCCCACGGTAAACCAATCTTGGCTACAATGGTGTTTGCTGATGTAGCTTACACCTTTAAAAAAGAAAATGTACTTTCTGAATTGAAATTAGAAATCAGTTTAGAGGTGTCTCATCTCTGAGGTTAAATCCTGACCACACAGCTAGAGCATTATATGGGGGGGGGGTGCAGCCTGAGAGCCCAAGAGTTGCCCAGCACAGATGAGCGCACTGGGGCCTCTGCCCTTGAGGAACCTACCTCCTACCTGTGAAACCCTCCCCGGCCTTTTACAAAAGGCTACAGGGGGTGAACAGAGATATAAGAAGTATTCTATGGCGGGTGGGCCAGGTGAGTCTTGGCAGGCAAGAAGGCCAGAGCAGCCAGTCGAGCTAACAAAATGTGAGGGTCTCATCACACAGGCAGAACAGAGTTAAGAGAAGCCCGTTGGAGGCTGTGGGCATGGCACCCGCCCTGCTACACCAGTCATGAGAACTTTGAAAGCTATAGGCCTCCCAGCTGAGCTGCACAGCCAGAGCTGAGCCCACCACACAAGCACAGTGGAGCAGACGTGGGGTAACTATAGGCATGGCAGAAAAGACATTTGTGAGGGGACCTGAACCGTGACGAGCTTTTGGATTTGAACCCATAAACCAAGAAAAATATGCCTAGTGTATGCAGGTTTTAGGGCAAGGAAGAGTTCCAAATGGGATGGTGGGAGGCAGCAGGGAGCATGCAGACAGAGGACACCTGAGCATATGGCTAGGAGCAGGGACAACACAGAGGCTGGGCTGTCTGTGCCCACTACTTGCCAGCCAGACTTGAAAAGTACACCAGGAAGCATGGTAGCAATTATGACTGGCAAAATTTCACATACCAAAAATTTCTCAGTGGCTTCTTGTCCGACAGTATGACAAATATCCCCAAAGTGTGTGGCGCATACCTGTGAGGGGCAGAGGCACGCCATCATTCTTTGTCCTTCCTTTTATCTGCACACACTGTAAAACCTAACAAGCGGGGTCCCCGGGAGCCAGACAGCTAGCCAGCCTGTGCGAGGCCCATCGCCCACACATAGACATGCTAGGTGCCTGCTGCATTGAAAACAGGGCATTTACAAGAGGGCCCCCATTTCCATGGTTTCCTGGCTCCTAATTGATCTTGATACATAATGCATTCGGTTAGTGGTAAGGCAGAGCCTGTTTGCTTCTCTGCATGGTAAATGAGGCCTCAGTCCTGATCATGTGTTTCAAGGCCTGAAGAGCAGGGTAAGGCTGAGGCATCACTGCGTACAATTAATGCTGCTATAGCCAAATCCTGAGTAACTACAAGAGAAGCCAGGGTAGAGGTGAAAGGTGCAGCAAAAAGAAGACGGTTCTGGAGGAAGTCATCCCAAGACATCAAAGACCCTGTGCACTGCTGTCCACCACCAGCCCCATCCCTTCCCAGAGGAGACAAAAACTCCACAGGGACAGACTTGGAGGTTTTCAGCTAAAAGACGTTTTAGTGTCTTATGTTCAAACCCTCTGAACTTGGAAGAATTTCCGGTCACCACACACAGACTTGAGGCACTCACCTGTGCTGTGGGTCAGCATGGAGTCATTCTGGAGATTATGTAACAGGAGAAGCATCCCCATCACATGAATCAAAAGGGCAACCCTCAGAAGCAGGCACTGAAACTAGTCCACAAGTACTCAGGAAGGAAATGCAGGGGACCTTTTGAACTCTGTCTCTGGATGATCAACAGAGGCCAAACACTGCCTAACTTTACCGGATAGGAGCTCGCCTGCAGCCCCATTGGCAACTGCCTGACCCACACTCTGTGCCCACAGCTGGTCATCGCTGGCTCATTTTACCATGAGGGTTGTCTGCTCACTTTTCAGATGGCGTAGCCAGCACTGAAACATATCAAACATGTGTGCAAACACAACCCAACTGTGCTGAGGTACAACAGCCACAAGGCCACATTGGCAGTACTGCTCCACACAGTGGTTGCTGGGCAAGCTTCTCGTGCATACTGTGTCCCTGAGCAGAAGAGTGAGACCCTGAGCAAATGCTACAGGCTTACTGGTTTGAGAATTCAGGTTCAAGCCTTTGAGGAAAGGTGAAAAGAGTGTAGAATGCTTAGGAAGGAGGCAAAGAGGGAACCAAAGAAAAGAGAGCCCAGGGTCAGCACTCCATCCTACCTGCCTTCCTGGGAAATCTCTGAACTGTGCATATACAGGGGAGATGGGGGCGTCACGGAGAAAGGCAAAGCCTCACAACAGACAACTGTGCATGTAGCTGCTTACTCTGCCCAGGCAGCACAACCTGAAATGCTTCTCCCAGCCAAGGCAACACTCCTAGAAAGCAAGACACTCTAGTTTCTGCTTTATCAAGAAGATACAACAGAAAACAAAAACAAAACTCGCACATGCATGAATGGAATACCATTAAAAAAATAAACAAAATAAGCACGAGATTAGAAATTGTGATTTATTGGCAAAAAAAAAAAAAAGAAAGAAAAAAACCAGTTAGTAGAAACAAAAAATCCACACAGACACAGACACACACACCTAGAAGTTAAAATTTATAAACTTTAAAGAGTTTAATTAAAGCAGCTATTATAAATATCCTTGAGGACTACAAAGAAAAGTCAGTGACAATGAATGAGCAGATCAAGACTCTCATCAAAGGAACAGACATTGTAGAACACAACCACATAACAGAGTAGCTTTGCAACAGTTACCCTTGAATGTAACTGAACTGAGAAATAGCAGAACAGAGAAGGTGTCACAACTCTGAACATGCCTATGAGATATCTCCAGAAAGCAACTCCTGGCCGGAGAGTGCTTGAATTAACCAATGGGGGTGGTGGAATTATGGAGAGTGGGGTGGCCTGGGGCTGGCCCCCATCTCTTATCCTTGTTGTTGTCAGCTATTCTGCCTCACCTTCCCCATCATGGGAGACGACAACTTCTGAAACTGCAAAAATAAGGAAGCAAGTAAATGTTTCCTTCCGAGCTGCTCCTCAGGCGTTCTGTCATGGCAGTGGTCATGGAGCCTTCCACAAGCTCCGCTGGATCAACTTTAAAGCCAGTCACTTGAAAGTAATGAGGGAAGGAGACGTGGGCAACCAAAAGACAGAGACTTGATGTCTAGATGCTCTTAAAAAGATGAAGGCCAGCCAGGAGTGTGGCACTCCTGGTCTTTGATTCTGGCACTCATGAGGCTGAAGCAGGAAGATTACAAGGTACTGAGTGAGTTCAAGGCCATGGGGACCTACAGAGTGAGGTCACCTCAAAAACAAGCAAGGCCTGCCCAGCAAAGGGCAGGTTCTCAAGTAAGGCAGGCATTTCTAAGACCTGCCCAAATCCTTGGTGAACCACAAGTCACATACATTTGGGCAAGATTCCAGAAGAGTCAGCAGAAATGAGACACACTGAGCATCAGTCTTAATTGTGGATCACAAGGGAAACTGTTCTGTGTTGGAGGTTGGCTCAAGGTAATCAAGTGCTGGGATGAAATTACATTAGAGATATAACCTGGTGTAGTTTTCCAATGAATCATGTAAAACCTTCAATGCCTTATCAAAACACAGCACGTAGGTGTTAGAGGGGAAAAGTGACCCATAATGCAAGGAGTCACCCAAAAGGAACAGCAAGGGAAACCAACTGCAGTATCCAGGAAAGCAACCTCATGGAATGGCTGCAGACACATTCACACTCGGATACGAAGACACTCTGTATCACTAAGCCTCTGAAACTGTGCAGACAGGGTGAAAGTTCAACACCAAAACCTTAGAGGTTAAAAGGACAACCAGCAAAGTAAAAAAATCTGCTGAGAAGCTGGAAGTGCAGGGAGACTAAAACCAGAGTCACCCAAGGCGAGGCAATGTCTCCCAATGTAAGACACATAACAATGGCCAAATCTGAGCATCAAAGGGACAAAGACTGAAGGCTAAAGCCAAGGATTAAAGTACATCTTCAGAGCCCCAGTCTCCTCGGGAAAAGACAATGGAGGGCTTATGTGAGGAACAAAAGCCCCTAACTCCACAAACCCTGTAATATCTAGGTTGGTCAATGAATACAGAGGACAGACATTGTTAGGACCCAAAGAGAAAAGAGAAGAAGGAAAAAAAGGAAAAGAGGAAGAAAAGGAGGAGGAGGGTAAGATGGGGAGGAGCTAGGGAAGATACTTTGTCTATAAAAGCAGAAGAATGAGAGCTGACCTCAGAGAGAAACAGGAGGCCTGACAGCAATAAAATGGTTTAACAGTCTACAAGGGAAAAGAAACAAACCTGTGTACCCACAATTCTATACCCAGCAAAACTAGCAAGTAGAGCCTTTTAAGACCAGAACTGCATGAAGCCTCAAAGCAAGTTCTTTATATGGAAGGAAAATGACAGAAAAAAGAGTAATCAGAAGTGGTAAATTGAACATATGAAATGCTATATCTTTCCCTTAGTAATTTCTTCACAATATAGGGTTTTAAAAAATTATAAAACTATACTTGTGGTTCATAATGTAACATATGAAAATAACAGTACAGAGGGTGAGAGCAGGTGACAGAGACTATGCTGACAAAGACATAAAATGTCTAAATATGTTCAGGAAATTTCCTATGTGCTGATGTGTTCGAGGCTCTTCCACACTTTCCCTTCTATTAGTTTGAGTGTATCTGGCTCTATGCATAGGTCTTTGATCCACTTGGACTTGAGCTTTGTACAAGGAGATAAGAATGGGTTGATTTGCATTCTTCTACATGCTGACCTCCACTTGAACCAGCACCATTACTGTCTTTTTTCTTCTGGATGGTTTTGACTTCTTTGTCAAAGATCAAATGACCATAGGTGTATGGGTTTAATTCTGGGTCTTCAATTCTATTCCATTGATCTACCTGCCTGTCTCTATACCAATACCTGTGTGTGTGTTGTTGTTGTTTTTTTTAATCACTATTACTCTGTAATACAGCTGGTGGTCAGGAATAGTGATTCCCCCAGAAGTTCTTATATTGTTGAGAATGGTTTTCAGTATCCTGGGGTTTTTGTTATTCCAGATGAATTTGAGAATTGCTCTTTCTATCTCTGTGAAGAATTGAATTGGGATTTTGATGGGGATTGCATTGAAATCTGTAGATTTCTTTCGGCAAGATGGCCATTTTTACAATATTAATCCTGCCAATGCATGAACATGGGAGATCTTTCCATCTTCTGAGATCTTCTTAAATTTCTTTTTTCAGAGACTTGAAGTTCTTGTCATACAGATCTTTCACTTGCTTAGTTAGAAAAACACCGAGATATTTTATATTATTTGTGACTACTGTGAAGGATGTCATTTCCCTAATTTCTTTCTCGGTCTGTTTATCCTTTGAGTAGAAGAAGGCTACTGGTTTGTTGGAGTTAATTTTATACCCAGCCACTTTGCTGAAGTTATTATGTGTAGGAGTTCTCTGGTGGAATTTTTGGGGTCACTTAAGTATACTATCATATCATCTGAAAAGAGTGATATCTTGACTTTGACTTCTTCCTTTCCAATTTGACCTTCCTTTGTTGTCTAATTGCTCTGGCTAGGACTTCGAGTACTATTTTGTATAAACAGGGAGAGAGTGGGCAGCCTTGTCTAGTCCCTGATTCTAGTGGGATTGCTTCAAGTTTCTCTCCATTTAGTTTGATGTTGGCTACTGGTTTGCTGTATATTGCTTTTATTATGTTTACGTATGGGCCTTGAATTCCTGATATTTCCAAGAATTTTAACATGAAGGGGTATTGTTTTTGTCAAATGCTCTTTCAGCATCTAATGAGACGATCATGTGGTTTAAAAAAACATGTCTAAATCCTAAAATTAAAATCCTAAAAAGCATTCCATTACTCCACTACAAAAAGAAAGGATTTAACAGAAGAACAAAAACTGGTAGTAAATCCCAAGACGCCAACCGCATCAAGCAAAACGGATTAAGTATCCCAGCACGTAAACCATGAGTACAGGCAGAAGGGAAAACTTTAAAAACTAATAATTCTCTAATGACCGGTTAATAAAATAGAAGGACACCAACAGGAAACCTGCTACTTTAAATACAGGGAAAAAAAGGGTTAAAAGCAATGTTTCCCTTTTTACAAAATTAGAGAAATCCAAGTGAGCTGCGCTCCAGGAAGCAGAATGGAGGAAAAGGTAGAAAGTACGGCTGAGACTCTCGAGCTACACTGAGAACGACAAGCACAAGTGAGCGAGCGGAGATGCTGCAGCTCTGCCCACGGCGATGGGATGAACAAACACCTGAACCTCCAGCTTCAGGTGAAGTCAGTCAGCTTCCTTACATACCCAACCTACCCAACGACAGAACAGCAGGCAAAACTCAAGTCCTCCCCTTCTTACCAAAACCTTTTATGTCATGTCACAAAGAAAACTCCAGAGCAACAGGTCTGACTGGTGAACTAACAAGAATTTAAGAGGACAAATGGACCACAGTCTTATATAAAACCTCTCTGAAGGGCCACTTCACAAATACCAGTTAGGCAGAAAAAAGACCAGTGGGCAAGATGGAGAGGTAAGTGCTCTCCTGCCTTCGGGGAGGAGACACCATCTCTTACTACACCTAAACAGGCATCACAGGGTTTGGCCCCTGAGCTTCCTGCTGTGACAGAGCTAGAGCATGTCATGTCTCTGACAGTCCTATCAGAGAAACAGAGGCTAACACAAGACCTGAGGAAACATTCTACAAAGGAAGTGGCCTAGACTGTGTCAAGATCTCCCACGTTACAAAGTCCAAAGACTCAGAGACGGTTGAAGATCAGGGCACTAGAAACAGAAGGACTCAGGGCCAAGAGAGACTGACAACATCCTTGTGTTGGGCAATGTCAAGTGACCATGTCTCCAAGTCAATCTCAAATGGCTCATATGTGTGTGTGCGTGTGTGTGTGTGTGTGTGTGTGTGTACATACACATACAGACATGCACACACACATATACACACACATAACAGCACACATACATACAAATACTTTATACACATATGTATACACACATGCTTTATACAAACATGCATGTGTGTGAACAGAAAAGAGAGGATGACACAAACCAAAGTGACATGCTCCTAGAGAAGGGGGAGGGAGGACACACAGGAGCTCATGTTTTCATTCTTCTAACTCTCCTGCAAGCTCTCCTGATGGGCATGGTGAAGCACATCTTTCATCCCAGCATTCTGAGGGGCAAAGGCAGGCAGATCTCTGTGAGTTCAAGGTCAGCCTGGTCTACAGAGTGAGTTCCAGGACAGCCAGTGTTCTGTTATACAGAGAAGCCCTGTCTCAAAAAAAAAAAAAAAAAAAAAAAAATCAAAAAAAAAAGGAAAAAAAAGCTACCTCCAGATTTTTAGAAAGAATACCCCAAAATAAGTAAACAAGAAAAAGGAGAAGAAAGGAAAGGAGGAAGGGAGAGAAAGGAGGAGGGCAGCATTTTCTCTCCAAGCTCTGTCTCTCTCAGGGACACAGCACTGCCATAGCACAGTAAAGAACTCTGGGTGGGAAATTTGGTAATCTTCTGTCGAGAATTTGTACACAGACAGGAGAAGTGAGACACACGCACACACACATGCACATGCACACACACGCACATACATACACACACACACACACACACACACACACACACACGCACACACACACAAACCTAACTGGGGTAAGGGAAGGGTGATCCAAGCCCAGAACACAGATAAGGAAAAGGCCTGCCTATGTCTTCAAACTCTGAGGACACATCCTTCTGGTGTAATGCTCAGCAGAGTTGTTCAGTGACAGACACAGTAAGTGAGGATGTGAGACCTCTGTATCCAGGGCAACGGGCAACTAAAGAGCTCCCTGTATCTCTTTCCACTCCTCCCAACCGCCACACCCACATGACCTTATTACTACACCACATAAGACAAATCCACAGTCATTAGAAGGCAGCACACAGTGATGAGAATGGCATCCCAGCAGCCCTGGGAACCGCACGTGTGGAATGACGATCTCACTGAGTTGCTTGGGGCCAGCTATCCTACAGCCCACAGCCACAGCACTCTTCCTAAATAAATGCACAAACAAAAACGAACTCAAAATAGGGATGACGACAAAAAGCGAGGAAGCCTTACTGTGAAAACGTGTTGAGAGAAAACCAGGCTTCTGACAATTAGTTATAATCGCAGAATGCTAATGGCCTCCCTGCAAGCAAGAGGAATTATAATTGGTCTCCAGTGGCCTGTTTATCCTGTCTAGATATAATTACAAGATACAGCTCTCGCAGTTTTTACCAATCCATTCATCCGACAACTAACATTTATCCAGCACTGACTCTGGGCTTGGCCTTGTGCTGGGTGCTGATGGCACAAGGCCACAGTGACCCCAGGTCAGAGCTTGCCACTTTGAGGGACAGGTAAATGGGACTTTATAGCTCAACTGCTAAGTGAAAGGAGATGGACAGGCAGCAGGCTGTGATCACAGAGAGGAGGGTGTCACTACCAGTGATCAAGGTATCAGGAAAGATGTGAACAAAGCACTGTGTGTGCACATGCATAACCCAAGAACTGAGCCTCGTCCCCAAAGGAAGGCTGCACGGTCTAACTGGTATAGTAGGCTAGCCAACGGTCCCAATCATCAGGCACCTGAGCTGCTGCTATCAGAATTAACTGATTATGATTCCCAATGAGGATGAACGCTGAGGAAAAGACAGATGTGTGTGTTATCCATGTGACAAGTCCTTTCCCGCAGAGCAGTCTCCTGGGTTGGCATGTGCTTATGTATATACAGATGTCCCAATATTCACACACAGGGTACACAGAGAACTCAGAGAGCAGAAGATACTGCCCAGACCAGTCTACTTCCAGCATCTGTAAGCCAATGGCTTCCTGAGTGTTTACTGCACAGTTTAGGGTATTTCCCATGGAACCAGACAACATTCTCCTTGGGGAGCTCCACAACACACATGTTGGCCTTTCCTCCTCAATAAAAGTACCTGCATGCTACATGCACTGTCACTTCCCCGATGAGAAGACAACAGCCCCAAAGCCCTTGGTGTTCAGAACCCCTAACTTCCAGGCTTCAGGAAAAGCACTGGACCAAAGCACTGCTGGGTCAAAGAACGCAACACCAAAGGCAAGCAAGCCCTCCAGACACATGAGAGAGAGAACAGAGCTAAAGAGTGCACAGTAGGGCTTCAAGTCACAAACCGGAAACCGGTTTCCTCTACAAATACCTTGTGGGGAGTGTTTATGGAAGGCTTATTTTATATTCCAAATGGCTCTACCATGAAGGGGGGCAGGAGGGGAGGACAGACACTGCTGACAAGAACGGAGTATTTGGAGACAAGATAAAATAAGAATCCTGCAGAAATGCTTCCAGCACTGGCCTGCTCGGCACTGCCAGTCTTTAGGGATAAGATGCTTGGCTGCCAGCTGTGACCTTGGAAACCGCAGGACCAAGGTCTGAATGAAAACGGAGATCCACTCGGCAGAGTCCACTGCTCCGCTGCCAAACGCCCCACTAAGTGCTATTACTCAGGTTCATTCTGCAAATAAATTAAATTTCTTGTAGAGAAACTTGAAATTTATAAAAGAACCCTGGAGAATTTGAATTTTAATAATCAATTATTCCTCAGACTGATTCATCTTATAAACATATGGAATATGCAAAAAATTAAATTAGTTTAAAAATCTAGACCTTTAACGCATAGTTGGAAAAAACCTTTTATATAAATGAAGAATAATTGCCAAATATTCTGACACTGCAATATAATTTTTTTTTAGCTACATGGCGTATAATGCTTCTGCTCTTTGGGGAAAAAAATAATTCCTTCCTCTCGCGTCCCTCCTCTCTGAACAAGAGACCAGCTATCTGCTCACCCCCGTACTCATCATCCAGGCTTAGGATTTAAAACCATTTATGCAAAACTATTTCCTAAATGCTGGACCAATCCTGCAGCTCTGAACTGTAATTCGCAGAGGGTCAAGCCTCGTCTGTACAGGGCAGTGAAGGGGCAGCAGACAAAGGAAATGAGGTGGCCCATGATGGCTCCTGAACACAGACGACTGGCAAGGCCGGGCTGGGTACTGGGTGAAGCCAGCACTGCTCACCACCTACCAAGGAGGACGGAAGTGGGAGGCAGGAAGGAGGAAGGAGGGAGGGGACAGGAAGGAGGGAGGGGGCAGGAAGGAGAGAGGGGGCAGGAAGGAGAGAGGGGGCAGGAAGGAGGGAGGGGGCAGGAAGGAGGGAGGAGGCAGGAAGTAGGGAGGAGGCAGGAAGTAGGGAGGAGGCAGGAAGGAGGGAGGAGGAAGCCCTGGCTGACCACTGAATGCTCCATGGAAAACCGACATGGCAGACCAGATGCTGAGCACACGCCCTCTGCTCCTGCACATGTGCCACCGCCCACCCACCCATAGGGACTGCTTACTGCTCACACACCTCCTGGTCATTCATAAAACACATTAGATGTATCAAAGGTTCTCTAAGTGCTCTGACTAAGGACTTTGAGGCTGAGCAGAGTGAGTGACCGGTGACTGACACTCACCTGGCCTGAGACTTCTCCAGCCCTGGTACTCCAAGAATGGGCTTGTCTAAGGACAGGGTCAAGGTTACCCTGAATGAGCTCTGACCATCTTACTCAGGAAATAGTGCTGGCCAAAGTTCAACTCTCGTGAGTCCTGCATTAGCCACCAGCTGTGCAAGCCACTCCCAAGGAAGACTTACACTTATCATGGCCGGGAACAGACGGCTCCAACCTTCAGTGTCACACTGGAAAATGGAACCTTGCTGCAGGAGGGCCAGTAGCACTTCCTGGCTGGACTTTCTGACCTGGAGGGAAAATGGTAGAAGGTGAAGTAAGAGATGGGGTAGATGCCTTCTCAGGATGGACTGCAGCTCTCCATACTCCCCTAGGTCTGCCCTTTGCCCCCACTCCCGAGGGAGCCCCAGCCTCCTGGTGCAACCATTCCTCTCATATGTATACTGTATATGATTCATAATTGTCATGTGACCTCCAGACGGTGACATCGGAGGGTAGCACGCCTACTGTCCTCAGCACACCCTTGGCACAGGTAGCAGGTGACAGGACATTTCATTCTCTTGGGGATTGTTGAATGGACACACATCTGGTCCACTGGAACAGGTGTCAGAATGAAAGTCACACCTACTCCTGCTCTTGAGCAAACCTGACCCTCCACACCCAAGACCTGAGCTGTCTGGAAGAGCCCGCACCAGAGGAGCTACAGAAATAAGATGCTTCTCATTCTTGGCCACTGTGGAGTGGGCCAACATCAGGTGTAAAGGAACCAGAGGTAGCTAGAGGCATTTTGTTTTAATGAAAGCACCTAAAATTCCCATTTTTATAGAGAACATTGTCAGGAGAGGGAGGCAACAAAATTGTAATGGGTCCCAGAAGTAAACAGACAGCGTCACAGATGATCAGTCCATAGCCGGGTACAAGAGGGCAAGCCCCAAGGCTGTGGCCACAAAGACTACATGACACTAGGGCTTTTGACCTGAACACAGGAAAACAGTGCTTCAAAAAGATCACTCTGCCAGCAGTGTGCCCAGGGAACTGCAGCCAATGACAGATGAGCACAGGAGATGGGCAAGGTAGAACCTAGCTGCAGGGGATAGGGCACTGTGGGCTGTCTGTATCAAGAAAGGTGATGCCCTAGCAATATTAGCCAGCATGGTGACAAGACTGAGTCCTGTTATGATAGGTCAAGTGTCAGTCTGACTGAGGAACTGCCATGTAATACAGAGACAGTTCTGGGCCAGCCTCCATGGACGATACTCCCTTGGGGACACACCAAGTGCACATGGGGTGCCCCAGGAAGGAGGCCCAGACACACACAGAGCACAGTGAGGACATGGCAGGATATTCACAAATGACCACAAAGACACAGAAAGGACAGCAGGGACTAGACAGTCACAGGGGACACAGAGAAGGAAACAGCCACATGTAGTGGTTAGTCGGTGGCCTCTAAAGACATCTCTGTCAGTCTCTAGAATATGCAGCTATGAATGTTAGAGCTTTGATCCTGTTCATGAACTTAGCTGCTCTAATCCACACACACGCCCTGCTAAAATGTTTTACTCCACACAGGTCCCAAAGCAAAGAGCTAACTAGCCCTGGCACAAAACATCTGAACCCAAGAACCCAAGTATACCTTTGCTCTTTGAAACTGACTTACATGGTATCATGGCCTGGTGATGGAGAATGAATGGCCTCCAAAGCTTCTTCAGAAAAGGATATTTAACGACATAACTAAGGACCCTGCTGTCAGCTGGGATCAGCACACTGATCATAAATGTCACCACAGGCATTATGACAAGAGAAAGACAAGAAGAGAATGTATGAAGGAATTTGGAGGTGGCAGGATCCAGTGGCACAATCACCAGACTGGCTGGCAGGGAGGGTGGGTTCTCCTGACAGCACCTTGCTGGGACCTCTGTACAGAGCCCTGAAGGCCCAGGGCTTTGAGTTGCCAGGTTCATTGTAACAGTCACCCCAAGAAACCAACGCACCAGCAAGGGGAAAGGGAGTCTGGGCTCACAGAAGAGCATGCTCAAAGGGAAGAGATGACCCCTGAGGACGTGACAAGTTCCAGTGATAGAAGCAAGAGGAAACCTGCATGCGACAGGCACTGAAGGTGAGCTGAGGTGAGCCTGGGAAAGGTCAGAGGCCACAACAGGTGCCACTATAAAGAAGCCATCAGGGAGGACTGGCAAAAGCGTAAAAGGCCTCTCAGGGTGCAGAGCTGAAAAAAGTAGTCAGGACATATGATGCTCACACAGATGCTGGCTCCTGCTGCCCCCAAAGTCACCCTGGCCACAGGACAAGGAGGTGTACAGGGTCTCAGCCCAGGCCCTGCCCTGCGAGGGTCAAGGGACACATCTGGTCATTCTTCCCTCACACCATCTGGGCGGAGTAGAAATAAATGATGAAGCTGTTCCAAGCTCAAACACCCAGAGCAGCAACAGTGGCGCCCTGAGGACAGAGCAAGCAGAGGTCTCAAAAAGGCTGCAACAGGTGAAGGGCTCGGATGGGAGCCGGGCCACAAACGCAACAGCGGAGAGCTGCATGGACGGAGCACTGGCTACAGCACAGAGGAAGGAGCCGACACAGTCCAGCGAGCACAGCCGTGCGCCGTGCACCGTGCGGTGCTCACACCCCACTAAGAGCCTTTCACAAGTGGATGGCTGTGACAATCCACTCAGCACAGTCAACCGTGTGCAAAGAATGGCGGTGCTCAACAGCAGAAGCAAAGGACTGCAAACAGAACTGAAAACACTTGCTACATAAATCAGGGGAGGCAGTGTTTATTTTATGGTCCTTCTCTCAAGTGATTAAATTTGTCAAGATAATTTTAAAATTGCAAGTGTTTTTAAAACAAGAGCACTGCATCTTCCAGTGAGCCGATTAGCTGAGTTCAACAGCTCCATGCCTAGCAGCTACCCAGAGCACAGGCCCAGACAGAGGGAGTCACGCTGCCCAAACTGAGCAGGAGAAGGTGGGGCCTGCTGCAGATCCTCCTTCAAGGAGATCTGCTGTAGGAGATGAGGTCAAAGCCAGGAAGCTAAGAGGAGCGAAACCGAGGCACAGAAACAACACAAGCTGAGAGCAGGCAGAGTACAGACAGTCAGATGGAGCAGAAGGGCCAAGGAGGCCGCTGAAGACAGAGGCTGCCCAGCTGCCCAGCTCTACATAATTTCAGTAGACTGACCAGGTGCCAGGTCCTGGGTCAGGTCACAAAGGTTCCTACAGCAAGGACCTGGATTTGATGGCAGACAGTAACTTCATGGATATGCTAGAATAGCCTGGACAGTCCCAGACAGACAGGTGAGACTCAGGGCACCTGGTCAAGTATTCAGCCACAGCCTCATTTCCCACACCCCAGCTTCCTGCCGTCTGAAGCAAGGGGGAAGCAGTGAGTAGCTGGTGCCATGGTGGGATGGACGGGAAACGCCCACAGCAGACAGGAGCACAGGACCTGCTGTCTAGTGCAGCCCAAGGAGCAGTTGTGTGAGCACAGCTGCAGGCTGCAGGAACTACCCCAGAGATGCAGGCAGCTCTCCTTACCGTGTGACTAGGTCACTGGTAAGAAGCTCCCACCAATGAACAGACTGATCAGTCTGGCAGAATAAGGTTCCTACCCTAGCCTGAGGCAAACACACCCATGTCGCTACTAGATCTCTGACCAAACAAGGACTCTAGGCATGGTCAGCAGGCAGTCCAGTGCTCTTCCAGAGAGCCAGCACCTGTTATGAGAGGTGGAGGCTGACAGGAAAGGAGAGGAAAGGAGACAAGGGCATCGGGAGACACAGGCTGGCTCCAGTGAGCAGGCCCTCGTGAAGTTAATGGTGGGGTAGGGTGAGGGTGGAGGAGGCAGCCCCCTCCCCCGAAACCACTCAGTACCATCAACTTTCTCACAGCTCTGGTTTTGGAGGAGGAAGGGCAGGAGAGGGGTGTCTTTGGGGTTACTTGTTCATAATGGAGACAGTGGAAATGTAGCCTGGGTCTGACTGGATGTGGAGTGGAGGGGAAGGGATCCAGAGTTCCCAGGCTGTAGCTCAGGGGAACTGAATACATCAGGTGGTGTTCTGTTAAGCGTGATAGGGAATTAAGATTGAAGGCCTCTATTTTCTCTGTGATGTAAAAGGCAAGGTCACTTGCTTGGTGAAAGGCAGGGCAAGGTGGGAGGCCTAATGAGAATGGCAAAGGTCTAAGGGAACTGCCAAGGATAATGGGAGAAACAGCTGATGAGGGACAGGAGAAAGGATGGCCAGCAGCACTGCACGTCCAACTGCGATTGGGGCCCATAAATTTCCAGTGGCACCAATCAGTGCAAGACAGTCCTCCCTCCTGCAGACCAAGCCCAGCAGGCGCCAGCCAAAGAAGCTCTGCTGGCCTCACACCAAGGTGGCGGAAGCCCTGCCCACGCACAGGGAGGTGAAGGGGGTCTGAGAGGGTGGCCCTGGAAAGCACAGCAGCAGGGCAGAGGTTCCTGGAGGGAGACAAGATGGCACCGGTGGGAGCAGAGTGGAGGGAGGCAGGGCTGTGAGGGCTGAAGGCCAGCTGCAGTGGGACGTCAGGGGCACCGCAGGTGGCGAGGGAACAGCCTTGTGCGCACAGGGAAGCAGCTGGGACTCCTCAGCAGACTCACTCAGCAGGCTCCATCTTGGAAGCAAAGCACACTTCTGCCTCACCCTTCTGGACTAAAACACTGGCAGAGATAGGTGCTCAAGGTCAAGAGCAGGTCAAATCCCTGCATGCAGTCTCCCTTTAGAGACCACTCCCTGAGAATGAATGAGAGAATCAACAGCCACAGAAGAGCAGAGCGTGTGCTCACTGCCGATCAGTGGAGATGATGCAGACACAGGAGGACGAGTCTGCTGAGGAGGCCGTGACCCTCTGTCCCTCTGACAGGCTCGCTCAGGGCAGAAATGTGTCCTGCTCATGTCGTCCTCCCCGGGCACGGCACAGCACGCTCGGCTCCTAATGGGCACTCAGAAAGTGTCAGAGCAAATGAACGGATGGCAGGAGCCACCCCACGTCATGATCAGACTCGTGCGAGAGAAAATGCAAAGATAATCAAGATACCCATGGCTCTTTCCTTATCCGGAAACTCCATTGCCTTCTGTCACACTGGGTAACAGTTAAAGATGACTGCTGTCCTTTTAAGAACAGCAGATCAAGAAAAATTACAAACTAAATGTTTAGAATTTTTTGAAAATCTAAACATGGTATGCCATTAAAAATTAAAGCACTCACATCCTGTACAGAAAGTTATCTCTGAAATACACCGATACAAAGAGAAAGAAGGGCAGAGGCTTCCTTTACTGAGCGGGCCCGTGTGCTTGTGTGCATGCGTACATGCACATGGATGCATCATTCTGTGGTATTTGGGTGAAAGCTGGAAACCTTCCAGGAGTTGGTTCTCTCTTCCAACCTTGTTTTTGAGGTAATCCCTCTGTTTCTGCCACTGAGCTGCACACTTAGGGTAGTTAGCTCTTGGGTTCTGGGTGACTCTCCAGTCTCAATTTCCATCATGCAGCAGAAGCGCTGGACCACAGATGTGTCCTCTGGGTCGGGCCTTTTTATTGGCCTCCAGGTGCCAAGCTTCTGTCTTCAGGTTTGGACATCAGCGCAGTTAGCCCCTGAACGATCCTGATCCCTTCAGCAAAGTCAACGTTCAAAAGACCAGGAGGCTCTGTCCGCAGTGTCCAGCAGCACACGCGCTAACCCTATCCCCAGAGGCTGACACTGAAGGGAATGGGAGCAAGACCGCAGTGAGTCGCTGTCCCAAGTGGGACAGGCAGGGAGCAGGCAGAGCAGCAGGAGGGAGACACAGATACTGAGAAAGACAGCACAGCACACAGGGCGCGGTCTGGAAAGCAACGAGACTAACGAAGCTTGAAGAAGCAGTCTCAGAAAGAGGGAGTCAGAGGGAGGAAAGGAAGGAAGGAAAGGAGGGAGGGAGGGAGGGAGGGAAATCAAACTTCTTCAAATACACTAAGTTTTAATTTGTGAATTGGGTGAACATTTAAAATATGTTGGAGTCAAAATGTAAAAGTTATGCTACTCTTGAAGATAAAGATGTATTCGTCCACAGCACAGCACAGCTGCTCAGACACTGGAGGCCAAGAGTTCAAAGCCAGACTGAGCAACGTGGTGAGAGCTTGTCTCAAAAAAGCAGACGACTATGGACTCAAGGATTCTGTCTGGGAATAAATACATGTATATACAGGAAATACCAGCAATAGATAAAGAAACGGTGAAGGGAGAGGCCGTGGATCTGAGGGAGAGTAGGAAAGGTGTTTGAAGCATGTGGGAAGGTGTGGAGGGAGGGAAGGGAAGGGAGAAATGTTACAATTAAAACACAATTGGAAACAAACACCAACAAAGGAGAGGAGAACCAGTCATGTCTGGTGGTACAGCGTCTGTTTTCTCAACTTCTCAAAAGTCTGAAGCAAGGTCAAAAGCTCAAGGGCAAGCGGGCAGCTTAGAAAGACCCTCAGTAAAACAAGGCCGGGAAGCAGCTCAAGCATGCACAGCACTTTTCTAGCAAGCAGGCGTAGGACCCAGACACACGCACACACACACACACACACAGACCCTCAGTAAAACAAGGCCGGGAAGCAGCTCAAGCATGCACAGCACTTTTCTAGCAAGCAGGCGTAGGACCCAGACACACGCACACACACACACACACACACACACACACACACACACACACACGCGCGCGCGCGCACACACACACACACACACCCTCACACACATGCACACACGCACACCAGTAACTGTATTCAGTGACGTGGAGTTAAACACTAACATATGTGTCAATTACCACGGAAGACTCACTTGTGTGATGTGAAAAGAACATACACCAGCAGGAAACCCTTTCATCCCTGAGGAGTTTCGCTCGCCGCTGGATGCAGTAACTGAGTCTCAGCCAGGCGCTCCTTGGCAGCCATGTTCTGGTTTCTCATCATCTCTCCAGTAAAGGAACGTGGATGGATTCTTTAAAAAAGCAGTCAGTTCTAGCTGGAGGTAAACTATCAGTCTACTAGAAATGTCAGGAAGATTCTAGAATAATGGCTCCCACAAGCCAGCACTAAAACAACTCAAAAAAACAAAAAACAAAAAAACAATGCCCATGCTGACTGAAGCACAGGCTCCATGTCGAAGCCTCATTGCCCTCAGAAACCCTGATAGCAACCAGTGAGAGAGCACCAGTGGTCATCTGAGATGACTTAAGACACCAACTACTTACCCTGGAAACCAATAAATGAAGGAAGAAAATAAAGACTGTCTCTCACCTCCTATGTAGTTAGATTTTGAGAGTTCTCAAACAGCCAGGTGGAAAAGCTCTTCTCTGAAGACTCCAATCATTACACCAAGACAAGACAGGATTTAAGTGTCAGAGTCATATAGCCCACAAAGAAGCAGTGGTCTCCATGAGGACGACCAGGGCTGCTCAAATGGATGAAAGCTGTCACGTCCAGGGTCAGATGACATCCCTGGCACCCAGAAGCCACACTCAGCATCCGAGAGAGAAGCTCCTGGAGCTCTCATGCATCCCGCCTTGACCCAGGACAGACAGGTCCCATCTCTGAAGTATCCTTGCACAACAGAAAATCCATTTCTGGCCAAACCTATAGGCTTGCTCAATGCCCAGTTTATAGAAAACACCTGGGCTGAAGGAAATCCTAATGCTAGGGAAGCAGCCACCCACCTGGGATGGGAGAGTCAACAGACGAACGTCTGGGCTCTTCAGTCAATACAGCTAGGGGAGAAGGGAGAGGCACATTCTTACCAGCTTCAGAGACGCAGGAAACTCATGCAAACCCAATGTGCCAACCTTGTCTGTATTTACACCTGAATGGATCATCTGGAAAAGCCAAGTTTCTGGCTTTCTATGATGGGGAAGGTCCGCAGTCTAGCATTCAAGATTCGGAGGCACAAGGGCCCAGAGGTCAGCATAAGCACCCACTACCTCGAAAGTGGAACACTGGCCTGTCTCAAAATCAGAGACCCAAACAAAGCACACAGTGACAAGACCGGCCAGGCTGAGTAGTGCGGGCAGAGTGGATGGGTGGGGTGAGCAGGTGGATGTTACAACAATGACACGTCATTTTCTCTATTTACCATGCAGAGTACTAAAGATAGGGCACTGTGCAAACGGGGCAGGTGCTACACCCCTCAGCTCCATCCCCAGCTCTGCCCTTCTCAGAGAGCCATGCTAACGGACTGATGCTTTCCTCTGTGGTGGAGCCCGTCTAGGTGACATAAATGCCAACAACCACCGGGCAAGCGTTAATGAACACCATTTTTATACTCTGTCTACTGGCATGTCTCAACACATTCATAATAGAAAGGCGGAGACACCTTTCTTCATTGGAAGGAACACAGTCTGGTCCCCATGAGATGAGAAGATCTGCTCCAGGCAGTTAACTCCACCATGACTTTTACCTAAATGACAGCAGGAAAAACTCTGCTGAAGGGAGCAGTGCTCACACATGGTTGTCTGGATCCTCGAGGTACTGCGCTGTAACAGGCACGACAGACTGGGAGGCCACCACAGGAAAATCCTGCCTGCTTTCTTCTAAGAAAGCAACAAGGGAGGGGGGGGCTTGCTCCATCAGCTCAATCCGCACAGTGGCCTCTACAGCAGTGGGACAGAGAGAGTTCTATTAAGAATAAGCCAAGCATCTGACATGGTATATACTAATGGTTTCTAGCTTTTCTTACTAAAATACTTCATCAAGAAAATTAGACCAATGCAGTTTAAAAATCAGTTCCCATTTGGAGCATTTATGCTACAGACAGGCTTAAAAAGCCGTCAGCCTCCACATCGCAATACAAAACATGAAGGGAAGAGGGTGACAAGTCTATTATAACAAGCCGTATACAAACGGAGCAAGGACCAACAAGTCTGCATGCCGGGCCAGCCTCCAAAAGCCATTACTGCTAATGGCTTCTCTGCCAGGCCTATGGTTGTGCTTATTTAAATTCCAGCCGGGATGTATACATTATAAATAATTCTTTCACAAATGCACTCCCCCACAATCCACGCATCCCAATTATTTCTAAGGCGAAGCATTAAACAAAAGAGCTCAAGCTCCAGCGCAGCACATTAAATTTAACACAAATGTCTAACTGCTGCCATACTGTAATGGTGATTCACTTGCAAGAGAGTCCATGCAAAGCCTCAGAACATACACGTGGGCCTTTTTAAAAGCACCGTGTCACATCCATATGAATATTTTAAACTAATATGAGAGCTATATGGAAGACTTCTTTCTTTCTCTTCAGTTAAAATGATCAAATTCTAAGGCCTCAGGTTTCTGGAACTTTCTGAAGCATGTCGACATTCATCATGAGTGCAGAGAGAATGGGGCGCAGCTGTCAGGTCCATATTTACCGTGTGGTGAGGGGTGAGGACAGGCAACGTCAGAAAGTCTTCTGGGTTGCAGTGAGCTTTCCTGCAGAGTAACAATCATAGAGAGGCAGAAAGAGCAAGAAAAACCAAGTTCAGTCGCAGAGATCTCAGGTGAGAGGAACTGAAGGCTGGGACAGTTCTGACCGGAAGAGCAGCTTCTTAGCAACCAGCACGTTGGCAAAACTCAAGAAATACAAAGGCCTAACTGACAGGGCAAATGGCTTCTGTCACATTAGTCACTCTAATGTTCCAAAAATAAGGACGATTTGAGTCATTCTGAAGTAGATGTCTGTTCTTCATGACAAAATCCACCTACAGTCACACACAGCCCAAAGCTCACTGATTAATATGAGGGGCTTAAAATTTTAGCTAGTACTTTTAGTATATAATTTTTAAGAAATGTACAAGTAAAAAAAGATCTGAACAAAGCTGCATCCTCTGAAGGTTAGACAGCCCCCTCCATGACTGCCAGGAAGTCCTCGGCAGTGCAGCTCAAGACAGCTGGTAGTCCTCTGGCAACATCTGACTATGGAGACAGAAAGACCCCATGGTGGGTTCCCTGATGGGTACTGACTACAGGCTGCTGTGCTGTGCTGTGCTGTGCTGTGCTGTGCTGTGCTGTGCTGTGCTGTGCTGTGCTGTGCTGAAAGCTAGAGGGCTATGGAGCAAAGGAAGGCTAGCAATGTCCATCCAAGAGGACAAAGACGACCACTCTAATGCCAGTCAAAGACCTCTAGGAATTGGGACTTTATCTCCCAGCCCGGCAGCTAGAGTAAGTGACCCAGGGAAGCCCCTCCCCTCCAGTGCTTACTGGTTCTTTAGGCCTACACAACCTTGGGAGAAAACCCTGAGTGGTGTAGGGTGTGGAGACAGGTAACCAGGAAACACAGGAGACCCAGACCAATGTGATCGACCTTAAACAGGATGGGCCCACAAACCCTGTTGAGGGAGCCCAGACAGCTATAGGAAGGCTTGGTCTAGACAACAACGGTGAAGGGCAGGTCAGTGGTAGCAATTATCTAAGGAAAGGAACATGTCCCTGAGCCCTGGGCCAGTCAGGAGAGCAGGGAGACAGCCTGCAGCTGAGGAGCAACACAATGACCAAGGAGTCCATCCACAGACAGCAGGCAACACTGAGCCACATGCCAAACACAAGAGGCTCTCACCATGGGCTGTAAAGATGAGGCTGGCACTACAGGCAAAAGATTCATGCTGTCAGCATCTTGGTCACCAGCAAGGAACCAAGACCTCTACTCAAGTAAGACCCAAGCAGGGACGACAAGAGCAGGACGACAAGAGCAGGACGACAAGAGCAGGACGACAAGAGCAGGACGACAAGAGCAGGACGACAAGAGCAGGACGACAAGAGCAGGACGACAAGAGCAGGACGACAAGAGCAGGACGACAAGAGCAGGACGACAAGAGCAGGACGACAAGAGCAGGACGACAAGAGCAGGACGACAAGAGCAGGACGACAAGAGCAGGACGACAAGAGCAGGACGACAAGAGCAGGCCAACGAGCTCAGGAAGCCAACATAAACTGCTTAAGACACAGAGTCACATATGCTTTATTAATTTTTTTTTAAAAAAGACTTGAACTATAAGAAATTATTAAAGAAATCCTCCAACCAGGAAGGAAATGACACCAAACAGAAATCCAAGTTTACATAAATGAATAAGAATCAGCAGAAACGATGCCCATGTGAAAAGGTTTATCTCTTTATTTAAGTCTCTTTAAGAAAACACTATTATATAAAACTGATAATGAATTGTGGGTTTCTAGGACAGAAATGTATGTGTGCATATATATGTAAAATGTATGTTTATGTAAAGTGGAAGACAAAAGAGCAAAAAGACCAGGAGACAATAATAAAAGCATACTAATGTAATTTTATGACAATTTTATAATTAGTGATATTTAGAAAAAATATCACTAATAAGTCAAACCCTGAGATGCCACTAAAATAGCAAAACAACAAATTATAACTAATAAACTATTAAGACAAACTGAATTCATACAAAATTCTATTAAACCAAGAAAAGGCCAATAAAGACCCAAAGAGAAGAGAGTTATAACAAATACTTTCAGCTTTCACACCAGTGAAGACACACAACACAAAGGCCCCAAACATTCCAGCTAAAATGCCAAGACCCAACAGTGTGCTGCTCACAAGAAACACACTCGAACACACACACACACACACACACACACACACACACACACGCACACACACATTTAAAGTGGAAACCAACAGGAGTCGCAGAAAGCCAGGGTGACTCAAAGCTACACAGAGAACACCGCCAGGGATAAAGTCATTTCCCAGTGATAAAGGTGAACTTATGAAGAAGATACAATAACCTGAAATGTCTATGTACTAAGTAACACAGCTTCAAGCTAGAGTAAAAATCAATAAAACTACAAGGAGAGATAGACAAAACCATGGTGGGAGTGTGGAACAGGCCTATGCATACATCACCAGTGAGGCTCACAAAGGTCAGCAGGGGAAACCGTCTTCGAAAGTGCTGCTGGGGTGAACAGACACTGGGAACTAAGACCTAACTCCTGCCTCGCACGCCGCTCACACATTAATACAGGGCGGACCGGCAGGCTGGTGTTGCCTGAGAAGAAAAGGAGTCCAAGGGCAAAGCCAGTGTGAGCCTGGGTTAGCAATATTTTTGGAGCCTGGAAGCCTCAAAACATACAGTGCATATTGTCTTCTTCTATGAGAAAATGATTTTAAAACGTCATTAAAGTGAGGAGCTCCTTTCCCAATTACAGCACAAGTTGGGGAGAGAAGCCACGACTAGGAGAAAACATGTCACAAAGAGGACTCACCCCACCCTTCAAACTCCTTACAAACAACAGAAGCAATGCTACTCCAACTAAAATCTGAAATCAGCCCGAGTTGTCATCAGTTGCCAAGTAGGTGGACAAGATGAGGACCTGATGTGCTCTACAGCACGGGTGAGCCGTGGAAATGGGCGGAGCGAAACCCACGAGCCACAGGGTCACAGGGCTGTGCACAACAGAGAGAGAGAGAGAGAGAGAGAGAGAGAGAGAGAGAGAGAGAGAGAGAGAACACAGGCTCCTGGCTGCTTAGGGTAGAGGACTGAGGCATGTGTGCGGAAACTGGCCATGGCAACAGGATTTCTTTTGGAGGTGGTAAGAAAATCTCAGAATTCCTTGCAGAATATTACATAATTATGTGACTATGTTAAAATCTATCAACCAGAAACCCGAACTTTGTAAACTGAATGCTATGTGTAATGACATAGTAACACCAGTAAACTCTATGACATGTGTAATAATGCTCTACTGGTAAACTGTATGCTATGGTATATGTAATGGATGTTATACTGAAATGTATGCTATATGGTCTTAGTGTTCTACTGTGTGAAGAGACATCATGACCAATATGTGTTTTTATAAAGTTTATAAAAGAAATCATTTAACTAGAGACTAGCTTACCGTTTCAGAGGTTTAGTTCATTATCATCATGGTGGGGAGTGTGGCAGTGTGCATGGCACAGGAATGTGGGGTGCCTGAGGACTACATCCTGATCCATAGGTCAGGAAAGAGGCTGAGCCTTGGGTGGGTTTTTTAAACCTCAAAGCTCACCCCTGGTGACCTCCCTCAAACAAGACCACACCTCTTCCAACAAGGCCACACCTCCTCCAACAAGGCCACACCTCCTCCAACAAGACCACACCTCTTCCAACAAGGCCACACCTCCTCCAACAAGGCCACACCTCCTCCAACAAGACCACACCTCTTCCAACAAGGCCACACCTCCTCCAACAAGGCCACACCTCCTACTCCTTGTAATCCTTTCTAACAGTTCTACCTCCTGGTGAGCAGGCATTCAAATATATAAGTATATGAGAGTACAGGGGCTGTTTTTACTCAAACCACCACACATATGTAACAGACATTATACCAGTTTGATGAAGTTACCCTTTGTTTGCTCTCTTACTCTGGCTACTCCAGTTGTCCATGCTGTGTGTTGCAAGCTCCTGATTTGATGATGTCTGCTGCTTCTCTATCTGCTCCTTGCTATTTGGTTCTGTGCTTTTGTTTACTATATGCTTAGATGAAAACACTGAAACAAAAATAAACTACTGTAGGTCACTGTCAGCACCACAACGAACATGTAAACTAATCCGAATGAGATCATTAGACTTTACTGCCATTGTCATTGTCAGCACCACAAAGAACATGGAAACTACATCTGAATGAGATCACTAGACTTTAAAATTTACAATCATAACATTGCATATTATTTATTTGATTCAATCACAAGGGAAGTCTCTGCCTCACAAGTGTTCAGAACACAGACCTTGAGTACCCTGAAACACACTATCTAAACATGCAAAGGTGTGCTGTCACAGAAGTCTTCCTATAGTGCAAAGAGAAGACCATTGATTCTGGATTATACTCCCCAAAGTTCCTCGACTCCAACTAATTATGAGGAAGCAGCAGGCGAGGCCATTTAGGCAGATGGTCTATGAAATACCTCAGCATTAGCCCTCAAAAGTCATCAAAGTTATGTAGAAGAAGGCTAGACCAAAAGATCGAAGAGACTAAAAAGACTACAGCTAACTGTTAACATGGCGCCCTGGGTAGAAGCCTGGCTCAAGGAAAGGATTTCTAGTGGACAGCCATGGCGTGTGTATTAGTGAACACTGTGGAGCACTGCTGGAGTTAGTGCTTCAGCTTTCTGTGCTTGCTGCACACAAGCACACAGCTCACATCTGACACAGGCAACAGAGGAGGGGTCTTGTCCTCAGCACAGCTCCACCTGGGAGCTGATCACTCACCTGGGGCTGTCCAGCGCATCCCAGGGTACTCAGTAGCAGCCCTGGTGTCAGTAGTATTCCCTGACCCCCCCCCAAGATGTGGCACCCAGAAATGTCTCTGAGACAGCCTAGGAGCAGAAGTATCCCTGCTTGAGGGTCACTGCACTAGGAGAGCTGGGCACAAGTTGTAAGAGAACTCTTTATATACATGAGATACTTTTCCACCACTGTAAAAACACATGATGGCTACAACTGGTGAAGGCAAGGTTGCTCTGACCCACAGTTTGAAGGGGAGGCAGCTGGTCACACTGCACCCACAGTTGGGAGAGAGAGCACCAATGCTCAGCTCGTTGTCCCATGTTTACCCACGGTTTCAGCCTGGAAAAGCGTTGCATACATTTAGAATGGGTCTTCCTGACTCAGTTAATCAACCCAGTCTAAGAAGGAGGTTTGTCTACTAGATTCTGTCAAGTTAACCATCAAAAATAATCCTTACACTGTAATACATCTGAAACTCTTCTATAAACCTAAAATTATCTCAAAAATCAAAAGCAAAACACAATCACACACATACACAAAACCAAAACCAACCAACCAAAACAGGCAGTACAGATAGATCTAAGACAGCAACTGTGGAACCAGAAACCACCCTACCACTAATCCCCTCCTGTGGAAGAGGAAAACAGTCTAATCAGGAGCTTGCTAACCCAGGGCGCTATATTAACCACCATCTACAGAACAGGTGGGTACAGTGGATTTTTAAAAATGATAAAAACAAAAGCTGGCAAGCAAACCTTCGATTGATCTCTAAGTGTGATACTGTGAAGACTTTTGGGCTCTATGCAACCATATCCAGTTGTCTAGTAATTTAATGCCTGGCTGTGACTCCTCACTTTTAAGGGTGTCATTGAGCCTATGTGGGAAGACGAGAAAAACAAAAGGAGGACGGTGGCTAATTATATTGAATGAGCAGCAGAGACGAAGCGACCTCGATTGCTTTTGGCTAGAGACATAGCTGTGCCTTATTGGAGAATCCTCTGATGACCACAGTGATGACGTGTGTGGAGCTGTTGTCAGTGTTAGAGCTAAGAGTGCCATGATAACAATATGGACGACTGGATGTGAAAACAGAGATGCAGTCACACACATAGGGAGGGTACACAAGGAAAGGTTAGGACTTCCTCCAAAGACAGTGATTGGTTATCAGTCCCACGCAGACACAGCTACAAAGAGTGGCTCTTCCACTAAAAATAGGTTTGTCATTTAAGAAGAACCTTCTGAGTATTCTCACAGGAGACTGCATCACGCAATCGAGATTGGGAGCTGAACCCAAGCCTCAGCAAAGCAGAGTGGACTGCACTGAGCTTGACTCCATCCACATGATGCTAAGATACAAGAGAAGTCTCGTTCGTCTTTGTCTTGTACTTCTGTGCTCATCCTCCTCCCCACCCCCAATCTTTGCTCGTGCGTCCACTATCCTAATCAAAGAATTGCAGTATGCGTTACCCCAGCACCCACAGATGTGCTCCTGGGCCGCTCTGTAACAGCCGGGTAGAATTCCACAGCACACACACTTGCCTTTCCACGGTATTTGGAGAGGAACGGGCATTTCTATCACCTTAGCAGGGAGAGCTCTGGTTTGTTCCAGTCCACGCAGAAGTGGGTTTGCTGATGTGCGAGTCTGAGTACAGCTTTCTAGCAGCCTTCTGTTTGCTGCCACAGCATTGCCCTGGCTGTCCTCTTGTGATGGCCGCTAGATGCTAAGTAAGTCGCTTCCCTCCTTGACAGCATTAGTGATTCTGATTTTCATCTGCTTTGCTTTTGTTTTTTCCTCACGTAACATTGGTGAAGGATCCAGGACTATGACAGAAAGGTGGAGTAAGCATTACATTTGTGCATTCTTCCATAATTCTGTTTTTTTGTAACTACAAAACTTTGCTACAAATTTATGCATTTCATTCAGATCAGTGATCTGTGTCTGTGTGATCCCTAAACATAATTGTGGACTAGAAACGTAGGTGCATGACCACATTCCTAGCGGGAATTAGCTGTCTGCTTTTGTATCTCTATGCTGTACTTTCACACTGTGTGTTATTCAGTTATTGTGCTTTGGTTACAATGGCTCAAGTAGAAGAGCGGTCCCATCCATGGTAAGACAGTGTACGAAACGGTAACTGAGTGTGTGCAGCGAACTGTAAACGTGTGTGTACAGTGTGTACAGCGAACTGTAAACGGTAACTAAGTGTGTGCAGCGAACTGTAAACGTGTGTGTACAGTGTGTACAGCGAACTGTAAACGGTAACTAAGTGTGTGCAGCGAACTGTAAACGTGTGTGTACAGTGTGTACAGCGAACTGTAAACGGTAACTAAGTGTGTGCAGCGAACTGTAAACGTGTGTGTACAGTGTGTGCAGTGAACTGTAAACGGTAACTAAGTGTGTACAGTGAACTGTAAACGTGTGTGTACAGTGTGTACAGCGAACTGTAAACGGTAACTAAGTGTGTACAGTGAACTGTAAACGTGTGTGTACAGTGTGTACAGCGAACTGTAAACGGTAACTAAGTGTGTACAGTGAACTGTAAACGTGTGTGTACAGTGTGTACAGCGAACTGTAAACGGTAACTAAGTGTGTGCAGTGAACTGTAAACGTGTGTGTACAGTGTGTACAGCGAACTGTAAACGGTAACTAAGTGTGTGCAGTGAACTGTAAACGTGTGTGTACAGTGTGTACAGCGAACTGTAAACGGTAACTAAGTGTGTGCAGTGAACTGTAAACGTGTGTGTACAGTGTGTACAGTGAACTGTAAACGGTAACTAAGTGTGTACAGTGAACTGTAAACGTGTGTGTACAGTGTGTACAGTGAACTGTAAACGGTAACTAAGTGTGTGCAGTGAACTGTAAACGTGTGTGTACAGTGTGTACAGCGAACTGTAAACGGTAACTAAGTGTGTGCAGTGAACTGTAAACGTGTGTGTACAGTGTGTACAGCGAACTGTAAACGGTAACTAAGTGTGTGCAGTGAACTGTAAACGTGTGTGTACAGTGTGTACAGCGAACTGTAAACGGTAACTAAGTGTGTACAGCGAACTGTAAACGTGTGTGTACAGTGTGTGCAGTGAACTGTAAACGGTAACTAAGTGTGTACAGTGAACTGTAAACGTGTGTGTACAGTGTGTGCAGTGAACTGTAAACGGTAACTAAGTGTGTGCAGTGAACTGTCTTTTAGACAACTAGAGTTGGCCTTGCACTTTTCCATCTCTAGAAGGAGTCTGTACTCCGTGCTGCAAGGCAGTCTCTTGTGTCGTCTTTGTGTTGTCCCCAGAGTGTGGAGCACTGGTTTATTATTATGTTTATTACAATATTTAATAAACTGAATAGGTAGTATCGCGTGTAATTAAACTGCTGTGGCTATCTCTTTTGATAAAGTTAAGGCACAGTTTCAGTGTGAGGTTTAATAATGGACTTGGAATATGTTTAAGTCCAGGAAAAATGGGATTTTGGTGGATCACCATTTGATAGGAACAGTGGCTATAAACTGACTTGAGTTTAAGATGTTTTCACTTACTGGCCAGAAAATTAGCATAAGGAAAGTACAGAGGAACATGCGTTAGGAGCGCTAGTGTCACTATCGGAATAAAACATAATAAACAAGGATTAAGAACTAAAAACACCAAACTGGGCAGAGGCACGGCAGGGAGCATGCAGACCAAGATGGCAATGCCCAGTGCCAGGGAAGACTCAGCATGGGGCCACAGACAGTGCTGGTCAGCACAGGGGCCACAGACAGTGCCGGTGACTCGGAAAGGGAAAGCCCTCACCACCTGACCCAGCAACGTCACTTTCAAGTGTGCAGCCGAAGCAGATGAAGACACGGCTACACACAGAGGCTCCAAGTACATACACAAGCATCACTCATGAGAAGACACGGCTACACACAGAGGCTCCAAGTACATACACAAGCATCACTCATGATGCTCAAGCTACACAGTGCTGGGTGCAGAATGGGTCCCACAGGTGCTCATGACCAGCGACTGGCAACCCCTCAATGCACGAGCAAATCCAACACACGCACTCTGCTGAGGGACGCACTCTGCTGAGGCCCTCCCTGGGCAAAAGGAGAGCAGGCCCAAGTAGACCCACACGCTGTGATGTGAAGAAAGTGAGGCTACAGATTGAGGATTCAAAGTGAAGAACTCTGGCCCAGCACAACACAGGAAGTACGAACTGTCCGAAGGAACGGATACCACCCTGGGGATAAAAGGTTGGGCTCCGGCAGCCAGGAAGCTCAAGAATGCCGAAATAGACACTATGGAGAAAGAAACTGATGGCTTTCCCTGGACCTCATTCAGACCAGCCTCCCTGGGGAAATCAGGCGACTAAGATCCCCAATCTGCTGCCCCAGCTATAGAATGACAGGCAAATCTGCATCTAGCCTCAAGTGGGCACAAGGGACCTGACCTCTTAAGGAAAGGGAAGAATAGAGGAGACCCCGAAGCAGCCCAGCCTACACAGAGTACAGATGGAAAGGCTACAGGCAGACAACTGGTCCTGGGCCAATGCTGTGGAGAACACTGTGGATGAAGCAAGCCAAAGCACAGGCCTCTCAGTACCTCCTCAGCCAGCAAGGCTACCAGGATGAGGAAGGCCATGCCTTCTGGAATGACGGGAGCTGCCAGCCCATCAACCCGAGTGCTCAGTGCGATGGAGCAGCAAGTGCCGAGCACCCAAGGGCACTCGATAAGTAGGAAGTGATCAGCAAGACAGATTGACTTAACAAGCCACAATGACAGCAGCATTGATGTCGCTGATCTATCAGGGGGTGCCCAGCCTTCTGATGCTGGGGTAGAATGTTGTCTGTGAGCATGGGAAGCCGCAGTCACAGTTATTCTGGGACACATGGGGTCTGACGACCACTGGCTGGACTTGCCCAATCAAATTAAGAAGTAGAGATGAGTGAACTGTATAAAAAGGCATGATGTATTCATATACCTTTCATAGTAAATATAGCTAGAATTTTGAAACATAAAGGTTCAAGTGTATACATAGAAACAGCACACAAAATTAAAAGAAAGCTGGACTGCAGGAATTAATACCAGACAATGGGGACAAAGACACTAGACAACAAGTGAAAGAGGCAACTTGTTAAAAAAAAAAAAAAAAGACACAATGCTAGCAGGGTATGCGGCTAGCACCAAAGCTTCCACACAAGAACGTGAGACTAGCTAACAGCAATTACAGCTCAGCATGTGAGCACCGTCCTCTCAGGGGTGGCCCACAGGAGCACAGGAGTGTGTGAGCACCGTCCTCTCAGGGGTGAGAGGCGGCCCACAGGAGTGTGTGAGCACCGTCCTCTCAGGGGTGAGAGGCAGCCCACAGGAGTGTGTGAGCACCGTCCTCTCAGGGGTGAGAGGCGGCCCACAGGAGTGTGTGAGCACCGTCCTCTCAGGGGTGAGAGGCGGCCCACAGGAGTGTGTGAGCACCGTCCTCTCAGGGGTGAGAGGCGGCCCACAGGAGTGTGTGAGCACCGTCCTCTCAGGGGTGAGAGGTGGCCCACAGGAGTGTGTGAGCACCGTCCTCTCAGGGGTGGCCCACAGGAGTGTGTGAGCACCGTCCTCTCAGGGGTGAGAGGCGGCCCACAGGAGTGTGTGAGCACCGTCCTCTCAGCGGTGGCCCACAGGAGCACAGGACAGTAAGAGGGAGGGCTGTAGGTGGCTCTGAGGGCAAAGGTGTTTGCAACCAAGCCTAGTCACTGTGTCCCAGGAGAAAGAAAAGAGCCTGTCCTTCAAGTTGTCCTCTGATCTCAGTAAGGGCACTGTGGCATTCAAGCGTCCACCCACGTACGCACAGCAACAAATGAGCTTCATACAATAGGGCTAAATTAACACAGAAGACCTGCACGACGCTCCCCTCCAAATTAACGCAGCTGACAGAATGTGTAAGATACTCTCCCCGGAATACTGGCATACAACACTGGTTCCAGACAGAATGGGCTGAAACATAAATAAATAAGCAAATTTAAAAAAAATAAAGAAAAAAATAAAGAACTGCAAAAGGTTTTGACCATAAACACAGTAAATGAAAGCAGAAATAGCAGTAAGATATTGAAAGTTGTTTAAGTATTTGAAAATGGCAAAGTGCACTTGTGAATACTCACGGGTCCACAGAAGCTCAGCACAAGTTCTAGGAGTGCCTGCTGACGACAGGCAGGCTCGAGGCTTCTTCAGCTGCACAGTGGGTTCAAGGCTAGCCTGGGAAACATGACACCCCTGTCAAAACAAAAATAAAAACACACTACAAACATGCCTCCTGTTCACTTGTGGGTAAGCCACACAAAGGCTCTAGAAAAACAACCTGAGGAGAAGCCCACACACGACTCAGGAGGCACAGGGTTTGTATGTGAACTATCCCTAGTCTGTGTACGTGGGGTGTGGTACTAGCTTGAGGTACTGTCAGGAGTGGAACTGTTAGGTGGAGAGGCCTAGTAAGGAAGTTTAAGTCTTTGGGGACACACCCCGGAATGAGAATCCGGTCTCCATCTTTCCTGTCTGACCACCATGAGGTGAGTGGCTTCGCCCCATGTATCCTCCACCATTTATCTCTGACACCAGACCTAAAAGCCGTGGCTCCAACTGAGTGTGGACAGAAGCCTCTAATACCATAAGCACAGACACATCTTACCTTTAGATGGATGCTTCCTAAGTCACCAAGAAAAGCCAACTAAGTAAACAACAAACTGTACAATGTAAAAGTGCAGATGGTGCTGGGCTCCATCCCGGACAGGGAACAAACCCAAGCCTCGGAAGGAACCTTTATCAAATCTGTATGTTAGATGACAGTGTTAGCTGGTCAAGGGGGTACCTCTAATCTCAGCACTTGGGAGGCAGAATCAGATGGGTCTCTATGCCACAGAGGCCAGCCTCCTCTACAGAGTGAGTTTCAGGCTGGCCAGGGCTACACAGTGAAACCCTATCACAAAATCTCAAATAAATAAATGACAGACAAGATTGTACTCAGCTGCATTTCCCAAGCATCACTGTCACCCTGTGAGTTCAGGGGTATGACAACGAGGGGCCTCTTCTCAGGAAAATGCACCTGAAGCAATCCCGGCAGAGTGGCATGAGGTCTACAAGCAGCCATCAGAGGTCAAAGGAAAACTCACAGACTTAAGGCCACAGAGAATGTGAAGGGGACAGGGCAAAGTGCTGGCAGGGGAAGGATCAAAGTAGAGGGCACAAGAGGATTCTTAGTGCTACTGCCTGCCTGCCTGCCTGTGTCTGTCTGTCTGCCCACATTTCTGTCTGTCTCTCTCTTTCTCGTGTGTGTGTGTGTGTGTGTGTGTGTGTGTGTGTGTGTGTGTACATCAGCGCGTGCCCACAAGACAGAGAGACTGAGAGAAATGGCTTAATTTAATGGCTTCTTAGCAAACTATAAAAACATGAACTTTACTTAAAATGTACAGTAAGAGTAGAGCACACCTTAAATCCCAGCCCTGGGTGCAGTGGGAAGTGGGGTGGTGGTGCAGAGACAGGTGCATCTCTGAGTTGGAGGTCAGCCTGGTCTACAGAGTGAGTTCTAGGACAGCCAGGGATACACAGAGAAACCCTGTCTTGAAAAACAAAAACAAAACAACAAAAAAGTAAGGAAAGAAGAAACCAAACCTTATTTTTCACAAGGATCAGTCCAGTACACAGAAATCCAGAGCCTCCGGGGGAATGCAGTCAAGTTATCATCAGCACAGTATCAGTGAGAGGGGACAAGAGCTCAGAGCTGAGCTCACTCCCATCTACCCTGTCAGCCATTCAGCAGTGAGGCTGCCATGGAGGTGCACTCCTGGGAGGGAAGCCTCCCGCGCCACAGAATTGAACCTGACAAGTCAGGACGCTGCGGTGGCTGTAGCTTCATAGCTGCATTGCTGTGTTTACATACAAGACACACACACACACACACACACACACACACACACACACACACAGAGAGAGAGAGAGAGAGAGAGAGAGAGAGAGAGAGTAGAGAAAAACTTACAGCACAAAGAGAAGGGCTAGAAGCATTGCATTCGTCATGATCGATCGGCTGATGGATGGAAGCTTCTAATGGGAGTCCCATTGGCTGGCTGGTTTACTTGTTTTCTAGGAACTGCTAAGCTCCCGCAAAGCATGTTTGAGAACGAAACAATAAGAAAGCCAAGGCCATCCCGGTGCTCAGGGTGGCGAGTTGTGCTCTGTGACGTCACATCTCTGATGACCTAGTTATGGTACTCAGATCCACACAGTAACGGGTACATCAGAGTCTGTGAGGACATGTGTCTGAACAAAGTGGTAGCATAGGCCAGAGAGGACAGTGCCCCACCTCACACACTGTCCAGACAATAGTCACGACTCCAGGTAGACTGGAGAGCCAATGCAAAATGTAAAATGTAGAAAAAATAGCGTAGAGAAGAGCTACAGCCCTGAACCCAGCAAACATTCCTTTTGGTTGTTTCTTGAGATAAATTTTCATAAGTAGCCCAGTGTGATGGTTTGCATATGCTTGGCCCAGGGAGTGGCACTATTAGAAGGTGTGGCTTTGTTGGAGGAGGTGTGTCACTGTGGGGTGGGCTTGCAGACCCTCCTCCTAGCTGCCTGGGGATGCTCAGTTTGTTCCTGGCTTCCTTCGGGTGAAGATGTAGAACTCAGCTCCTCCTGCACCATGCCTGCCTGGATGCCCCTGCCTTGATGATAGTGGACTGAACCTCTGAACCTGTAAGCCAGCCCCAATTAAATGTTGTCTTTGTAAGAGTTGCCTTGGTCACAGTGACTGTTCAAGCAGTAAACCCTAACTAAGACACCCAGCCTATCCTTAAATTTGGTACTGCCCTGCCTTAGGTGCTGAGGGGAGGAGTGAGCCATTACATCCATGCAAACATGCTTTATGACCTGATGTAAAACAGGCAGTAACCAGGAAAGACGAAGCAAGCAAGCAAGCTGTGAACCAGATGAAGATGAAGAACGAGGGCCACCATTCCTGGGCTCTCCCAGTGCTATGGCTTCTAGGGTAAATGCTGACACAGGCCATCACCCTATGAAGAACAAGCAAGTAGTCAGTAAGGACAGACTCTGGAGAGCCGGTTGGCTCTATCAAGATTGGGCTGTCCAGGGAAGATGCTCAGGATAGAGATGAGCTAAGGTCTGTTGCTGGTCTTTGCTACTCTGTGGGTTTTTCCTATTCTTTATTCTTCCAGTTTCACCACATCATGAGCTAGGAAAGAAAGATGGATGAGGAGAGGGGAGATAAGAGAGGCCTGACTCTAATATACCACAACAAACCCCCTTAAAAGATCAACCTCACTCTCAGGGCCCTAGCATTTATATAACCTCTGAAAAGTACTCAGAATTCCAAATATCATACAATCACAGAAACTGTTTTCACAGCTGCAGCTGCCAATGACACGCCTCTGCCAGAGCACGAGGCAAATCATAGTCAGCTTTTGAAAAGAGCTCCATACTTCACACCTGGGACAAAACAAAACAAAACAAAACAACAACAACAACAACAAAAACCCCAAAATATAAATGTATTCTTACAATATTTCTGTTTTGTTTTGTTTTGGTTGCTCTTAAAGAAACCAGACTTCCAGAATTCTCAGAACTGAGGTTTAAAGGGAAGGAAAGGACCAGTGAGCCAGGTGAAGATTCAGGGACAAAGGCATTCATGAGCCAGAGGGGACGGAGCGCGTGAAATGAAGGGGACAGACAGGAGAGACAGAGGTGAAGGTGTACAGGTCCAGGGGAGTCTGGGCAGCCTTGGTTCCTGATTTCTTCAAGAACCAAATCAAGGTCATCACTAAAAGCAAGACGGACTGGACTGGGTCAGTCCTGCTACAGAGCGACGGTGGGTCTGAGCAGGACTGGGACGATGACCAAGCCCTCCGCTGAAACTGAACCAACACGGGACGCGGGACAGGAAGCCTTCAGCACACATTTCCCTCTGCTCAGCTGGCGTCTGTACCAACAGCAGTGTATACTCGGTCATGGCTCAGTGAGAAAGAGCATATGGAGCTCACACAGGCTTTAAACTTGACCCCGAGCTCCACCAAAGTAACAAAATAAGGGGGCAAGTGAGCCTAGGAAGACAGACTCTGTAGACACAACCCAGGTGTCCTGGAGACAACTGCAGCCCACCTTACCCATAAGCTCCCTGGAGCGTCTCATAGCAACAGGAGGCTAGCAGCTCAGGATGCTGCTTACTGGCTGAAGACGTTCTTGCTCGCCGAACAGGTTCTTCCCAAGTGAGTGCACAGGGTCGGGTAATCATGGCCAGGGATGTCCAAAAGAGCCATGACCTTCCCACTGTCAGTCTGGACCACAATCTTCAAATCCATCTAAACAGGAAGAGGAAACTCTAAAACTGTCTACAGGTGCCATCAGTAGTGATGGGTCACAGAGGAAGACATGCCCTGTGGCTGGGCTGCCCAGTGCATGCTCCTAGAAGTCATTCACAAGTGAGCCAACAGCTATGGAACTACAAAAGAAGGGGCAGCAACCAGTATCACAAAGGAAAATGGCTTCCATTGACACCCATGGTAAACACTCATCTCTGGAAAATCTATACCTCCCTTCTAATATGCCAAAAAGTCAGATTAAAAAAAACAAATTTCACTCTGCCGGCAAGCATCCAACATCTTGTGCACCCAAAATCCTGTCTGTCTAAGGTGCTCACAGGACTTCATGTACTCCTGGTACCAAATCCCACCCATTCACATCCTAGCCTAGCAACACTCAGGAAGGCTCCTCCCACATCTCCCTTAGTCCATCCAGGATGAGAAGTGCACTGAGGTGGCTGAGCTGAGACTTGAGCCCTGGAGCCAATGCACCTGGAACAGAAGGAGTCTCATGAGGACCTCTGGTTGGCTGTGTGACCAGAGAGCGTCACTCTGCACTTCACACCCTGACAGAAAACTACCTTGCGCCATCAGAGTGGGGGGACATAGGAGTTCTTGTATATGAAGACCTGTGAGATCTGTTCTCCAACCATGTGACCTGGCCAATCCCGACCACCCCATCTTTTGATCTGTGACCTTTAATTTGAACCATGGCTGGCTCTCTCATCTCCAAGATGTTCTGCAGATGATGCTCCTCTTTTCCGCTATCCTGGGCTTTGAGGTGGTGACTAGTGGGCAGCAACTCTACAAGAGCTCCCCTGCCCGGCACAGCATGTCAAAGGCTCCAACAGCACGAGTGTGGCTGACCTACAGTCCAGCTCTCTCACTGCATGGTGCGGTGAGGCCGTCAGCAATAGATTCTTCCTTGGGTAGGCATCTAAGCACTTACTACTGACTTCTTTATGCCCAGCACAAGGCCTGGTGTGCAGTACATGGTTCTTAATCACCTGATGAGCAAACCCACTCTAGAGCCATGCATCTCTCTAAGGAAACTTTTAGCCACCAAATTAACATAATCTTTCCATAATTTTTTTCTGTAAAACACACACTAAAGACTTATCACTAAGAGACTAGTGTCTGGGACTGGTGATAGTAAGAAACGTTGTTAGGTAATCAACAATTAAAGTAATAGGGGCCAGGGACATGGCTCAGCCAGTAAAGGACCCGAGTTCAATCCCCAGGACCCATACAAAAGCCAGGCCTGACGGAGAACAATGCAATCGCAAGGCTAAGGAGCAGAGACAGGCAGACCTCTGGACTCGACATTCTATGCTACTTGTAGAGCACTAGGCCAATGGGGGGCTATGTCTCATGTGCACACACACTCACAAATCAATCTCTGTTATCCTTTAAGTGGCTGTGATGGGCCAGGGGTAGGCAGTACCTAGTAGGCGTGACTCAGTTTTTCATTTTTGTCTTTTGAGACAGGATCTGTTATGGAATCCAGTAGCACAACCGGCTCCTTTGTGAGCCATGAGATCTAGGGAACTGCCTGTGTCTCCCACACATGAGGGCTACAGATACACATGGCCATGCCTGGCCTTTCAGGGTGCTGGGGACCCAAACTCAGGTTCTCATGTTTGTGTGGCTGGTACTATTCTGACCAAGCCACCTCCTCAGCCCTCGTGATTCTTTGTAATTTTTTTCTTTATTCTTGAGAACTTCATATAGGTACAAAAATACAACATCTATCCACTTTTACTCCTTTACTCCCAACATGGTCTCTGTCTAAGTTCATGTCTTTTTTTCTGTGATAACCTACTAAGTCTGGCTAGTCACTCCCATACAAAGGGCTAGCCAGTGGAGCATGGGAAAGCTACCACTGACCACAATTCAAGAAGAAGAATTAACTCTCCCCTATGAACTATTCACTGTCAATAACTCCTCAAAAGGGGGCAGGCCCTGGGGATCATCCACCTCATGCACACTGGAATTTCGGCTGTCTTGATCTTCTGTGGAAGTAACCAGAGCTGCTCTTAGTCCATAAGTGCCAAGGCCATGTTGTGTCCAGATGACAGCACTCACAGTACTCCTCCATCTTCCAGCTCTGGCTTCCTTTCTCCTTCTCTTCAAGATTCTCTGAGCCGTGGTGGGGCATGTGCCAGTCAGCAGCCCTTCTTGCTACTGTCTACCAGCCACACGCCTGGATCACCCAATCACAAACGGGGTGACACAGTTGCTTGCACGACTAGTCATCTCTGTGCACTGTGCTCCCGAACCTGGCAGCCTGCTGTCCTCTACTTGGGTTAAATACGTTAGTGAAGCACTGTGCAAACTGACACAGGACTGTTGGAAGAAAGCGACCACCTGAAGGCAAGCTCTTCAGAGGGTCAGTGAAGATTAGTTAGAGTCAGGAGGCCAACTGAGGTATGGACAAAACAAGAGGAGATATTGTAAACATGAGGACGCACCTCTGTGGCTTGGTAGTTTTATAGCAGTAGTGAGGGGTCAGGTCTGCTACTGTGTGCATATGGAGGTCAAAGGATAACCAGCAAGGGTTGGTTCTCTCCTTTTGCTTTAACTCAGATCTTTAGACCAAGCAACAGTGCTTTTACTACAGAGCTGACTCTGCATCCCTGCACCCATGTCTTTAGGAACAAATCTTGACCCTCAGGAGACCTCAGTCTGAAAAAGCGGGTGAGGCCTCCTAGTATCTACGAAGTCCCAGTGGCTAGACCAGGCCGTGACACAGGCCGTGACACCAGCCTACAAACATGCATTTTTATGTACAACACAGCACTGCTGGAAATTCCTGCTAGGGGCTGGAGAGATGGCTCAGCAGTTAAGAGCATTAGCTACTCTTCCAAAGGACCCATGTTCAAATCCCAGCACCCACATGGCAGTTCACAGCTCTCTCTAACTCCAGTTCTAGGGGATCTGACACCGTCACCCAGACACACATGAGGCAGAACAGCAATGTGAAGAAAACGAGTGTTCTACGAGTGGGCGGGAAGGACGGCTCGCAGGTAAAAGCAAGCGCGGCTCTCACTGAGGTCAAGAGTTTGGTTCCCAGCATCCTCACTGGGCAGGTTACAGCCACCTGTTACCCCAGCTCCAAACTTTTCCTACTCTGCTGCCACCATCTTGTCCCATTCCTGCTGGAGAAGAGGGAATCTACGAGAAGGGTAAGAGATGCAGGAAGGACCTGGATTTGAAACCCAATTATCAAGAAGACTGTTTCAAAGAGAGCCTGGTAGGCTTTGTGTACAACAAAGAGAAAAAGACACAGCTGAGCCCTCCTGGCCCAGCCCTGCTGAACCTTTCTACTCTGACCAAAAAGAATAAAGATGAAGGGACACGCTGCCGAGGGCTCCCGGGGCTAGTTTTGGCAAGAGGCCTGCCTCCCTGGCTAGCTCTGGGAGATCAATGGCACCTGCCCTAGAGGTGCCGATGCCCCCCGCTGTACTCTGTACTGGAAATTAGATGTCTGTGCCAGTCACACTGCAGGTGTGAAGAGGCAGGACTTCCACCTGGCAGAGAGGGAGCGGTAGCCAATTGAGGGGTGACTGATAAGAGTGTAGGAGAGATGGCTGGCCATTGCCTGTATGCTCACTTTCCCCTCAAGCACTGGCCACAAGTCTCTCAACTCTTTTAATTAGAAATTAAAACTTATTAAAAATTTAAGCTGCCCGACAGAATTTTAATAAAATATACATTTGTGTGTTCGTGTTTGGTGTCTTCTTCAATTGCATTTCTGCCTTAGTTCTTAGGGCAGGGAGTTCACTGATAAACTAGAACAGCTGGCCAGTGATGCCCAGGGATCTTCCTGTCTCTGCCTACACGGTTCCAGGATTACAGGCAAGTGTGGCCACCCCCCACTTTTAAGTGGGTGCAGGGGATCCGATTAAAGTCTTCAAGCTCGCTGGACAAACACTGTGTAATTTGGTTTATCTTCCCAGGCCCAATTAGTGTTCATTAGTCGTATGTGTGCATGTGCGTGCGTGTGCATGTGCGTGCGTGTGCATGTGCGGCGTGTAGGGTGCGGATGTTAAAATGCCATTTCAAGGCAGGATCACTGGCTGGCTAAGGAGTTCCATATGCTCAAGAGCCTCCCAGAGGTCCAGAAACTGTAGCCCTCAGTCCATGTGAGCTCACCTCTGAGCTCTGGGGCTCACTCAGGCTTTGGAACCCACAGAGATTGACCTGCAGGCACAAGGAGAACCTTAATGCATGAGCCCTTGGAACCCATCTATGCTTGGGCAGAGACTTTGCCATTTTCATACTCTGCAAGAAACATTTTCATCACAGAACTAAAGACCCTGGAGACAGTCGTCAGAAGAAGAGCTGTCACTGCAGAATGCTAATGACCCTACTGCAGAGACATATAACACAGGGACTAGAAGCTACAGGTCACGAGATGCTGAGTGATCAGCCCATACGGAGTATCTCCCATGGTGCAGTGACTAACCACACAAACTCTTCTGATGTTCAGTTTAAAATGCACTGTTTGTAATTTTTTGAAAACTTCATACAACATACTTTGATCATATCTGTCCCCCTCTTCTAGATGCTCCCCTTACTTATTTACTTCATGTTTTCTCTGTCTGTAAGTCTCTGTGTCCATTTGTCTTTTAAACTCATCAAGTCCAGTCTGTATTGGCTGACTACTCCTGGGAGTGGGGTCACTATGCCAAGTGTTACAAATACCACTGAAAAAAGTAGACTTTTCCTTTCCAACAATTCCTGTCAACGGCTCCTCAGCTAGGGTAGGACTTCACACTCCTCTCTCTCCTCCCTGCTGGCTTTTTTTCAGACTTGAGATTGTACAGGTTGTGTTGCATTCATACATGCAACTGCCCTGCTGTGCACCAGCTCTGCCCTCCATCCCTACCGTCTCCATCCCTGCTGCCCTCCATCCCTGCTGCCCTCCATCCCATCCCTGCTGCCCTCCATCCCTGCTGCCCTCCATCCCATCCCTGCTGCCCTCCATCCCATCCCTGCTGCCCTCCATCCCATCCCTGCTGCCCTCCATCCCATCCCTGCTGCCCTCCATCCCTGCTGCCCTCCATCCCATCCCTGCTGCCCTCCATCCCATCCCTGCTGCCCTCCATCCCATCCCTGCTGCCCTCCATCCCATCCCTGCTGCCCTCCATCCCATCCCTGCTGCCCTCCATCCCTGCTGCCCTCCATCCCATCCCTGCTGCCCTCCATCCCATCCCTGCTGCCCTCCATCCCATCCCTGCTGCCCTCCATCCCTGCTGCCCTCCATCCCTGCTGCCCTCCATCCCTGCTGCCCTCCATTCCATCCCTGCTGCCCTCCATCCCATCCCTGCTGCCCTCCATCCCATCCCTGCTGCCCTCCATCCCATCCCTGCTGGTCTCCATCTCTGGCTCCTACGCTCTCTCCACTTGTAGCTGCATTCAGACCCCAGAGCCTTAAAGAGAGGATGTGACAGAGATGCCCATTTAGGGCCGGGTGTTCCAAAGTCTCTTACAGTCTGCACTGTTTTGTGTGTTGTCATGGTGGGTCTTCACGCTAATCACTGCAAGAAGCAGCTTCTCTGAAGAGGCTGAGTGAGGCTCTGACCTGTGGCATACGTCAGCAGCGCCACTTTGCTGCTACCCTCCCTTAGCAGAATGATGACATTAGGTTTCCCTGGGGCCCACGGCATTTCTAGTCTCAGGCTCTTGGTTCCATTGACAGTGCGGGGTATAAGCCCCATCTCCTGGAGGGGACCTTAGATCCCATCAAAACGAGGTCCTTCTCCTGTAACTGTCTGCATCACACCTGGCAGACAGGTCATCGTTGTACCTGTGGGACTAACAGCTGGGTGAGAGCTGTCTAACTTCCTCATCCGATCCTGTGCGCAGTACCTTCCAGTATAGTAAACACCAGTCATGGGATGAGTCCCAGCTAAAGTTCTCCACATCTGTGACTCAAGTATCTGCTGTCCTCAGCAACAGGGTCTGCCTGCCGAGTTCTGATGCAGGTAATCAAAGCAATGGCAACATCTATAATGTATGGGAAGGGGTTAATGTATGGGAAGGGGTTTATGGAATTCCATCGCCAACAACTCAAAACTAGGGAATCGCGTCCTGGTACTGAAGGTTTTATTTCCTGCTCCTCTGTTATAAATGATCTCCATTTTAGCTCTATTCATATATGTACATATCTTAGGAACTCTCTGCAATAGTAGGCTTCTATATAGCTTTTTAAAAAGGTCTTTAGACCACATAAAATTCTTCAATGTCCAGAATGCAAAAGGATATTACCAAACTTGAAAAGAAGCCAAGCTGATATAACCAGGAAAAAAAAATAATCAGAAGTTGCCCAGAGGCGATGGAATTAATAGAGAATTTTCTTTAAGCATCAGTTAAAAGACTGTTTAAAAAATATATATATTCCATGTAATCCATGAGAAGCTGAAATACAATATCCCAGTGCGTGTCTGAGTGAGAACATACAACAGAAAACAAAAGATAAGTAGGATACATTAACAGGCGACTAGGAAAATGAAGACTCAGAGGAGACAGCAAGAGGCTGCAGAGACGGCCCAGTGGTTAGAGCATTGGCTGTCCTTCCAGAAGACTGGAGTTCAATTCCCAGCACCCACATGAAAGCTCACAACTGCCTGTAACTCCAGTTCCAAGGGATTCAACACCTTCTTCTGGTTTCCATAGACACCAGACCCATGGTTCACAGACATATATGCAGACAAAGCATCCATACACATAAAGTAAAAAATTTAAAAATTAATACAGGAAACTGTCCAAAAAAAGCAAACACAGTCAAAGGATGAGACATAAGCTCCATGGTGACGAAATGCGTGTGGAAGGGGAGACGAGGTGGGGCCTGCAGGAAGGCTGGGAAAGGAGTGGCTGCTTGTCAGTCTGAGGAGAACTACAAGCCTGCAGACTCAGAAATCAACAGTCCTGCTCTGTGCAGAGTGGCACAAAGGTGTGGGGCATCAGGGGTACTACAGTCAACAGCTAAAACAGTGACCAGAGTGTCCTTCTGAATGGACAAGGATGACCGTAGCCATGGGAAACTCTCAAACGCACTTGAGGGTGGGATGGGAGAGCAGACCTCTTACCAAAGAGAAAGGAAGGGAAATGAGAAGACACAGTTACAGAGCTGAGACACAGTCTGCGGCTAGAGTTGCAGCTTTCAAAATGTAAAGTAGCATAGACATCTAAGGGGAGTTAGATGCTTTTAAGTGTGTATGGTTGTGAGCAGCATGGCGTGGGAGCTGGGAACCCGTACATGGGTCTTCTGGGAGAGTCGTGTCTCCAGCAGCACACTGCACAGACTTTCAGACCTGAAGACACTACACTGGCAGCAGACTGTGTGCGATGTGGAGGACTTACTCCAAGGAAACCTGTTCCACTGATGGAGCCTGGAAACCACACCAGTAAGAGGGATGGAAACAGGAACACTAAGGCAGGGGCTGCTCTTTCCCATTCAACAAAAGGTCTCTACATACAGGTAACTGCAGGGCCTTTGGCAGGGAGGGCTCCGAGGGTGAGAGCACTTGCCATGCAAACCTGACAACTTGAGTGTCCTGGAACCCACAATGGAGGAGAGGGATGGGCTACCCAAAACTGTCCTCCAACTCACACAGATAGACCCTGAACAGGTGTGCATGCTCACACGTATACACACACACACACACAGACACCCACACATAGGCACCACACACACATGCATACACACATGCACGCACACACACAGGTACCTCACACATAGTAACAACAAGATGAACAAAGCCTAACTATGTCTAATGTCAAGCCACCAATAACACACTGTGGGGCTCGTGTATTTGTAGAAGTAATACATGGCACCAAGACCAGAAAAACACGGCAAAAGCAGACAGACTAGAAAGGAAAGAGGGAGACCTCCCCATTCACAAACAAGGCCTGGCTATGCCAAGGACCTCAATGAGCTCACAACACAGCAGCTAAAGCATGTGAGTGTTTCAGTAGTGCAGGACACAAGTCTACACACAGCAGCTGGGGTCTAGGAAGACGACAGTCTAGGAAGGGCTGGCCATGCAAGCCACAGGACCTGAGTTCCAATTGCCAACACCCAAACTTTAAAATACTACTTGGGATAGAGGTAAACTGGAAAACTCCCAGGGATCAAGTGTAGGAATCCACAGAGCAATGAGACTTGCTAAGGACAAGACGCAGGTCAGGTACTCCAGGAACTGGAGGCTCAGTACTGTTACATCATCACCTCTTCCAGACTTAACAATGACCCTAGTGCTATCACAATCACAAACTAGCAATCGATTGTGTAGAAATCAATACCCTGCTACATTGACACAGAAATTCGAAGCGTCTAGAACAGTCAAAGCAGTTTTAAAGGAAAAGACTTACTGAGGAACTGCAGGACTGGCTTAAGAATAATCAAGTTGCTTAGCGGAGCTTAGACCGAAGAGTTGTCTGCAAACCTGGAAGTCAGCTCAGCTTTCACAACGGGAACTGGACGGTAAAGAGCAGTCTTCACAGCAAACCAAACAAGACAAGTTAATGCGGAGAGAACGGACCTTGGTCCTCACACTGTCAAGGTCATTAACTCAGAATGGGTCAGACAAACTCAAAACAAGAAACAGTAAAAGATTTAGAGCACTGGAGAAAAAGCTCAAGTCATAACAAAATGATAAATTCAGCCCTGTCACAACCTTTTCTCAGAAGAAGCAGCAGCCAGGTGGGGTGCCCCATATAGCCATGAGTCTGAGGACAACCTGGGTTACAAGTTCCAGACTAGCCTGGGCTATACAATGAGACCTTTTCCTCCTCTCACCATCACCCAACCCAGAGATGATGAAGAGGAAAGCAGAGCCCTGTACAACACCTCAAAAAAAAAAAGTGCAAAACAGGCGTTTAATGAGAGATTTGCATAAAGGTTATACATTGCAATGAAAACAAAAATCAGAAAGACAATTCAGTACAGAAGTTAGACAGCATCCTCGGTAATTATGCCAATTAAGACCACAATGAGATCATGCTACACTTACTCCAAGGAAACCTGTTCCACTGATGGAGCCTGGAAACCACACCAGTAAGAGGGATGGAAACAGGAACACTAAGGCAGGGGCTGCTCTTTCCCATTCAACAAAAGGTCTCTACATACAGGTAACTGCAGGGCCTTTGGCAGGGAGGGCTCCGAGGGTGAGAGCACTTGCCATGCAAACCTGACAACTTGAGTGTCCTGGAACCCACAATGGAGGAGAGGGATGGGCTACCCAAAACTGTCCTCCAACTCACACAGATAGACCCTGAACAGGTGTGCATGCTCACACGTATACACACACACACACACAGACACCCACACATAGGCACCACACACACATGCATACACACATGCACGCACACACACAGGTACCTCACACATAGTAACAACAAGATGAACAAAGCCTAACTATGTCTAATGTCAAGCCACCAATAACACACTGTGGGGCTCGTGTATTTGTAGAAGTAATACATGGCACCAAGACCAGAAAAACACGGCAAAAGCAGACAGACTAGAAAGGAAAGAGGGAGACCTCCCCATTCACAAACAAGGCCTGGCTATGCCAAGGACCTCAATGAGCTCACAACACAGCAGCTAAAGCATGTGAGTGTTTCAGTAGTGCAGGACACAAGTCTACACACAGCAGCTGGGGTCTAGGAAGACGACAGTCTAGGAAGGGCTGGCCATGCAAGCCACAGGACCTGAGTTCCAATTGCCAACACCCAAACTTTAAAATACTACTTGGGATAGAGGTAAACTGGAAAACTCCCAGGGATCAAGTGTAGGAATCCACAGAGCAATGAGACTTGCTAAGGACAAGACGCAGGTCAGGTACTCCAGGAACTGGAGGCTCAGTACTGTTACATCATCACCTCTTCCAGACTTAACAATGACCCTAGTGCTATCACAATCACAAACTAGCAATCGATTGTGTAGAAATCAATACCCTGCTACATTGACACAGAAATTCGAAGCGTCTAGAACAGTCAAAGCAGTTTTAAAGGAAAAGACTTACTGAGGAACTGCAGGACTGGCTTAAGAATAATCAAGTTGCTTAGCGGAGCTTAGACCGAAGAGTTGTCTGCAAACCTGGAAGTCAGCTCAGCTTTCACAACGGGAACTGGACGGTAAAGAGCAGTCTTCACAGCAAACCAAACAAGACAAGTTAATGCGGAGAGAACGGACCTTGGTCCTCACACTGTCAAGGTCATTAACTCAGAATGGGTCAGACAAACTCAAAACAAGAAACAGTAAAAGATTTAGAGCACTGGAGAAAAAGCTCAAGTCATAACAAAATGATAAATTCAGCCCTGTCACAACCTTTTCTCAGAAGAAGCAGCAGCCAGGTGGGGTGCCCCATATAGCCATGAGTCTGAGGACAACCTGGGTTACAAGTTCCAGACTAGCCTGGGCTATACAATGAGACCTTTTCCTCCTCTCACCATCACCCAACCCAGAGATGATGAAGAGGAAAGCAGAGCCCTGTACAACACCTCAAAAAAAAAAAGTGCAAAACAGGCGTTTAATGAGAGATTTGCATAAAGGTTATACATTGCAATGAAAACAAAAATCAGAAAGACAATTCAGTACAGAAGTTAGACAGCATCCTCGGTAATTATGCCAATTAAGACCACAATGAGATCATGCTACACACGCATCAGAAAGACAAGGTTTGAATGACTAGATCAACATACTGGCAAACCTATGCAGCCCCAGGACCTCTCAGACATCAGTGACAGAATGCAGTGTCCTTACAAAGTTGACAGCATTTACCATGTGACCCTCGAGTCCCTACTGCTGAGTATTTATTTACCCAAGAGAAAGGACCCATGTGTCCGCAGTAACAGATAAAGAGCTGCTCTCCCTGGGCCGCCAGTGCACGGAGGCTCACTGCCATGCCAACCCGTGACAAGCTCTGCAAATGTCGGTGGTAAGCACTCCAGACTCATTTTCCTGTAAATAGACAGAGCTGTTGGGATGGGGCAGTTCAGCTGTTAGACTCTGCCTGGCTACCATGAGCAAAGCCAGGCCACCTTCACACTGATGCCAGCCACCATGAGTCGCAGGTAAAGGCTGAGGCGGCTGCCTGGTCCTAAAGCCGCCTCAGCCTGGCCGAAACACCACCTGACTGTTTGCTACTGCAATGGAGCCCAGGCCAACCTGCGGGTGGTCTAGCACAGAGACTGTGACTGCTGGTACAGAGGCTGGGCTGTGATTGGTCCCAAACACAAACCTCAATGATGGTGACTGCTATAAAGGACATGGCTGTGATCAGCTTAAATAGGCGGCAGTGACTGACTGGAAACAAGGGGTGGACGAGTATCAGCAAATGGCTGTGGTGCAGCTGTGGCCAGTGCGAGGGCGCCTACAGGCGAAGAGGCAGCAGCTTCAGCCGGCTGTGTGACAGGCACAAGGGACTTGTCCAGCACTGAAAATGGTCTGTCCTGCCACTGGACATGTATTAAGTCTCACATTAACACATTAAACGTTGGTGAACTTCATTGAATGTAAATTGTACATCATCAATAAAAGGGACTTCAAAAAATTAAAATGAGCTTTGAATACTAGTACTTTGTGGAGGCAGAAGCAGGTGGCTCTTTTCCTATGTAGCAAGGACTAGAAAGAGAGAGACCTCGCCTCAAAAAAAAAAAAAAGAGAGAGGGAGAGGGAAGGAGGGAGACAGAGAGAGAGAGAGAGAGAGAGAGAGAGAGAGAGAGAGAGAGAGAGAGAGACCAATCGACCAAGCAAAAAGCACTACCTAGAAGACCTTAGCCCTCGCTCTGTTGGGGCCTCCAAGCCACGCCCACAAGGCTACCCGTTCTACCTGGATGTGCTGCTGAGCTGCTGTGTAGGAAACTTTGTTTCTTATGAGTCTTGCTACATAAAACTTGAACTCAGTATGGCATGTAGTTTGGTCTCAGACTTGAGATTTTCCTGCCTCTCCCCATGTATTAAAATGGACAAGAAGTGTGCCACTCTGCCCAGATGAAACAACTCTGTACATGAGACTCCTTATGCTCTGGTCTGTGTTTATGAAGTGACTTTGGGACCCCAAGCATCCTTCAAAACCCAGCTGGGGTCCAGAGGAAGCACAGCAGTTAGGAAACCACAGGGTGGGTGGTCCTCAGAGACCCTTCATCCACTGTAAAGACCGGGAAGAATGCAGACACAGGCTGCTGGGCTGCTATGCTGCTGGCCAAAAAGTCCTATTTGTCCCAATGGCATTGGAAAACCACTGAGTTCTTACCACACAGTCTGTCCATTGGGAAGCACCAACCAACCTACCAGACTGAACATCCCAGGAACACAAATTAAACTGACATTCTGATCTCCAGTCTACATCAGTCATGGTTTCAGCCCCCAGGGCTTTGGACCACAAAGTTCAACCTGGTTTCTAAGATCTCCAACAACATAACATCAGAGCTAAAGAGAATGGAATCCCCTGCCCCTCCCACCCATACCACAGCAACTTCAGACTCTAAGTCAGAGGAATAGGAAGATGGGAGAGAGAAAGAACTCTCCCAAGACCAGGAACGAAGCTAGTGATCACATTCAGCAAAACTGATGCTCAAAGCAGGATTTAAGACCTAGACACCCAGAGGCAGAGTGGTTCACACCTGTAATCCCACCACTTGAGAGGCTGAGACAGGAGGATTGCCAACCTGAGCTACAGAGTGAGAATGAGTCAGAAACAAGAGAGACGCGGAGACAGAGAAGCACCTGGACAGGGTCCATAACTAGGAAATCAAGACACAAATGGAAAACAGCTGTAGGACAAGAAGCGCTCCTTGGGGGCCAGGAAGAAGAGTCAGCCCACTGACCAAGGTCAGAAGCAGCATATACACTCAGACACCTGTGAGCACAGTCACTTCATACTGAGCTGCTAGGTGGGTGCCATCCTGATCCCTCTAAAGCCCAGGCACTCCAGCGAAAGCAAGGAAGAATTGTCCCAGTGAAATACATTTAACTCAAAATGTGGAAACATACTGAACTACTTCAAAGAAAACCAAGTACTACATCTCTCAAAGTGCACACAGCTGCAGATCACTGCCAGGAAAAGTTGGTACACATGACAAATGGGTATCCTCAGTTCAGCAGCAAAACATTTCAAAATCCAAGAGGAGGAGTGAGGCCCTGTTCAGAATCAACAGGATCTTCACCACAGTGAAGTATAAGCAGGCATGGGGCAGGCAGGAAAAGAACCTTAGGTGTGAAAACTGGGGATTGTAATTAAAACGTCAGCAAGCAGCTTAAGTAGCAATTTAGACACAGCTCAAGAGAGAGTTAGTGAGCTGGAAGATTGATCTGACAAATTACCCACAACACCGCACAGAGGGAGGAAGCTAGCGGGAGAAGACACTGGGACGCTGGAGATAGGAAGCTGAGGCCCAAGGTAAGTCCAATAGCATTCTACAGGAGATAGGAGGGAAAGAAAAGACGCCTGCTGGAGAAAAGGTGGACAGTCAACCTGAGGAAGTGCGACTGACTAATGAATAAGGAAGTCACACTGGGCACTGTGGAGCACCACATGCAAAGAGAAGGAGGAGCAGCGAAGGGCCAGGCACAGATTGCCCCTCAAAGGTGGACCACAGCCAGTCAACAAGAGGGGTGTGACATTGGAGTGACCTTAGCTTCCAGCTGCCCTTTCCTCTGCAGGAAACGGCTGAGCAGGGTCACTCCCATGCCTACTACACAGAGGATGAAATGACAAAGACAGACACTGGTACACAGGAACATGAAACTAAAGACAACAAGCAGAGGCAAGAATCTGTGTGTGCACGCGCACATATGTACACACACACACACACACACACACACACGCTTGCATGTGCGTTGTGCAGAGCGTTGCGGTTACTCGGAACTGCTACAGAGTTGCAGCGCTGAGACCTAGAGTCCTGGTAATGCTTTGCAGGTTGGCATTTCCAAAAGGTCGGCCTTCTCTGCCCCATTTGTTTCCTGCAGAGCGTGGGAGCTGAACTCTGTAGTGTAGCTCTGTTTCCAAGTCCTGAGCAACTTCCCCACCAGGCTCGGGAAGAAAGTCTATAAACAAAAACTCACTGGGCTCTGATGACATCTTAGAGTGCCACAGTGATTGTGTGGCGTGCACACACACACGCACACACACACTCATGAACAACTCCGGTGGTCAGTTGTTTGCTAGGCGCTTTATCAGGATGGAGCTTCCCGCATTTGCTTTGCACAGCACAGAACAGAGATCAACTGATGCTCCCCCTCCCTTGTCTGGTCCTCACTTTTGATAAACTGAAGACCCTCACCGAACGGCCAATCTCAGGAAAGACAAATGGTGTTCATTACATAACAAGGCAATGAAAAGACCACTGATCTATCCAGATAAAACTCCGAAACTTCCCTTGACTGCAGGAAGAGCCCCTCCCCTCACTAGGACTCTCTTTCTCTCAGAATCTGCCCACTAAGTACAGGTGGCAGACATTTTATTTACTAAACCCTTCTCTGTCTGGTCAGTAAATGTTGTTCCTTCCAGGCCTTCAGTCCGTTCTTCCTGACACAACAATTTCCTTGAGAAATATTAGCCGCTGTTATTGTATCACTGACTACAGTACACTGCCGCTGTTCTTGCTTCTCCAGCAGAGTTCAAGGCTAACCACAGTATTAGCAGTGTGGGGAGGAGCTGGAGAGCTTTTCCAGAAGGGAAAATTCAGAAAGACTCAGCATTCATTCCTCCCAATGCCTGGGCTTGGTGACTGAGTCAGGAATCTGTGTGAAAACCCAAGCACCACAGGAAGGCTTGAAGACTATGTGGAGAGACAAGATGGTCTTATATCTCTGCCCAGTCATTAAAGTGTCTGAAAAGTGAGGCAACCAGAAACTACTCTGGAGTCCACAAGTTCTATGATACACAGTACCTCAGCATCCAGAGACAATGGGAAAACATAAGCAAAATCCTCAACAGACTAAGAGGACCCACAGTTAGGATTACGAAGAGTTTTAAGGCAATTCTTACACTTACAACATAATGGTATCGGTAATTTGTGAAAAGAAATGGAATCTCAACAAAAATAGACTCCTTAGAAAAAAATAGTTCCTTAGGTCAAATAGGTAGCATTTCAAGCCTGGTGGCTCATGTCACCGCACACTTGGGACAAGATGAGAAACAAAGACAGGAGACTGCCCCAGAAGCCTGCAGGCCAGCTTGCCTGGATCATGAAATGTAACCTCAAACAACGGAGACTCTGTCTCAAACAAAGTGTGTGTGTGTGTGTGGAGGTGCCTCTGACCCCTACATGTGCCACAGTGTTCACACATGCTCACACACAAACACATGTATGAGCATACATACATAGACAAGAATGTTTTTCAATTTAAAAGGCACCAAAAAGTAATTCTAGAATTGAAAACAACATCTGAAATTCTAAAATTCACTGAAGACTACAAAATTCTCCAAATCTCATTTGAGCCATGCAAACCTTGGGCTCTTAGCGAACCCCATGAAGGCAAACAGGAGCATCTCACCACTGCTCACCAAAACCAAATGGATCGCTGAGGAGGCAGCAGAGACGACTCCGCACGTGGAGTGATGGCTGGCTGCTCTCTTCTCCCACAATGTGAAGGCAGCAAGGCTGAAGCTGCATCATCCAAGGCCCGAGAAGAAAAGCTGTCAATGACAGCCAGTGCAACTGCCTTCAGGAATGACATGAAAGAAAGACACTGTCAGGTTAAAAACCGTCAGAAACACTTAGTTTTCCACACAGACACAACCAATGCTGGAAGAGCCCAGGCTGTATGACGCGGCACCGGTTAGAGACCTGTCTTCCATAGGAGCCAAGTGCATGCTCCTGGCCACTCTCCTCTACGGCCTTTATGACCTGAAAGGGTGCATGCTAGTCTGAAGGGAGATGAGCACCCACCTGTGTGGGTAGTGGTCACTCCCCACACAGGCTCAAAGGGGCTTTTTTCTCCACCATGGACTTAGCACCTCACCCACACAGAGCGAGCAGCCCTGCCAAGGCCTGCTCTGCCTCCAGTGAGGCCTAGCATGGAGGCCTAGCATGTAGTACCTAGAACACTTCAACTCATTTCTGTAGAAATCAGAGTCCCCTGAGGGTTTGATTGGTATTCAGACAGTGAGGCAGGCTCCAGGAAGTGGAGAATCTCGAATCTTGCCTTCAGAAAACCAACTTGAGGCGTGGCATGCAGCCTGTACCACCCGGAACTACGCTGGAAAAGGGAGGTATACAGCAAACACAGACTCTAATTACCATGCTTCTGTCTGACAGACAGAAAACAGGTCAAAATACCACAGTGCTGCTATGTAAAATAAACGCTGACATTCAGTATAATATGGATTAACTTGTCAAGTGTCAGTCACTCTAACAATGGGCACAGTAGAGTGAAAATTTGATAATTCGTATCAGTTATGTAAAGAAGGGAAAGGCAGAAGCCAGTTTTCAAATTGACCTGAAGTAGTAGCGACTCTGAATCATAGGGAGTTTTGTCTGTTTTCAATAATCTTAGTCTTATACACAGCAGTCAGGCTCACAGCCATGCCCCCAGGACAGTTCTGCACTGGTCACTGCTGGTGGCCAATGGCAGTACAGAGAGGCAGCACCGAGCATACCACTGGCCAGTTCAACACTCACACTGCTGTGTGCATCGCTAGCCCGCAGTGCCTCAGAGCACACACAGCTTGGGGCTGCATCTCCCCACTCCCACGTGTGCGAAACACTTTAAATGTTATTAAATCACATGAGGGAGAGTTATTTCCATCTTAATTCACCAACAAAATTAAAGAAAGTGCCCTTTCGGTGCTAATGTGTCTCGAACATTCCCCTAAGACTAGTTATCTGTCTTTTCTGTTGAGACAGAGTCTCATGTACCAGAGGCTGTCCTTGAACTCCTGATCCTCCTGGGTTCTTAGATTACAGGTGGGTGTATGCCAACACTCCTAGAATAATAATCTTCCTTTCAATACAAAGCAAGTCTCTGTGAAGAATTTCTTGCAGGTAAAATGGGTGTAGTGGCTTTAATCCCAGCACTTGGGAGGCAGAGCTGAACCGATCTCTTATGAGTTCAACGGCAGCCTGATCTACATAGTGTCTAAGATAGCCAGGGCTACAGACTAAACACTGTCTCAAAGAAAAAAAGAAAAGAAAGGGAAAAAAAATCTTGCAGGCAGCAGTATCTATCTAGGATTTAATGATGTTATTTTATTTCCTTCATATTATATATTTCAAAATGGCTTCAAATGTATTTGATATAAAGAAAAATACACATTATACACTGATAAAGTAAAAAATAACCAACTGGCACACAGTGACTGATTTCTGAATTGATGCAATCCAAGGGAAATAATTTTACTAATAATGTCACATTCATACCTAAAAGAATTGTACCTCTTACTTCAAGTACCAAAAAGGCATTTTCTTTTATGAAGCATTTTGCCTTGTGTGGACCAGTTGGTTCCTGGGCCCTCCGAAGTTCAGAAGACCCTCCAGGGGCGGCACTAAGCCTCCACCCGTGCAGTTCCCATGGGCCCTTTGACAATGGTGCAGCACCTTGTTTGAATTGAAGCAATGAGATTGAGGCTGCCCTTTCTCCGTGTGGGAGGCAGCACTGTGTGGGAGGCAGCGCTGTGTGGGAGGCAGCGCTGTGTGGGAGGCAGCAGCGCTGGCCAGGTGCTGAGGGGAGTCACCTCCCCGTGACATTTAGCTGCTGCTCTTCATTATGTCTCTGAAGACAAACTAAATCAATCAACAGCCCATGAGCTCTGTGCTAACCGAGCACGCTGTCTCCACATGGGCACCTCTGAGGTCCGACTGCTCTCTGCTGTGGGTCCTACTGTGTCGATAGCACCCTGTACCCCACATGCCAGAAGCACCCCTTCCTCTTAGTGTGGAGGACATCATGACAAAAGTCCCCTGTGGTCGAGTCACACCCAAGCAGCCAGAGCTCTCAGCATGACTGCTTGGCGGCTTCTGGTCAGGGGAAAGTCCTCACTCCTACCTTCTGTCACCACCAAAGCCAAACATGTTCCCATCCCCAGGGCTTGAGTCTGGCTGCTTCCTTGGCCTGGAACACTCTTCACTGGAGTCCTCTCAGAGAACTTTCTTACAACAACAACAACAACAACCCGTCTGCGTTCCACTGCCCCCTCTATTTTCCAGCAAACCTGTGGAAGGAAAAAATGTATGTTTGCTGTTCATCAGCTGTGTCCCTTCCCCCTTTCTCCCCCACAGAGGACGAAGCTTTGAGGAGCTCATTGATGTGCCTGGCACACACAGATACTCAATGAAAAGTGCAGAATGAGGGAACGGATGGTAAGAGCCTGCCGAGCTGCTTGCCCGTGTCCCCTGGCGATGGAGGCAGCACGTGAAATGATGTCGCTCTTAAAAGGGTTTTCTAGGATTTACATTTCTGGCCACTACTGCTTGCTGTCTAGCAACTGTTGACAGGAATGAGGGGTGAGGTCTACAAGATGGTGTCAGGGGCAGGCAAATATTCTGGGAGCCAACAAGCCCAGGCTGCACATGAACACCAAGGATCTTAATAGGACTCAAGCCAGGCATGAAACATGAAATGGAGTATGAATAACTCCTTGTTCCACTGTTTCCATTGTATGTTCTTCATTGGGGGAATGAAAGTCACCAGCTTCATTCATGAAACCTTAACAGAATGCAGACAAGCAAGCCTTCCCGGAGAAGAGAATTTCCAATAGTAACGTCACAGCAACCGGCCCAATTAAAACAGAAAATAAACCAACACTGGTCATGTCTTAGTTCACTTGCCGTCAAGACCAAACTGCCAAGCCAGGTTCACGCGGGAAAGCACTAGCTCTGCAACAAGAAGCAAATAAACAGAACAGGAAAGAGCTCGGCAGGGCCGGTATGGTCTGCAAGTAGGCTTTTCTTCCCAGAATCCCATGTGCTTGGCACCCAGTCTCTGTCCACTGCATAGTACTGGATACGTGTGCACACCACACACACACAAACACACACACACACACATTCACACATACACATACAAACTCACGCATATACAGATATACACACACACGCGCGCGCGCGCACACACACACACACACACACACACACACACACACACACACGCATGGCCTGTATTTACTGAACTGTGTGTGCCCACGGTACCTGCTGCCAGCAGCTGTGGCTGTTACCTGCCTTACAGGACAGAATTCCGAGCTCAGCCCTCCACATCAGTGGCTCAGACAGACAGCTCATTTCTACCATCCAGCCACGTCAACATAGCTCTGAGCTCACACAATCGAAACCAAGTTCTTATCTGTGAGGTTGTATCCATTTTGCAAAGAATACCAAGATTTATTTTCCTTTGACCATAAAGCCAGGCAACTATAAAACAAAACTAAACTTATTTGATGATTTAAACATTTTTTTTAAAAACCCCAAGAAGCTATAACTAAGAAAAGGGGAATTATCTTTCCCAATGCTGAGCCAGTACTCAGCACTTGTTTTAAGAAAACCAAACTAGGGGCTGGGGATTTAGCTCAGTGGTAGAGCGCTTACCTAGGAAGCGCAAGGCCCTGGGTTCGGTCCCCAGCTCCGAAAAAAAGAACCAAAAAAAAAAAAAAAAAAAAAGAAAAAGAAAACCAAACTAACTACTGTCGGCACCTTCACCATTCAACAGGCAAATGGGACAGGCTTCCCGTGAGCCCAGGAATCTAACCCTGATGGCCTGTGTAGAAGTCACTGCCCCTCAGGACGTCAGCTTCTTATAGCAGGCCACATGGAAGCAAATGCCTAAGCCTGCTGTTGAACAATGTGCTTCACAGGGCTGAAGGACAGCAGATGAAGTCAAAAAGAAAGAAAATAAACTCATCAGACTATTTTCCAGAAGAAAAGATTCAACACTGGTACAAAAGCATGTCTGTAGACAGCAAAGGTATTGTGCAAAGCATCTCTGTCCAGACACCCAGAACTCAGAAGCCCTGGAGTCCCCAGATGCAAAGGCTCCTGGGTCCAAGCATTCAGGCCAGTAGGGGAAGGGAAATGACACACACAATCAAGAGGTGAGTCCAGTTAGGAGAGGGGGACCGGAGACAGCTTTCCTGTACCAAAATGATCCTGAGCTGGCCCTCCAGGTCAAGTAAGGATTTGTCACTAGGAAGAGAAAAGGGCATTGCAGATACAGCAGGAGCACAGCAGAGGCAGGACAGTCATCTTCTTTGGTCCAGGGACGCAGGAAGTCTCTCACACAGGAAGCCACCAGCCCCTGACTGAGTAGCCACAGTATAATTGGGTTTAAGTGGAAAGGTTAGGAAAAATAAACACAATAAAACACAGCCAATGAGGTTCCTTTATTGGTCCAGACATGAGCAGGGCTGAGGCTGCAGGCAGAATGTTCCAGCACGGTCAACCCAGCAAGCATTTTCATTAAGAATCCGTTCTCGGGGCAGTCCCGATATTTACGACTCTCCATTCAACATGTCATCCTGTCACTATAACTCTGTGTGAGATATGACACCCTGGGCCAGACCAATTATCCACACGATCCAATATCCTGTCTCTGACACGGCACTAGGGGACACTGGACGGAGCATGGCGGACGTGGTCCACCATGTCTAGGTCCAGCTCAAAGCAGAAGAAGATTAGTTGACAAAGGCCAAGGGGGTTAAGGCTACTCACAGAATTTACACTTACTAAAGAAAAAGAGAAAAGGGGGGTACAATGAAGCCGTCATTACCTGTGAGAGGGTTTTCCCAGTCTCTCTATGAACCCTGCCTAAGTTTCTAAGAGTCCTGTGGGATCTGGGGAAGACTTGCATAGCCACTCCTCATCCTGCTGTTCAGAGGGGCTCTCCCTCTCCCTAACAAGTTCCAAGGATGAATACAAAGCCCTAAATGGTGACTGTCTCTACTGGCTAGACCAGACCAGCCAAATCTCAAAGATTCCTCTGACTGGTCACTGGCTTTTTGGGCCCCTGTTGATTTAATTGAACTTCAAAGGCAAGTTGTGCGAACAAAATTTGTATCACTGCCATTCTCCAACGAGACGCCACAGGCTGGTTTAGGAGCTCTTGAGAGCACAGCCATTGGACACACAGTGCTTTCTACAGCAAGTCTCAGAGGGCCGCTGGCGGTTGTGCCTAGCGCCATGCGCTGGGCCAGCCCAAAAGCCCAACTTAACTCACAGGCATCCGTCCTTTCAACACCACGCACACATGGAGATTCTTCTTTGATTTGTGGCTTTAATCACAGCTTCTAAAACCTGTCGTGATTTATGACTGTGACTTTTACAGTGACGGTCAATGGAAAACATTTACTCAGGTTACCTGACTGGTGAGACCACTACATCTAAGCAATTCCTAAGCCTCACTTTGCTGTGACACATCTCAACTTGTCTGCAGACCCACTGGCTGGGGCAAACCTGGAGAAGGTAATTCATCATTGACACAGTACTGATAAATAGAGCACAATTATTTAAAGATGCAATGAATTCACTAGTCAGACCTGAGACACATTTAAAAAGACGGAAAAGACCTAAAAGATGGCACCCGCCTCTGGAGCAGGGAGGTTTCTATCTTCTTATTAAAACTATTCCAAAGTACCAAGAGGTTCTGTCCCAACAAGACTAGCTTCTCTTTGGCCAATCTGCTAGTGGGTTACCCTTCTCCCAGACAGGAACAAACTCTTCTATGGACAGACTGGAGACCTCATGGCTCATGAAGCCTGTGGTGGTTTGAATGAAAATGGCCCCCACAGGCTCATATATCTGAATACTTGGTCCCCAGCGGTAGAAATGTTTAGGAAGATTAGGGGATGCAGCCTTGCTGGAGAAGGTGTGTCACTGGGGATGGGCTTAGAGGTTTCAAAAGCCAAAGCCATTCCCAGTTAGCTCTGTTTGTCTTGAGCTGATAGTCCAAGACAGCAGTAGCTGAGAGCCTGAGGTCGCATTTCCTGCATGACAAGCATAGACTCTGGGTCTCTGAAATGTAAGCCTCTGATAAAGTCTTTATCAATTGTCATCTCACAGCAATAGAAAAATAAAACCAAGCTCATCCTAGCCCAGCTCCCCGCTTTCCTGTCTCTCTCCTTCCAATTCTTGACACTCAGACCACACCTAAGCACTGCTCTTCAGCCTGGATGCTCTGGTTTTTGGAGACAGGGTCACACACGTATCTCTCTCCGACTGGCCTGGAACTCACTATGTAGACCAACCTGGCCTTGAACTCACAGCAATCTGTCAGCTTCTGCCTCCTAGGTGCTGGGTTTAAAGGCATGTGTTACCAGGCACAGCTGGAATGATTTTTAAATCGTTCCTTTTGTAAAAAAATATTTAAAGCATGACAGACAGACAAGTGCCCCAATACACATACACCCAAAGGGTTTTCTTTTTCTTTTTTTTTTTCCTCTTTTTTTTTTTTTCGGAGCTGGGGACTGAACCCAGGGCCTTGCGGTTGCTAGGCAAGTGCTCTACCTCTGAGCCAAATCCCCAACCAAAGGGTTTTCACAAACAGCACATGACTATCCAAAGAGCACTGGAGGAAGAAAGAGACCTTCACAGGAGCTACAAATCTCACCTGGCTTCCTTGCTCCTCCTGTCTCTACAGCCTTGACAGCTATGCTAGCCAACCAGAGCCATAGTCTGAGTCCTGATAGCCTGGCTCCTTTAAAATCCAGCCATGCAGCCAGCCACATTGGTGGAGAGGGCTCCCTAGGTAGTTTGGAAAGCAAAAAATTTCACACTGTAGCTATTCCACCCTTGGTGGATATCTGAGTAGACTAACATCTAACTCTGCCAGGACGTTGCTTCTAAAGACACACCCAAGAAGAGTCTTATGGGAAGCTTTTTGATATAGACAGTGTCCAAGAGTAGACACAGACAAGAGTGGAATATTGAGCCATTCAAATCCTGGGTGCTGGAGCACTGGTTATGGTTTTGAAAAAATACTAAGAGTACCAATGGAATCTTCTTTTCACAAAGGAAAGCCTCTCACTCAGCTTCTCCTTGAATTGGTGTGTTTTCTCCTAGGCTGAGTCCTGAAAGCAGTAACCAGTCCCCAACGTACCCAATGCCCAGTCACTGCCTGACAAGCACTCAATGGTGACCACTGGCCATCGGCCTCAGCTTACCTACTTAACTCCCATGCCTTCCCCACTCACTCCATATGCTTTGGAGCTGTGCTAAGCACTCAGCCACTGAAACCACTAAGTCTCTCAACGGCCAACCTGTCCTGGTTCCCATCTTGGCTAACCCTCTGCAGTAAGTGCTATCCACTTATTTATTGCACTGCACAGAGCATTCTCCTCTAAGTACTGCGCAGTGCCATTGCTGTGCTTGACCATGGCAAGCCAAGGCCAGCACAACCAAATCTGATGAGCAGAGAAGCCACCTGGCAATGCCCATGTCAATGCTGCCAGAGGATGGCATAGAGTTCGGGAGCAAGGAGAACGGGCATCCAGCTCTATCTACATCTACTTGTGTACAGATCAAACAGGCTTCCCAGGAGACCTACCTCTGAGGTCACTCTGCTCTGACCACTGGACATCACTACTAGACTCATCTCATCACACCCACGTCCTTTCCCAGGAGCCTGAGAGCACAGGTACCTATCTCTTCTCTGGTTTGCAGGGCTACTCATACTCCTTTCCTGACAGAACAGCTCAGCTCTAGTCATCGCCTGGTTCAAGCTCTCCAGTGGCTCTGTACAACGTCCTACGTAGAAAGCAAGCATGTTCCTTCACAGGGCTCTGTGGGACATGTGATGTGCCAGTACCCGCTCCTCTGACCTAGCCTATGCTCCTCACTCACTGGGTACCAGACACACACATTCTTCTGGCCCTTGATTTTAAGGGGCCATCTGTAAACCATTTCTTGGGCTCTTCACATGAAATCCTCTCCCTTCACTGCAGTCTCCATTCAAGAGTCCCTCACAAAGCTCCAGAGACGTTTTCTCTGGCCCCTGGACACAGTCCCCAGGCTCCAGCCACTGCCTGGCACTGGCCTTCTCTTCTGGTCGTTTTGTTTCCCCTTCTTGAGAGTATCACTCTGAAGTCAACTGGACTAGAACTTGAGATACTCCTGCCTCAGCTCATACACGCTGGGGGTACATACACAAGCCTCCACACCTGGCTGTCCTGGCACTCTGGACCACATTCATGACTGTCTCTCCTCACAGCATCTCCCACAACCTGAAACGACAACACTGGTTCATATTAACCTGCTGCACACTGGTCTGTCACTGGACCCATCACTGCTGGGTGCCACCCCTACTGTAGTACCTAAGACTTAAGGCACTGGTAGTAAAGGTCTGATGAATGCGTGGCGTCTCCAATGGCTAGGGACTGGAACAAACTGCACTGAGGCTCCCTGGTACCATTCACTAGATTGTATGAACTATTCTGAACAACTTGTTTAACCTTTCTTCATCCCTTGTCAGCTTTGCTCAGCAACAATATTGGATAGAAAGTGGTAACCTCTTACAGTACTTGTACATAGGTTTATTTAACAAAATTTCTCCCAGCCCTAGTGGAGTTCTATCTTATTTATTTTTTAGTGTGTTTGTGAGGGATTGCATATGTTGTACCGTGGTGCAAGCACAGAGGTCAGAGGATAATTTGTAGATGTTCTCTCCTTCCACTACATGGAGGTCCTAGACACCAAACTGAGGTCAGCGGGCTTGGCAACAGTACCTTTATCCAGGCCATCTTCCTGGCCCTGTAAATAATTAAATGCCTAGGAACACTCACATCAGACCTTCCCATCATTAGACCTAAGAAATGGCCACTTGGGGCCGGAGAGCAGAGTTAGCAGTGAGGAACATGTACTGGTTTTTCAGAGGAACGGAGCTGAGCTCCCAGCAATTAATCTGATTCCTCTGGCCTCCATGAGCACTGTCCTCACGTGTACACCTACACACAAACACAGATATACAATTAAAAAGAAACAAATAAATAAAAACAAACAGTGGTTTTGCACCACTGCCTGGGTAAGTGGCTCTCCTGCCTGAGCCTCCCATGAAGAAGTTCAAGCAAAGCATTCAGAACCTTCTATTGCCTTCTCCTCAGACCCAAATCTGACTGGTCGGGATGTAGATTCTCCTACAGCCTCCAACCGTCCTTCCCAGTGTCACCCTGCCCTTCCCTCCATACCCCATTTCCAACTCTTCCACACTGCCATCAGATCAAACATAAAGGAGGCCATCTGGAAACTCTCTTACCACATGCTTTGCAAAATAACTACTGCCTTCCTCAGCCTGACTCAACACCAATGTCACTTCCCTTTCCCTGAAGCAGAATGAATCACTGTGTTCATGGTGCCTCTGCTCTTGGATCCCCCTCTTACCTGTGTTGAAACCCAGTGAGTCTGAACGCCCCCACTGTCTGCCACCCACTGTCAGGGACATCTTGGGAGCAGGGGTCTCTTTTGCTTCCCTCCCCAGCACCTCTCAAGGCTTAGGCCATGCATGTTGGAGAAGTCAGTGAAACAGTGTTACGAGGAAGAATGGCGATCCAGGCCAGGAAGTCAACTGCATGCTACTTCTGCACCTTCCCCATCAGGGTTAGGACCGACTGGCACTTTGAAGGGCAAAACCACTTTGTAAGCCAAGCTTGGTGGTACAGGCCTATAACCACAGCTACTCCAAAGGCTGGGGCAGGAAGATCAAAAGCTCAAGGCCGACAGAGCATATTTAAAACTTCCTTGGGTAACTCAGGGAAGCCCTGCTACAAAACTCATAAGTAAACAACACAGTGGGGTGTGATTCAGTGGCAGAGTACACGCAGGGGGCCTTAGGTTCCATCCTTAGCACCGGGAGGGAAGCGACACTTTATTATTATTACTATTAGTATTATTTTATTTTCTATATGAGTGTTTTATCTGCATTACATTGTACCGGGTGCATGTTTGGTGCCTGTGGACTTCAGAGGGTGTCGGGTCCCCCGGGGCTAGAATCCCAGACTGCTGTGGACCACATGCAGATGCTGAGACCTGAACCTAGGTCCTCTCTAACAATAAGTATTCCCAACTGCTGAGCCAGCCTTGCAGCCCTCAACAGCTTTCCTTTTAATTAGGTTATGTTGCAAAAATTCTGTTTAAGAATTTTATCAAAGTTCCTCTGTGAAATGACTTGAATTTAATTTGGTGGTAAAGAATGCCACTGACATCATGTTTTTCCAAACACAATTTCCAGGACTTCCTGACACCGTCTATTTGCCTCCTAGAAGCCCGAGTGGAATGAGACCACATCAGGCTGTGAGGGAGCCCACTGTGGACTCACCGGCCTGCTCATCCACCTACAGGAAAGAGTGGATGTCATCTTCATCCCCAGGATGACCACAGGACACCTGTGTCAAGTGTGAGTAACTTGTCAAAGGTTGCTCAACCCGACAATGGTTCTCAAGCAATATCCTGCTCACTAAGCCCAGCAGGAAAGTCACTCCAACAGGTAGGCCCGGGTCAGGCACAAGCCTCCAACACTGACAGTTTCACTTCATGGAGACATTGACAAAGCACTTTCCCTGAGACAAGTCCTTCCTTGTGTTGATAAAGCTTCACCAGCATAATACATCCAGGCCCACGAAAATGTACATATGCACATTTGTGGTTTATGGTGTGTGTGTGTGTGTGTGTGTGTGTATGTATGTATGTATGTATGTGTGTTTGCTTTATGGGTATGTTTATATGAATTATGGTGCATGTACATGTATATGTACATAGATGGTATGTGAAGTTTATGGGTGTGCTTTGTGTGGTTGATGGTGTGTACAGTCTATGGTATGTGTGTACATGTATGTGAGGATTATGGGTGTTTGTATGACCTATGGTATATGTTTGTGTGTGTGTATATATAAATGGGGTGTGTAAACATTATGGGTATGTTTTGTGTGATTGGTGGTATGTGTGGTTTACGGTGTGCGTGTTTGTGTATACATGTAAGGTTTCTGGGTGTGTTCCTGTGGTTTGTAGCTGTATGGTTTATAGTACATGATTTGGGTGTATTTTGTGTCTTTGTGGTTTACAGTTCCTTCTAGGGTGTATTCTGGGAAAGGGGCATGATTGCATGTGTTCAGGATGCATGTGTGCATGTGTTTGTACCTGTATAGTTTATGGGGTATAGGGATATGTGCGTGCATGTGCGTGCATGTGCGCATGCTTGTGTGTAGTTTATGGTCGGTCTAGTAAGAAACCTCAGAGCCTACAGTTGTGTCACACACCTTCTATCCTGAAAAGCCAATCATGTTTACACTCGGATCCCTCCTGGGTAAATGCATGGTCAGTCTCTAATTTAGAGACCGGTTGACTGTCTGAGTCTGGCCTTACTCCTCAAGCATTAGAACCCTCAACTGGCTCTTAAATTGTTCTACTTCATAGGGAGATTTTAGTAAAAGCAGTTGCCAACTTTGGATCAAATTCACATTGTGCAAAGGAAATGGCTGCATTTATGCTTCAAGTTAGCACGCTGCCTACAGTGGGATCCAGAGTGGTTGCAGCCTTTGCAGAGAGCATGGTCACAAACGCAGTGTGTAGGTGAAATGCAGTGTGCTTTGCTCTGGAAGAAGCCTTTCACTCAAGGTTGAGCAGCCACCACTCCCTCCGGCATTGGGATTCAGAGACTCCATCTCTATCCCACGGGCTGGGCTAATCCGATTTCCACCCAAGACCCAGACGTCATCGTTGGCACCCTGCTCTTCTTATGAACAGAAACATGCCCTCTCCCAACTTCCTCCGAGGATTCCTCTTGAAAACTGAACACTGGAAAGAAATGCAGCCCCCCGAACACTCATGTATTTTACACAAGGGTCTTTTGAAGCTAAATGCATCTTACAATAACTCACAGCATATTCAGAATTGAAATCCAGCTCTCCAACTCCTCCTGCAAACGTCTGATCATTTGTGACACTTTCATCTCATTTTTAAAAACCTTTTACTGTGGGAAATTTCAAGTATGAGAAAATGAAAGGCTAGTCCCCAGCTATTAGCGTCTCCTCCAAGTCTCAGCGTTCTGCCATTGTGCTGGCGGGCCCCTCCTCCCTATGTCTTGTTTACTATTTGTTATGGAGTTTGAAAGCTGATTTCACACACCAAGTCATTTCACTCTTGAATGCTTATTGCTGTCCGGGCTCTTCCTTTGAAGAAAAACATGATACCATTATCACTGCTGAAAAAGAAAAGCAATTCTTAATATTACCTAATACCCAACCTCGCTTCCATGCTTTTTCTTTTCACAGCGTTCTCTGTTCAGCCGAGGATCCAAATATGACCACACACTGTGTGCTCTTCTTTGGTCTCTTAGGTCTTTTTACGAGTGCCAGAGCCCTCTCATTCCCCATTCAACCGTCCCTTGTATACATTTAAATACATTTAAATGCTAACTGGATGAACAGATCTTATCAACAGTAACACCCCTCCAGCCTCTGTGAGCAAACCCCAACATTCGAAACCCTCAGGCAGACTATGAAGTGCCCTGCCCCACCAACTGTGAGGACCACTCAAAAACCAGAGGAAGAGCCCTCCCCTACCGACACTTTTAAGAGAATTCAGATCACTTCAACAAGCCATTCCTAGAAAATGCCTTTTTTTTTTTCTCCTGTGCTGCTTGGACCTGGAGACTCTGAATAATTTAGAAAAAAGACATCCATCCCCCACCCCCTCATCTTGCCTTCTTCTTGAGATTATCCAAACTTAATCAAGAATCATAAACCAGACAAGCCTCAGAATCCATTACTTTTAGCAGTAATATAACTGCAACAATATTAATTTGTACCTAGGCCATTCAGGACTTGTCCGTATAAAAAGGATGACCTGCACCCTGTCTGCAGGAACCTGACCTACACCAAGAAGCACCCAGTCCTTTCCAGAAGCTCTCAACCTGTGGTCAAAGGACACTTTCCCAAGGTTACTTATCAGATAACTTCCATATCAGATATTTCCATGACAATTCAAAACAGTAGCAGAAACACAGCTATGAGTTGGCAACAAAAAAAACATTTTATGGTTGGAGATCTTCCCAACCTGAGGAACTGTGCCAGAGACACAGCAGTAAGAAGGTTGAGAGCAATGACTTAGATAAACTGCCCGTGGAGAAGATTGGTAAGGTATCACCCAAACTGACAGGCATCACCCAGCCACCGGGTGAAGAGCATTTGTAAGGTCAGTCTGCATGAAGTAAACAGAACAGTCAGAAGGAATCAACCCATCTTCTCTAACGACCATGGCACACTGGACGAGACACTGACCGCTCTGATTCTTGGCCTCATCTGGAAGACAGGCTAATCCCAACACTTCCCAGAGTAGCAGCCAACATTTACTGAGTGTTGACTGTCCACAAGGACTCGTGTCACCTTCTTTGATGGTTTAATCTTCACGAAATTCCCTCATTATGCAGCCCTGACCAGCCTGGAACTCACTATCCTCGAATCCGTAAGACTTACAAGGCCTCATTTTGCGACGGAAATGACCCAAGAGGCTCTAAGTGGTATGGTGACCTGCCTTAGATCCCACTACAACTGAAGTGACCCAGGATTTCACCGAAGGGCTAGCTGATTCAAGAGCTAGGCCTCTTCGCCAGTCCCTTTTATTTTCTCTCCAAGTGTCACACAACATTAATAGAGTTGACACACACCCCAAGGGATAAAGTGTGCTCAACACTGCAATGGTCTCCCAAAAATCCTCAGTCAACATCAACCTCATCACTAGGGACTTTCAGGGAGGAAAGGGAAGAGGGCACAAGTAACTCGTAGAGCTGGCACTCAAAGCCCCAGTTGACTTTGGCGATTTGTGTATTTTGAGGTGATTTGGCCTCAACCACCAGCAAGCCTTCTTGGGTTTCGTATTTTTCTGCTCTCTTCTGACCTGTGAGGGAGATCTAGGGAATCGTGGCTGCTTCTAGTTCATCTTTGTAAATTCACAAACCCAACAAATGGCCCGAGCAGGTAAAGGTGGGCACTGAAAAAAAAGCGTTGGATAGAAAAACCAACGCTTCATTAGTCCATTAACCATTTGCACTTCGAAGGTGGCATCTCTCAGCTACTGTCCCTTAAAATAACCCCAGAGGAAAAGTGGAGGCTAAGAAGCGTCAAATGGAAAAGACCCTCTCGGGGTTGGGGATTTAGCTCAGTGGTAGAGCGCTTGCCTAGGAAGCGCAAGGCCCTGGGTTCAGTCCCCAGCTCCGAGAAGAAAAAAAAAAAAAAAAAGACCCTCTTGGGGTTGGGGATTTGGCTCAGTGGTAGAGCGCTTGCCTAGCAAGCTCAAGGCCCTGGGTTCGGTACCCAGCTCCGGAAAAAAAAAAAAAAAGGAAGAGACCCTCTCAAAATGATGGAAGCCGTGGACTCCACGAAGACATGGAGCTGGTCAGGCCCACAAGTGCAGGGGCGCTCCCACTCCCTAACTACGAACCCAAGAATGTTCCTCTGAGGTTGGGACTTGCTTTCCCTCTCACAGTTCCCAGAGCAGCTAAAGGAGAAAGTGACAGGAAGACAAAGTTTCCAACAGACCGAAGTCCTAGCCCGGGAAGGAAGGCCACCTGAGGAAGCAGGCACATGGTTAGGATCGATCTGAGGCTCCCGCCCCATCTAAGTGCACCCCACAGTCCTCTGAGAGGGACCCAAGGAGGGGCGGGGCGCCCCAACTGTTACTTACAGTCATCTAAGTCATCCTGCAAGTCCACAAAGTACAGGGGGAATCTCAGAAAAACCAAAAGACACACAGGGAGTTATGCGGGGCTGCGCGAACGGTGAGTCCAGGGCTCGCGGGAGTGGGATGAGGGGCCTCTCGGGCAGGGATCGGGGAGCCGCCAGAGCCCCCGAAGCCCGGACCCACTCACCCGCCATCTTGGGATGTGTTAGAAGGCGGGGCCGGAGGCGGGGCGAGACCAGAGGTCACGCCCATTCGTCGCGCTCCGCCCACCCGCCTGGCCCCACTCACCGGCCATCTTGGGACGGGTGGAAGGTGGGGCTAGAGGCGTGGTAACGCCAAGATTAAGCCCCACCCCGTTCCTCCCATTCCTTAGAGAAGATGGGGCCAGGGCGGAGCTGGAGGGTGGGGCGACGCTGAGGCTCCTCCCTGGTGCTCCGCCTACCCGCCTGTGAGCCGCAAGCCGGCCGCCCCGCCCTCGCGGAGAAGGTGGCTGCCGAAGTGGGCGGGGAGGTCAGGTGACCCAGCTGGCGTCCCAAGATGGCGGCGTCGGTGGCGCCCGGTAGGCCAAGGCGGTGTCCGGGCTGTTGAGGTGACTCCGCGGGACAAGTGACGGGTCGGCCGGACCGAAGGGCGGCGGCGGACACACGGCCGCCCGGAGTGCGCAGCAGGGACTTGGCGAGGCAGCGGCGCCGGGGGATGCTGGTGCTGGGCCGGGCCTCTCCCTCCTCAACTTAGGGCGGCGGCGGGCCCGCACCCCTGGTTCCCGGGCCATGGCGCTGAGGGAACTTAAAGTGTGCCTACTTGGGGTAAGTGGCGGCAGGCGGGATCCTGAGGGTCCCGGAGGCCAGGTGGGAGTGCCCCGGCTCTCCAGGGCCTCTTGCACCCCTTTACGCCCTGCATGGGACACAGTACCCCCGCAGACCCTTAGGACGGAGGGACCACCAGGCTGTGCCCCACCCAAGGCCCCGAGGTATCAGGGTGGCCCCCGGCATCCCGGAGCGACGCCTTCATTCTATGCCATAGTGAAGTAGCCCACAGGTAGTTTCCTTCCAACTTTGCGAGGGACACCTTTAAAGTTAGCCAAGTCTCTAAAAGTTAACCCCCCAGCAGGGCTTTAGTTTTTTATGAGCACCTTTGGCTTCCCTTCAGCAATGTAGGATGGTTTTGAACTTTTGGGAAGTCTTTGACACTTCTGCAAGAGTTACTTTCCAAAGTTTGCTCTTCTCTATAGCAGGGAGGAGTTCATTACCAGGAAACCTCCAGGACTTTGAAGGTTCAGCTTCCGGTCTTCTCATAGTAGTTTGGCCTTTTCAGAGCCTTCTGATGATCTCTTTAATGGTTGGAAAAAGAAATTCCAATAACTACACGGTTTTTGCCCCTCAACAGGGTGGGGCTAGGGTTCATCCCTGATCACTCCCAAACTTGGCAGCACAGTTTTACTGGTGTATGTCAAAAGGCCAGTGAGTTCAGTCTCTTTTCACACAGAACTGAAACTTAGAGTCTTTTTCCTTTGGGAGGGAGCAGGAGTTCAGTCCTAGAGATTGAACCTAAAACCTTGTACACTCTAGACAAGCCCCACCACCGAGTTGTGTGTCCCCCCTGCTTGCTTACTTCTGTTTTGTAGCAGGATCTCAAGAAGTTACCCAGGATAGCCTTGAAATCTCAGCCTCAGCAGGACTTGAACTTGGAAACCTCCTGCCTCTGCTTCTCACATTTGCTAAAATTGCAGCCATTAGGCAGGCCAGCATGGGTCATTCTAGAGGTCCTGGTGTCTTCCCCAATACTTTCAAGAATGTTTCTCACTGTTTGGCCGTGACTGGGACTGGCATTGAACTCAGTTCATAAGCTAAGAAATCTGCCTGCCTCTGTCTCCCAAGCACTGGAACTAACTAAAAGCATGCACTCTTGGGCCTGGCCCCATAATACATTTTGAAATGTAATTACTTCACCGACTTATTACAAAAGCCTACTGTGTCCCTCCATCCACAGATGGAGATGCTTTTCCTGAAATCTCCTGCTTTATGCCACAAAGGAGTTTTAGGTGTCTACAAATAGGTTAGTGTTTCCTCAGCCACCCATCTTACTCTCTTTCAGGACACGGGTGTGGGTAAATCAAGCATCGTGTGGCGGTTTGTGGAAGACAGCTTTGACCCGAATATCAATCCAACCATAGGGTAAGAAAACAAGTTTATTTTCTTATCTATCTCAGGGTGCATGAAAAGTCATCGCAAGCAGAAATGTGATACTGGTGTAACTCCTGTTGTCTTGAGCTCAATGGAATTTTGAATTGCTGGGTCTCGACATTTCCAAAATGACTTGAGAGAATACAGTGAGGTTTGCTGTATCCTAGGAGAATTATCTTCAGACTTTGGAGATAAGAACGTCAACATAGAAAAAAGAATCAGTTGACATAGGAGTTTACAGACCCAGTTACACCTTGAATGAGAGCAAATGAAATCACATCCTGAAAATGTCCTTTTAGGCAGATCACTTAAAGTCTAGTTATAGTCCTTGAAAAGGAGTAGAATTGGATCCAAACCCTCTTTTTTTTTTTTTTTTTGGTTCTTTTTTTTGGAGCTGGGGACCGAACCCAGGGCCTTGCGCTTCCTAGGTAAGCGCTCTACCACTGAGCTAAATCCCCAGCCCCGGATCCAAACCCTCTTGAACATTGTAGCACTGAGGACAATAATGAATTAATGAATTAACTTAGAAATGTTCTGGGGTTGGGGGGTTGGTTGGTTATGCTTTGTTGTCGGGGCTGTTTGTTGGTTGGTTGGTTGGTTTTGTGCTCCTGGTGTCTGGTATGTTTTGACTGTTGAGGTTGACTAGAGAGTTCTTGAAGGTTTCATTGTTTTTGATTAGGCATGTATGTGTGTGTGAATGTGTGTATGTGAGTGTGAGTGCCCACCCTTGGAGGCCAGAACCATGAGATCCTCCTGGAAGTGGTTAGGAAGTGCCTGCTAAATCAGGTCCTCCCGAAGACAGAGCACGGGTTTAGCTGCTAAGCCATCTCCCCAGCCTCATATAAACTCAACAAAAATCTAACTATTTGACTGTCTGCCACGGGCAAACATGGAATTAACACTAATTTTTTTCTTTTTGAGAACCTGAGCTCTGTAGGATCTACTAGTGTGGTAAATTTGTACACCTAAGTAAGGACTAGACACTTCCTGCCAATCAACTGATTTCCTATCTTTAGAGAAAAGTTGTATGTCACTCGTCATCAGGATGTGATGTGGCTTTGTGCCACATAAGGAAATACTTTACAACTGTGAGGGAAACTTTACAAGACTGCTGCTTGAGAATTTGTTAAAATCTCTGGGTCTGTTGTGTGTTTGGGGTATGGACATGAAATCCACCACTATGTCTGCAGTTAAGACGGTACCCTTCCAGAAGAATTGGGTGTGTCCGTGTGTTTAAAGTAACACCTCATGCTCCTCAGGGCTTGTTGGGTCTTGCACTGCAAAGTGAAGTGCAGACACAAGTGATGAATCAGTAAATGCCGTACTTCATTCACAGCCAAGTCACAGCTAAAGCCTCAGAGCCCACAAGTGCTAAGACACCACCCCTTTACTATCAGAGTAGAGAGAAAAGCTGGGAGCTTTCCTTGCCTCGGCCCAGTCAGGCTCCCACTGTGTCCGACTGTAGCCGTGGCCCATACTTTATAGGAGAGACTACAAAGTCCCTCCTCCTGGATCCTTGCTTCCTTGTTTCTGCCTCTAAAGCTTCCTCCCTATGCTAACAGCCCAGTGTACCCTGGAGTGCAGGGTTCCTGGCTCTTCCCCACGTTCTCCCTCCTACAACTGCTGCCTTCCAGCAGCTTCACAGCCCAGTTCCCTTGCTTAGGCCGGAAGAGAACCCACCACCTTCTCAACTGTTAACCTGTAGCCCGCTGTCAACACACTCCCACCCACCATGTCACTAGATCCACCTTCTCTGCCCCTGGGAGCCACCGCAAGCCCAGTGAGTGTCTTCCTTTTATTGGGTACCAGCCATATGTAAGGAGTTCTGGGTGCTAGTGATTTAAACCTGGTGTCAGCAAACTGCAGCCTTGTCCTCTGCCCTCTCTCTTGGTAAATAATATGTTACCGAAGCAGTCAGACCTGCCTCTGTCCTGACCAAAGGCAGGAGTCTTGTGGCACACAAAGCCAGATTCTCCACCGGGCACTAGCGCTTTTATTAATTTGTTTTTGCAGCATGGTCTTGTCTAGCCCATGCAGGCCTGAAACTACAGTAGAGCCGAGGCTAACTCAGTCCCCTTTGTGCTGCGAGAGTAGGCATGAACCATCATATGTCTACCTGCACTTTTCAGAATACATTTGCTGAATCCTGGTTTAGACACTTTGTTCCTGCCATGATGTGGATGTAGTTTCCCTATAGGTTAAGAGAGAGACATGTTCTATGACCGTTGTGCAGAAAATGACTCTTTAGGATCTCTGTGTGATATCAGCACATGGCAGGCCCTGAGCTTTCTGACCAGGCTTGATTCCTTCAGGGCCCATGGAAAATGTGAAGCACTTAGAATCACTGGCATTAAACTGAAAGATGAATGGCTTGTACTTGGCAGAAAGTTAAGGAAGTGTGTACTGAATTGAAGTGTGTCTGCCGGTAACAGTGAGGGGCAGTTAAGAGTACCCTGAATAGCTAGCCTAGCAGACTGAAGGACCAGACAGAGGAGGGGTCAGGAGGCCAGCAAGGACAGGACAAAGTGAGACCAGCGAGAAGACCTGCCATGAGACTGTGAGACAGGGTCAGGCAGGAGTCCTTAAAGCTGGGGAAGGAGCTAGTATGAGAGGTACAGACAAGGCATGATGGAGTAGGGTAAGGGTGTCTGTGATTCCTTTCCCTCACCCATGGCTGCACTCTTGCACTGGTACCTCTTCACCTCTCCTCCTGCTGAAATGAGCATTGGGCTTTTTCAAATCATGTCCCCTTTGTTCCCAAAGCACCCTTTCACCTGGGTCATGTAACTCAAAGTCAGCTTCTCCGGGCCTTTTCCTTGGCCACCGGCCCATGTCTCCAACCCATGATTTTGACCAGCTCTAAAGAAGTGGGTGTCTATCTCTTCTCTACTCCTAAGTCCCTCATTCCTAAATGTGTTCTCTAATGGCCCAAATGTGTTATGGAGTAGGGAGGAGCCTTGGCTACAAAAAACCTTCTTGTTTGTGGACTTGAGTCGGGACCTCAGTAAGGGACCTCAGTGAGCACTGGTTAGAATTTTTAGGTCAGTGGCTAGGGTTCTGTCGGGTTTGTCTGGTTCATACCTACTTTGTGCAGTTTGGTGAGAATTCACTGATGTAGCATAGGAATCGTATGATAAAAGTCAACAGTGGCTGGCCAGACAACCACAAGCTGTGATTCAATCCTCAGAGAACACATGTGGAGGAGGACGAGGCCCTCGTTAGAATCAACACTGTGATGAGCTGTGCTAATCCTTAGGAGCTCATTGTGTCCCTTGGGTATGTTGGAGTAGTGAGATTGCAGTCACTGTGGGCATGTGATTGGGTCCCATACCATTGACACCAAAGAGCCAACCTGGAATACTTCTCACCAGGTAACCTGTGCCGTCAGGTGGCCCACAGACACCTGGGAAATCTACAGGCTTGTGACCATACTTGTGAGCAGCCCTCGAGAGACTTGGGTCTGTTCATCGTTGCCTGGGTAGGGAAGAGGACTAGCATGTCTTCAGATACTGAAGTCCAACCTCCTCCTCCCAGCCCGTACCAAGGCATCAGTTCTCATCCAAAACCCCAAATTGTCACCTAACATGGAGGCCTTCAAAGTGAAACACACACAACTCTGAACTGCAGCTCTGCCACTTGCTGATGCAGGTAAAGTGGTTAGCAAAGGGCTAGGTTGTCAGCTCAGTAGATGATAGCATTGACTTGCTGTTTTAATTCTTTTTAGAGTGTGTCTAAGAGGTTTATTCCCAGTAATAAAATGCTTGGGTGTTCCCTCCTGAGAAAGTTGAAGGCAGGAGGATGAGAAGTTGTGGGCCAGCCTGGACTACATAAGATCCTCTTTTAAAGAGAAGGCGGGGTTACAGGAAAGACTGTGTCATAGGGCTTTTAAGTTAATCTAACAGCAGTGTCTACTCTGACCCATTTCTTAGAGCAGCCACTGTTGCCATGGTTTGCAGCAGATCTCCTCACAAGCATACACACACTGTGCCCCCTCCTCCCACTACCACCACAAATTTTAGACATTATCTCCTGATTGACTCTTTAAAATGTAGGTCCTAGCTGTGCTCCTACCTCCTGCACATTTCTCTTCTCCATTTTGCTATTAAGGGTCTGTGCTTGAACCAGGGCATGGCAAGTGTTTGAGTGCACACCTTTGTGCTAGGCTGGCTGTGCATTTCCTAGCTCTCCTTGTACGCAGTTGCTAAGGGCTCCGTTAAGGGACTTAATCTCTTCATGCTTACATTTGCATTTTGGGAGTGCTCTGATTTGTTGAGGTGGTTGTGAAAATTTGGGTTAAAGCACATAAATGTCACATTTTGTTCAGATCTTGGGCTGTTTGCTCATCTTTCTCACTACCTTTGGTGTATCACACTATCATCTGTGTGTTAGACATTACTTGGCTGTGTCTTGCAGTTATGTGTCCCATTCTTAGACAAGCCTTTGCAATCTGAATGGTTTTCCATCGAACAAAGTCTCACTTTGGATCCACCCACCTCCTGTTGCTTGATCTCTTTGGCCCGATCCTCCCCTGCTCCATCTGTCCGTCTGTCCATCTGTCCATCCGGGTGGCTAGCAAAGTTTCTGTCAGTCTTGTCTTGTCTGTCATGTCTGTTCAGAGACATTCAGTGTAGGGATGTACTTTTGGTAATAATGTTTTGCCTTAAAGCTTTTTCTTTCTCTTTCTTCTACTGAGGTTCCCTCGTGTTACTGCATGCGTTACTCATGTGTGCCTTTATATTACCGAGTAGTGTTCCACTGCATGAGGCACCAAAAAATGTGTTCATCAGCTAATTGATAAACACTAGAGTTTATAATCTTTGCTGTTATGAAGAAAGCATATCTGTTTGGACATAAGTTTACTTTCAGGTATATATCTAGAGTTATTTAGAAGTGCCATTACTGGATCATGTACCAAATATTTATTTAATTTTCATAAGAAGCTGTCAGTTTTTCAAAATATTCATACCAGCTATGTGCTGATACACACATTTAATCCTAGCACTTGGGACATAGAAAGCAGGAGGATCTGTGAATCCAAAGCCATCCAGGGCTACATAGTGAGAACCTGTCTTCAAAACGAAACAAAAGAATATTCATAATACTTTATGTTCCATCCAGGACAGTGTGTAAGTTGAAATCTGTCAGTCCTCTGATGCCAGGACTGTGTCTCCCACTGCACATGGTGTTCTTACCTTTCCTGCACTTATTCCTACCCATTCCAATATTTGCCTTATCCCAAGTGTGTTGTTCATGCAATCAATAGCTTTTTATCTTCTTACCGTATCTTTTGAAGAACAACTTTTACATTTTATTCATAACATTGACTTGTGTCCCATACATCCAAGATCAGAAGGATTTTCTCTTACACTTTAGAGTCTGTTCTTTAGTTTGGTTTTGTTTCTGTGTTTTGAGACAGTCTCACTAGGTACCCTGGCAGGCCTAGAATTCTAGAGATCTGCTACCTCTGCCTCCCAAGTCCTGGGATTAAAATGTGCTCTTGATCTAGAAGTCCCATAGCTTCATTCTAAACTTGGCCCGAGGGCTGTTTGTCCTACTGTGTCTGCTGTGTAAAGCGATGCTTTTCCAATGGTCACTCTAGGCATTAGCTAGTGGGGAGCTCAGCAGCTGTTCTAGTAAACGTCTCTGGACCTTCATCAGGGATGGGCTGCTGTGTGGGAAAGGTCTCACTTTGGAAGTCCAGCACTATCTAACTGTAATACTTTTCAAATTTGGTTTGTGCTTGTAGGCTTTTTGCATCTGTGTCTAAAGTTCTAGGGACACAGTGCCCAATTCTTCAAGCATCTACTAAAAATCTGGGAATCTTCTAACTAGTTTGGGAAAAATTGATAACCTAACAGTGTTTGCTCTAGTCCATGAACGTGGTAGATTCTTCTGTTCTTTAGATATCTCTCTCTCTCTCTCTCTCTCTCTCTCTCTCTCTCTCTCTCTCTCTCTCTCAGTGTTTGCTCTAGTCCATGAACATGGTAGATTCTTCTGTTCTTTAGATCTCTCTCTCTCTCTCTCTCTCTCTCTCACACACACACACCACTTAAATTTACTTTGTAGTCAAAGCTGATCTTGACTTTTAGTCCTGTGTCTCTTTCCCTTGATTTTTCCTGACAATACTTTTAGTGTCAATGCGCAAGACTTACATATTTTATCTCAAAATATTACATTTTGGGGGGTTTCTTTGCTTTGAGGGTTTTTGTTCTTTGGGGGCCTTTCTTTTTGGAGCAGACTATTTGGGAATTGTCTTAGTCAGGGTTTGTATTCCTGCACAAAACATCACAACCCAGAAGCAAGTTGGAGAGGAAAGGATCTATTCAGCTTACACTTCCACATTGCTGTTATAAAACCCACAACTACCAGCCCAGGGATGGCACCACCTACAAGGGGCCCTCCCGCCTTGATCACTAGTTGAGAAAATGCCTTACAGCTGCTTCTCATGGAGGCATTTCCTTAAAAGAGGCTCCTTTCTCTGTGATAACTCCATTTTGTGTCAAGTTGACACACAAAACCAGCCAGTACAGGAATGAGGTCTCCACGTGTAGCCCATGCTGTCCTAAAACTCATAGTCCTCCAGCTTCAAGTCTTGTACTATCAGTGCCTTTCTTAGTTTTAGTTGCATGTTAATCATCTGTAGACACACACATGCTAATCATCTGTAGACACACACATGCTAATATCTGTAGACACACACATGCTAATCATCTGTAGACACACATGCTAATCATCTGTGGACACATACATGCTAATCATCTGTGGACACACATGCTAATCATCTGTAGGCACACATGCTAATCACCTGTAGACACACACATGCTAATCACCTGTAGACACACATGCTAATCATCTGTAGACACACACATGCTAATCACCTGTAGACACACACATGCTAATCACCTGTAGACACACATGCTAATCATCTGTAGACACACACATGCTAATCATCTGTAGACACACACTGCTGTGATCTTGCGGAGTTGGCTTAGCTAAGGCAACACTTCCAAGGATTCCTTGGGCTTTTCTTGACCGCACAGTCCTTTGTGGTGTATGCACATTTGATTTCTTCTGCTTCTTTATCACACCAAGAGGACTGGTGTAATCCGGTGCAGGTTTGTGCACTGTTGAGGCGTGGATAACTAGCACCTTTGTCTTCCTGACTTCTGGCAGATGGCTCTCAGCGGCCTTTTACAGTTAAGCTAATAGCTGCTCCTGCTGGCTGGCTAAGGATGGCCTTTCTCTGCTGGGTTAATAGAAATGGATTTTATATCAGGATGTACATATGTATGTCCTCCTTTGGTTAGAACAGGCTCCATCCTTGAGAAGGGTGTGCGTGTGCTACTCTGTGAGGTGTTCAGTGTATGAGTGTTCACAAACATGTGCTTAGAAGGGGTGTTTGTATGGCCCTTTATCTCTGTGGTCTGCACTGAAAGGAGTATTTCAGCAACTCTGTATGTGGCCTTGTCTGTTGCTCTAACTTGTTAATCTTTATTTTTGCCTGGATGCTGAATGTCAGTATATGTGGCATGTTTTCTTGATGCCCCCTCCCCCATAAGAATGCTTGTTCTTGTTCTGAGTTAGGCTCCCTGCATTCTCTTTGCATATCTTAAACTTGACCTGTTGATAACTATGTATTTCAAGCAGGTTTACAAATTGCATCCGAGGAGTATTGCTTTGACTTCCCCTTTACTGCTTCATGGAGAGCCCCTTTTACTTAGAGTGTTTGGATTATGCTACCAAACAGAGTTGCTACTAGCCATATGCAATGTCAGTCATGCTGGCTACATTTCAGTCCTTATCAGGAATGTGGTGCCTCTAGTTTAGACGCTTTCTGTGTATAATAGTTGTTGATGTGGTTCAGTTTAAATCTGCCATCTTGCCACCTTTTCCCATGTCCACAATTCCATTTTATTTCCACTGCCATCTTATCTGACGACCCCCTTTATGATGATGAAGATGAAGGTGGTTGTTGCCTAGGGTTACAGTCTGTGATTCCCATTTGTGTTCAGACAATAGCATGGCTTCACGGGCTTTGTTGATGCCTATAAGCACCTTCTATGGCTTTTGTGCTTTGTTTTCATGGATACTGCTGGGAGCTTGCTGTGCAGTAGTGGCCGTTCATAAGTGCCTTTAGTCTTTTTTGTTCTCCATCCTTGTGCCAATATTAAAACCCCTCTTTTTTTTTAATCTTTGTAATAAGTTGCAATGTCCAGCGCTGGTTGAGTGTTCTGTTATTCAAGACTGCCTCGGCTGCTTTAGGTTTCATTTCCATATAAATGTTAGCAATCATAGTGTCCGCTTTCACACACCCGAGCATGCTGACCCTCACTGTGGTTTCCACTGACCTTCCATTGAATTTACAGAGCCATTCAGAGAAGGACTTGGTAATCCTGAATCCTAGTCTATGACTATGGGTTATCTTTCTATCCCGCCTCTGTGTTCTTTGTTTTCTCTAGTGTGTTTGCACATCTGTCATCAGCGTTATTTCAGGGTTCAATGTTTTTAATGCTCTAGTTTGCTATGAAAATGGTAAATGGCTCAAAGTTTCCTGTTGTTGTCGTCGTTGTTGATTATTGTAGTAGGGTTGGACTTGAGAGTACTGTGAGCTCTGCCAGGAACTACAACTTGGTTTTTTGAGCTTTTCTCCAATGACCTTCCCTAATTTGCTTATGAATTCACTTACGTATGTGCAATGTTTTTTGTGTTTTTTACACAGTTTTCTGTCCTCTGGGATGGCCTTGGTTATGCCTTTGACTTTGCATCCCTATTTTTGTTGGCTCCAGAGGATTTCCTTAACAAGGTCGATGAAAACGAGTGATGCCTGGGTGCTCTGGCACTGCCATAGTCATTCTGGGAGAGCCTTACTGGGGTACCAGGGGATGTGCTCACTAGAGGATTGTTTTATCTGTCTTATTTATTGCATGCATCCCTACCAAATTGTTCAAAGAAGATGTCCTTTTCCTTGCCTGCAAGGGTCTATTTAAGTTGATAGTGTTGACTTGGTAAGCATGTTTTTCCATCTGGACGAGGCTAACTGTTAGACACCATGTGGTGTCTAACATGGCAGTTCTCAACCTGTGGGTCACAGCCCTTGGCAAACTTCTTTCTTCAACAGTATTTACATTATAACATGCAACAGTAGCAGATTGACAGCTATGAAGTAGCAGTGAAATAATAGGATGGTTGGGGGTCACCACAGCATGAGGGACTGTACTAACAGGACACAGCATTGGGAAGGTTGGAAAGCACAGCTGGCAGAATTCCTAACACATGGGAGAGGTCACTTCAGCTAACAGTTTAAGGTGTTAAAAGTCCAAGTCTCTTCTTAAATTCAAGGCAGTCTCTTAATTGTGAGTTCCTAAAAACTAAAAGCATGTTACATAATTGCAGTATCCTGTGGCATAAAGTAAATAGTTAGAACTCTTAGCAGCAGGAAATGGGAACATAGCAAGGAAGGACTCGGTCAAAGCAAGACCAGACCCAGCATTACAAACTCCAAATCCTGCAGCTCAGTATCTGGCTTCTGAAACCCACCATGGAATGATCTAGGCTCCAAAGGACTTACTTGGTTAGCGCCACTCCTCTCTACCTGATGCCTGTAGGGTACTTCATCTGTATGTGGCCAGCTCCATGCTGTAACTGCACCTTTTCTCTGTGGATAGCCCATGGTCCTGGGATTACTGATATCTTGGGATCCATTGCAACATTGGCCTCACCTTCACAACTTCATGAAGTATCCACTTGGGTCTCCCTTGCAGGAACTTTGACCCTGCCACACAGCCGCCCTCAGTGACTTCTGGAATCTGTTGATACAGGACTCTGTAATCACCCTTAGTGTTTCATGCCTATAAAACATGGACATCACTGCCAGGTTCTGCTGCGAGCCTCAGGTCCTTGTGAGCCTTGCGTCCTTGAGCTACAGTGACTTCATTCTCATGTTTACCGACCCT